>NC_061512.1:243546146-243668283 GCF_022539505.1 Lolium rigidum | reverse complement strand
GGGCCACCATACGCGACGTTTTGGCCGCTTTCGTCGGGCTAGGTGGCCTCAAAAACGAGAAAAAAAAAGTTTTGACATGCACCACGGAGGGACCCAAAATCGTCGGCCATGGTACACCAGCAACCACGGCGCGACTTCAACTTCGTCGGCCATGGCAACTTTTCTTGTAGTGTTTGCCCTGATTTATCAGTAAGCAACTTAATTTGCAAATAGACACTCCTCCATGGTATGAGATTGTCGGAAGGCACCCGAGGATTCGGTTAGCCATGGCTTGTGTAAGCAAAGGTTGGGGGGAGTGTCATCCATAATAAAACTAAAGTACGTGTGTAAACAAAAGAGAAGAGGGATGATTTACCTTGCTTGGTAGAAATAACGTCCTTCATGGGAGCCGCTCTTGAAAGTCTGGTTGACGAGGTAGTTAGAGTACCCACTATCATTCGTTGACAACAACAAACATCTCTCAAAATAATTTTACTCCTGTTTTACAAATGAAAAGCTCTTGCACATGTTAATCCCTCGCTTCCTCTGCGAAGGGTCAATCTTTTACTTTTACATTGAGTCTCCATCCTTTCTTTGAGCACTTTCTTGAGAGCACAACTGTCATTCTTAGTATAATATGCTTGTCCCAAAATGTGATCAACTATGGTATAACTTTGATGCTTTTATCTTTGATAATCTCTACTTCCAATCTTTCCATGAACTTCAAAGGTGCCCGAGCATTTATGTTTTGCTGTACAAATACGGGCAAGCGAGATACCACTTTATCATATCCTTTTATGAACATTGCAATCCTCGTCGATAGACATGATTCATGATGCTTATTGTTAATTTGTTGGTACCTTTTCCATGATTGACATAGTTGTTAGATGATTTTATTTGCATGTATCTTATTATGAATTTCTTAAGTACTTGCCATATCATGAGAATATTTACATCATATGAACAAATGTGTTCGTGAAAGTTCTTTTATCGCACTCAGCTTGTTAATCGAATTGCTTGAGGACAAGCAATAAGCTAAGCTTGGGGGAGTTGATACGTCCAAAACGTATCTACTTTCCCGAACACTTTTGCTATTGTTTTGCCTCTAATTTGTGTATTTTGGATACAACTAACACGGACTAACGCTGTTTTCAGCGAGAATTGCTCCGGTGTCTCGTTTTTGTGCAGAAATTCAACTTTCGGGAAAATCCTCGGAATTTATGTCGAAAGGCTTATTTTTCCGGAAGAATCACGGAGCCGTAAGTGCGAGGCTCGGGGAGGCCCAGGGCCCCCACACACTAGGCCGGCGCGGCTCGGAGGGGGCGCGCCGCCCCTACCGTGTGGCCCCTCGGCCAGCCTCCGACGCCCCCTCGGACTACTTAAGGGTTTCGATCTAAAAACGCGAGACGAGAAGTCGAAGTCGCCGTAAACCATCCAAGTACGCCGCCACCGTCGCGAAACTCCGTCTCGGGACCGTAAACTCCGTTCCGGCACTCCGCCGGACGGGGAATTGGAGGAGATCATCGCCATCATCACCACCGACGCCTCTCCATCGACCAGCCATGTTTCCCCCATTCATGTGTGAGTAATTCCCCCGCTGTAGGCTGAAGGGGATGGTAGGGATTGGATGAGATTGGTCATGTAATAGCATAAGATTGTTAGGGCATAGTGCCTAGTGTCCGTAATTGGTACTTTTATGATATTGTGGCAACTTGTTATGCTTAATGCTTGTCACTAGGGCCCGAGTGCCATGATCTCAGATCTGAACATGTTATCAATTCATGATGATATTCATTGATTTATGATCTTACTCCGCAAGTTGTATACACGTATTGTTGTCCGGAACCCGAGGCCCCAAAGTGACGAAATTGGGACAACCGAAGGGGAAGGCGGTGATATGAGGATCACATGTGTTCACGGAGTGTTAATGCTTTGCTCCGGTGCTCTATTAAAAGGAGTACATTAATTTCCAGTAGATTCCCTAGAGGCCCGGCTGCCACCGGCTGGTAGGACAAAAAGATGTTGTGCAAGTTTCTCATTGCGAGCACGTACGACTAAATATGGAACACATGCCTATTGATTGATTAGTACTTGGATACCGTTTTATTATTATCTCGCAAATGCCCTACCTTGATTGTTACATGAGTTTCTCTCATCCATGCAACGCCCGTTCATCCATCCCTCGTGCCTACGATATTTTAATCCTGCTCGTTTACTATAATCACTACCGTCTGTCTTTGTTACACTACCGCCGATATTTCACCACTCGCTATCGCTATAAAACTCGTTACTATCGATAAACTCTTGCGAGCAAGTTCTGTTTCTAGTGTGCACTGAATTGACAACTCCATCTGTTATGGCTTACAAATATTCTTTGGCTCCCCTTGTGTCGAATCAATAAATTGGGTTTTACTTCCCTCGAAGACTGTTGCGATCCCCTATACTTGTGGGTCATCAGAAGGGGTGCGGATGCTAACCCGAAGGTGGACTTTTTAGGCATAGATGCATGCTGGATAGCGGTCTATGTTCTTTGTCATAATGCCTGATGTCTACGGGTGCTTCTATTCTTGTAGACAGTGTTGGGCCTCCAGGAGCAGAGGTTTGTAGAACAGCAGCAAGTTTCCCTTAGTTGGATCACCCAAGGTTTATCGAACTCAGGGAGGAAGAGGTCAAAGATATCCCTCTCAAGCAACCCTGCAATCACGATACAAGAAGTCTCTTGTGTCCCCAACACACCTAATACACTTGTCAGATGTATAGGTGCACTAGTTCGGCGAAGAGATAGTGAAATACAAGTAATATGGATGTATATGAGTGGTAATAGCAATCTGAATAAAATATGGCAGCGAGTAAACATGCAACAGAACAGTAAATAAACGGAGTTTCGATGTTTGGAAACAAGGCCTAGGGATCATACTTTCACTAGTGGACACTCTCAACATTGATCACATAATAAAACCACTCTACACTCTCTTGTTGGATGATGAACACCACTAATTGCGTAGGGCTACAAGAGCACCTCAATGCCGGAGTTAACAAGCTCCACAACATTCAATGTTCATATTTAAATAACCTTAGAGTGCATGATAGATCATTGCAATTACACCAAGTACTAACATAGCATGCACACTGTCACCATCACACTATGAAGGAGGAATAGATCACATCAATACTATCATAGCAATAGTTAACTTCATAATCTACAAGAGATCACAATCATAACCTACGCCAAGTACTACACGATGCACACACTCGTCACCATTACACCGTGGAGGAGGAATAGACTACTTTAATAACATCACTAGAGTAACACATAGATGAATAGTGATACAAAGCTCATATGAATCTCAATCATGTAAGGCAGCTCATGAGATCATTGTATTGAAGTACATAGGAGAGAGATTAACCACATAGCTACCAAGTACAGCCCTTAGCCTCGATGGAGAACTACTCCCTCCTCATGGGAGACAAGCAGCGTTGATGAAGATGGCGGTGGTGTTGATGGAGGAGCCTTCCGGGGCACTTCCCCGTCCCGGCGGCGTGCCGGAACAGAGACTCCTGTCCCCCGCATCTTGGCTTCGCGATGGCGGCGGCTCTGGAAGGTTTCTCGTACCGTGGCTTTTCCGTATCGAGGTTTTAGGTCGAGGAGGCTTAAATAGGCGAAGAGGCGGAGCTCGGAGGGCCGACGGGCGGTGACACAATAGGGGGCGCGGGCCCTAGCCTCGGCCGCGCCGCCCTATCATCCGGGCCCACCAGGGCTCCCTCCGGTGGCTCTCGGTGTTCCGGAAGCTTCGTGGAAAAATAGGATGCCGGGCGTTGATTTCGTCCGATTCCGAGAATATTTCCTTACTAGGATTTCTGAAACCAAAAACAACAGTAAAATAGCAACCTGGCCCTTCGGCATCTCGTCAATAGGTTAGTTCCGGAAAACGCATAATAATGACATATAATGTGTATAAAACATGTGAGTATCGTCATAAAAGTAGCATGGAACATAAGAAATTATAGATACGTTTGAGACGTATCAAGCATCCCCAAGCTTAGTTCCTACTCGCCCTCGAGTAGGTAAAGGATAGCAAGGATAATTTCTGAAGTGACATGCTATCATAATCTTGATCAATACAATTGTAAAGCATATGAGATGAATGCAGCGATTCGAAGCAATGATGAAGATAATGAGTAAACAAATGAATCATATAGCAAAGACTTTTCATGAATAATACTTTCAAGACAAGCATCAATAAGACTTGCATAAGAGTTACTCATAAAGCAAGAAATTCAAAGTAAAGGCATTGAAGCAACACAAAGGAAGATATAAGTTTCAGCGGTTGCTTTCAACTTTAACATGTTTATCTCATGGATAATTGTCAACACAAAGCAATATAACAAGTGAAATAAGTAAACATGTAAGAATCAATGCACACAGTTGATACAAGTGTTTGCTTCTAAGATAGAAAGAATAGGTAAACTGACTCAACAATAAAGTAGAAGATAGGCCCTTCGCAGAGGGAAGCAGGGATTAAATCATGTGCTAGAGCTTTTTAAGTTTTATATCATATAGAGAGCATAAAAGTAAAGTTTTGAGAGGTGTTTGTTGTTGTCAACGAATGGTAGTGGGCACTCTAACCCCCTTGCCAAACAGACTTTCAAAGAGCGGCTCCCATGAAGGACGTTATCTCTACCAAAGATGGTAGATCATCCCTCTTATCTTTTGTTTACACATGTATTTTAGTTTTATTTATGGTTGACACTCCTCCCAACCTTTTGCTTACACAAGCCATGGCTAACCGAATCCTCGGGAGCCTTCCAACATTCACATACCATGAAGGAGTGTCTATTTGCAAAATTAAGTTGCTTACTGATGAATCAGAGCAAAACATGTGAAGAGAATTATTAATGAAAGTTAATTAATTGGGGGCTGGGAACCCCGTGCCAGCTCTTTTTGCAAAATTATTGGATAAGCGGATGAAGCCACTAGTCCATTGGTGAAAGCTGCCCAACAAGATTGAAAGATAAAACACCACATACTTCCTCATGAGCTATAAAACATTGACACAAATAAGGAGTAATAAAGTTTTGAATTGTTTAAAGGTAGCACATGAAATAATTAACTTTGGAATGGCAGAGAAATACCATGTGGTAGGTAGGTATGGTGGACACAAATGGCATAGTATTTGGCTCAAGGATTTTGGATGCACGAGAAGAATTCCTCTCAATACAAGGCTAGGCTAGCAAGGTTGTTTGAAGCAAACTCAAGTATAAAACGGTGCAGCAAGACTCACATATGAACATATTGAAAGCATTATAAGACTTCATATCGCCTTCCTTGTTGTTCAAACACCTTAACTAGAAAATATCTAGACTCTAGAGAAACCGATCATGCAAACCAGATTTTAACAAGCTCTATGTGGTTATTCATAAACATGATCTATATGAGAACAACAATTGCCAAGTATCACATTATTCAAGACTTTATACCAATTACCACATGCAACATTTTCTGTTTCCAACCATATAATGAACGAAGCAGTTTCAACCTTCGCCATGAACATTAAAAGCTAAGAACACATGTGTTCATATGAACCAGCGGAGCGTGTCTCTCTCCCACACAAGCATTTATTCAAAGAATGAAAATAACAAAACGAAAATAAAAGCACACAGACGCTCCAAGTAAAGCACATAAGATGTGACCGAATAAAAATATAGTTTCAAGAGAAGAAACCTGATAAGTTGTCGATGAAGAAGGGGATGCCTTGGGCATCCCCAAGCTTAGATGCTTGAGTCTTCTTGAAATATGCAGGGATGAACCACGGGGGCATCCCCAAGCTTAGCCTTTTCACTCTTCTGGATCATATTGTATCATCCTCCTCTCTTGACCCTTGAAAACTTCCTCCACACCAAACTCGAAACAAACTCATTAGAAGGTTAGTGCATAATCAAAAATTCACATGTTCAGAGGTGACACAATCATTCTTAACACTTCTGGACATTGCACAAAGCTACTGGAAGTTAATGGAACAAAGAAATCCATCCAACATAGCAAAAGAAGCAATGTGAAATAAAAGGCAGAATCTGTCAAAACAGAACAGTCCATAGAGACAAATTTTATAGAGGCACCAGACTTGCTCAGATGAAAATGCTCAAATTGAATGAAAGTTGCGCACATATCTGAGGATCACGCACGTAAATTGGCAGATTTTTCTGAGTTACCTACAGAGAATCATACCCAAATTCGTGACAGCAAGAAATCTGTTTCTGCGCAGTAATCCAAATCTAGTATCAACCTTACTATCAAAGACTTTACTTGGCACAACAAATGCAATAAAATAAGATAAGGAGAGGTTGCTACAGTAGTAACAACTTCCAAGACTCAAATATAAAACAAAAGTACTGTAGTAAAATAATACATGGGTTATCTCCCAAGAAGTGCTTTCCTTATAGCCATTAAGATGGGCTCAGCAGTTTTAATGACGCACTCGCAAAAAATAGTAGTTGAAGCAAAAGAGAGCATCAAGAAGCAAATTCAAAACAAATTTAAGTCTAACCCACTTCCTATGCATAGGAATCTTGTAAATAAACAAATTCATGAAGCATAATGCAACAAGCATAGAAAGATAAAACAAGTGTAACTTCAAGATTTTCAAGCATATAGAGAGGTGTTTTAGTAACATGAAAATTTCTACAACCATATTTTCCTCTCTCATAATAATATCCAGTAGCATCATGAGCAAACTCAACAATATAACTATCACATAAATCATTCTTAACATGAGTCTCATGCATCAAATTATTACTACTCCCAACATAAGCATAGTCATTCTTATTAATTGTAGTGGGAGCAAATTCAACAAAGTAGCTATCATTATTATTCTCATCAAGTGTAGGAGGCATAGTATAATCATAATAAAATTTACTCTTCATAGTAGGTGGCACCAAAAGACCACTATCATTATAATCATCATATATGGGAGGCATATAATAATCAACATAAACTTTCTCCTCAATACCCGGAGGGCTAAAGAGATCATTCTCATCAAAACCGACCTCCCCAAGCTTAGAACTTTCTATATCATTATCAACAATGGTGTTCAAAGCGTTCATACTAATATCATTGCTACTAGTATGCAAATAAGGTTCCATAGGTTTTTTAATTTTCGCATTAAACCATTCATGTCTTGACTCGAGAAATAGTTTAAAAAGCTCACGGATGTTTTCCATTATGCCTTACTAGTGTTTAACAAGAAACAAAAAGATGCAATTGCAGGATCTAAAGGAAATAGCTTCGAGCACACACACAACGGCAAGAGAAAAGTACTTAGTTACCCGGGACCGGAGTATGAGTGCCTTTTACCTTTCCTCCTCAAGCAACGGCGCCTGTAAAAGTGCTTGATGTCTACGGGTGCTTCTATTCTTGTAGACAGTGTTGGGCCTCCAAGAGCAGAGGTTTGTAGAACAAGCAGCAAGTTCCCTTAAGTGGATCACCCAAGGTTTATCGAACTCGTGGAGGAAGAGGTCAAAGATATCCCTCTCAAGCAACCCTGCAATCACGATACAAGAAGTCTCTTGTGTCCCCAACACACCTAATACACTTGTCAGATGTATAGGTGCACTAGTTCTGCGAAGAGATAGTGAAATACAAGTAATATGGATGTATATGAGTGGTAATAGCAATCTGAATAAAATATGGCAGCGAGTAAACATGCAATAGAACAAGAATAAACGGAGTTTCGATGTTTGGAAACAAGGCCTAGGGATCATACTTTCACTAGTGGACACTCTCAACATTGATCACATAATAAAACCACTCTACACTCTCTTGTTGGATGATGAACACCACTAATTGCGTAGGGCTACAAGAGCACCTCAATGCCGGAGTTAACAAGTTCCACAACATTCAATGTTCATATTTAAATAACCTTAGAGTGCATGATAGATCATTGCAATTACACCAAGTACTAACATAGCATGCACACTCGTCACCATCACACTATGAAGGAGGAATAGATCACATCAATACTATCATAGCAATAGTTAACTTCATAATCTACAAGAGATCACAATCATAACCTACGCCAAGTACTACACGATGCACACACTGTCACCATTACACCGTGGAGGAGGAATAGACTACTTTAATAACATCACTAGAGTAACACATAGATGAATAGTGATACAAAGCTCATATGAATCTCAATCATGTAAGGCAGCTCATGAGATCATTGTATTGAAGTACATAGGAGAGAGATTAACCACATAGCTACCGGTACAGCCCTTAGCCTCGATGGAGAACTACTCCCTCCTCATGGGAGACAAGCAGCGTTGATGAAGATGGCGGTGGTGTTGATGGAGGAGCCTTCCGGGGCACTTCCCCATCCCGGCGGCGTGCCGAACGCAGACTCCCGTCCCCCGCATCTTGGCTTCGCGATGGCGGTGGCTCTGGAAGGTTTCTCGTACCGTGGCTTTTCCGTATCGAGGTTTTAGGTCGAGGAGGCTTAAATAGGCGAAGAGGCGGAGTCGGAGGGCTGACGGGGCAGTGACACAATAGGGGGGCGCGGGCCCTAGCCTGGCCACGCCGCCCTATCATCTGGGCCCACCAGGGCTCCCCTCTGGTGGCTCTCGGGTGTTCTGGAAGCTTCGTGGAAAAATAGGATGCTGGGCGTTGATTTCGTCCGATTCCGAGAATATTTTCTTACTAGGATTTCTGAAACCAAAAACAGCAGAAAACAACAACTGGCCCTTCGACATCTCGTCAATAGGTTAGTTCCGGAAAACGCATAATAATGACATATAATGTGTATAAAACATGTGAGTATCATCATAAAAGTAGCATGGTACATAAGAAATTATAGATACGTTTGAGACGTATCAATGCCCTAAGTAAATCTCATAGTAGTCATCATGATATGTATGTGCATTGTTATGCCCTCTCTATTTGTCAGTTGCCCAACTGTAATTTGTTCACCCAACATGCTATTTATCTTATTGGAGAGACACCACTAGTGAACCGTGGACCCCGGTCCATTCTTTTACATCTGAAATACAACCTACCGTAGTCATTGTTCTCTGTTGTTCTTTGCAAGCAAACATCATTCTCCACACCATACGTTTAATCATTTGTTTACAAGCAAGCTCGGTGAGATTGACAACCTCACTGTTAAGTTGGGGCAAAGTATTTTGATTGTGTTGTGCAGGTTCCACGTTGGCGCCGGAATCTCTGGTGTTGCGCCGCACTACACTCCTTCACCAACAACTTTCACGTGGCCTTCTTCTCCTACTAGTTCGATAACCTTGGTTTCTTACTGAGGGAAAAACTTGCTGCTGTGCGCATCACACCTTCCTCTTGGGGTTCCCAACGGACGTGTGCATCACGCGCCATCAGGCAGCACGCTCAATTTATGCATTTATTCCTCTCCAAATTGCATTCATCTTCTCTGTTGTCTTTTGCATGCACATTCTCTTGAACAACTTGAACCAATCCTTATTCTTGAACTTTGAGTAAAAATTGGCTGCCAAATGCGACATGCACCACCTTGTCTCTAGATCGGGCCACCCCAATTCAAGATCTTGTGCCACCTTCATAAATTCGAGCATGCTCAATAGCCCCATGTTCCGATGAGAGATGATGCAAACATCGGGGCGATTTCCGACAACTAAAATCTTCAAGCAGCACAGGAGCTGATTGTTTGCATCTGCTGCGATCGCCAACAGGAGTGTGCCCTTGTACTTTCCAGTGAGGATGGTACCATCTATTGACAACACCGGACGATAGTGTTGGAATGCCTGTATAGCCCGCGGGAATGCCCAGAATAAACGGTAAAGTATTTCTTCATTTTGCTCCCTGGGGTGTTGACATTGTCTCCTGAATACTTGAGTCCCTGGGTTTCTTGATGATATCTGATGGAGCAGTCTGGGGGCTAGGTCATATGCTTGCTCATATGAGTCATACAACCTCTGGAAAATGTCCTCCTTGGCACGCGTTGCCTTTCCGGAGCTGACATAGAAGCCAATCTGATCTTCTGCAGTCTCTTGCAGCGTCTTCACACTAACATTGATGTCTTTTTCCACCGCCACTTGCATGATGTGTGACAAATATTTTGCGATGACGTTGTGGTGCTTATCCAAAGCCCCAACCTGCTCGCAACTATGTGGTTCTACTTTTGAGATATGTCAGGGCTGACATACCCCAAAGCTCTTTCGAGCGATCACTCTCCCCATGCACCCCTCATTCAATTTGATATATCACTTTTAGCGGACTTCGATCAGACTGCTTCACTTTGTGCTCCCGAGATATGCTTAATGCATACCTCTTTATTGCCTGGTCAGCGGAGTCCTTGTCAGGGAAACTTTTCCCAACTAGCAGACTATCCTCTCCTAGGCCTGGAACAGAGCGAAATTCATTGCTTATGCGGCCCTCGCGGAGGAAGGAGGCGGCGGCGGCGACAGCCAGTGCGACGACCATGGCGGCGGCGGCGGGGGAGAGGGGAGGGGAGGTGAACGTACGGGCGTGGGGAGGGGAGGGGAGGGGTACGGGGATGATATAACTTACCCTAATTCCGTGGCGCATGCACCAGAGCACAAGTGCGCCACGAAATAACTACTTCGTGGCGCACTGCAGCCGCTGCACCACGTAAATAACTACTTCGTGGCGCACCGCAGCCCGTGCGCCACGGAAATAGTTATTTCCGTGGCGCGAAGCATTGTGCGCCACGTAAATACCTACCCTAATAATTCGTGGTGGCGAATCGTGGGCCCCACATAATTTCTCGTGGCGCACGGTTCAGCCTTGCGCCACAAAAATAAGCTATTTTTGTGGCGCACACTTCCTGGTGCGCCACAAAATAAGTTTCTGTGGCGCATTCAAAACGGTGCGCCACAGAACTAAGCTTTGCCTATAAGGGTTTTCCTACTAGTGTGGTCATGGTCTGTAATAAGTTAGGGTCCATTGGACCTGGAACCGCCCTCTGGGAAGGACCTGCACCTTCTTCGTCCGATGAGGATTCAGACGAAGATGAACGAGCGTCATCATCCAACGCCTCAGTCAATCCCTCCACGTGTTCGCTGATGTCGATGACCGCAGACCAATATCCTACGTCAGCATTATGGTGGCTAGGCATCTGCTCCGATGGGCCGATGCTAGGAGCAACGGTGATGGCAACCTGCTCCGACGGGCCAGTGCTAGGGCCTGCAGTGATGGACAACTTCTCCTCTGTAGCGCTCCTTCTGCTTCCGGCATTATCACTAGCTGAAATAAACTTCACATACACCATCGGCCGTCCCTACATAGCAGCACCAGGTGTGCTTGCAAACCTCTTGTACGTACGCCAATTTGTATCATTTTTAACCTCCCGCAAACCCCAACGGGGAGGTCCTGTCCTATCATTCCCTTCTACGCAGATAAGAGCCTCAACCGTCATCCTGTTGCCACGCATCCCATCACCAAATGGGGCTCGGATGTTTTTTCTTACATCCGCAAATGCTCTATTGACCATATCTATCACTGCAACTTCCATCGAGTCGCAGTTCGAGAAATCCACCCCACCAAATTCGTCACGTACGACGTCCCCATAAAACACTACCAAATTTTCCGTCGTACCTACTGCAGAACCATATTTTTAAAATAATATTAGTAACATCCTACCTTAAATCATATTTATTTATTAATAATTTCATTACAGCACATATTTTAACATGGCAGTAAGACTTTATGAAAATAATCAATCCTTAATTTTTTACAAAAAAAATGACACAAGAATTTTAAAATAATACTGTAAAAATATTATAAGACCATATATTAAAAGATATCATATATATACCTCAATTTGCAGATAGATGTTCTTCCAAATATAATTTACGCGTCACAATATTTCAAGTAATAATACCAATCTGCAAGAACATAAATGCTCCACTTCTAGTTTCCTAGAAATAACAGTGAGAGAGCACACGTATGCTTCAATCCACCTAAAACACATTCAAGGTATATAGTTATAACATGTGCATGTTTCTTTTGTTTTGCGATAATCGAAGAAAAATACATAGGATCATCAACGAATAAAATCAACCTAACATATGCACACATTGCTTCAAAAAATTAGACCATTTTCTCATATAGGTTGTGTAGTTACGTCCAATAATACTACACTACAATAATACTACGCTACACATAGTCATGTTGCATTCCAATTTCACTCATATGTACAATAATATTACACTACACACCATCATGTTGCATTCCTAAGTATAATTATGTGCTTCTAAAATAATATTATAGTGCACTACATGCTATGCTAATATAATGATGAGTGTCTACTTAGTACAAATGGAAACAAAAACCCTACGATTAAAATCAAATATCCAAATGAACTAACCTTGCTGTGTTTTCCCTTCTATTGCATCATGCACTTAATCAACGAACTATGATTGTGTTGTGAGCAAGAGAGGAGACCAACTAAGTGTGTTCTTTCAGCTCATACGGGAAGACAGAGCAGCCGCGCGTGTTCACAACAATGCACTGAGCAGCGGCTGGTTATAAAGCATGCGACGCTGCACACTTTTGGTGGTCACGTTCCTGTATCAGCGACGGGACGTCGTTTCATGTCTGGGAATAATACAATCAATTTTCTGTACAATCACAGTGTCTAGCAGAGATCAAAACGCAAAAATTAGTACCGCACACGTGAAACCGAGGGCATTTCATGCCAAACAGATGGGAATCAGCAACAGTCACCGCACTGCCTCGTAATCATAGCATTTAGTGGCAGTGGCACCACGCCTCAAAGTCAGTGTCGTCGCAAGCATGCCGCCACAGGTACGGGCGGCAGGGCAGCCTCGGAATTAGGAGCAGTCAGCCTCGCACTCGATGCGCGCCACGTCAGGGTGCCGCCACCGGCTAGGGCGGCAGGACCCCGTCTTCACGTCGCCGTTAACGGCCGGCCAGGGCAGGCCGACGTGCCGCCAGAGCTGACGGCAGCAGGCCCTGCCTCCACAGGCTGCGGCGGCATCTGCCATGCGTCGGCTGGCCACTGTGCTGCCACGACACGTTTGCCATTTGTACTGAAAGGTGGTCCTTTTTGCCATTTCACTCGGGCATGTGGTCCTTTTTGACAAAAATTGTAATTTGTGATCCTTTGTTGTGTTGTGTTGTGTGTAGTTTTTTTTTCCGGCTTAGGTTTTTTTTTTGCGAATACGGCTATCTTCTTTCTTCCTACTTGGTAAACAAAAAAGGCAGATCTCCTTTCCCATATTTTTCAGAAAACAAATTTAAAAACACTGAAAAACATGAGATACAAATAATGTTACCCAAAGTTAATACATGATTTTGGTTGGTAGTCTGAAAGTCTCGGTCATTGTGTGCATCCAAAACTGTCCACACGACGATGATCAAAAGAATCTGTCGTACAAGTTGTGGCGGGCCAAAGAGTTGCCCTCGTCTCGGAGATCAGTTCCAAACTTCTTGGACTGGTAATGGCACGTAAGTTCCAAACTGCGACATTGGAGGACATGTCCAAGAAGTATTTAAAAATGACACTGAGTCAAATTTGAGTCATCTTTGCAATGACTCATGATCTGAATTGAATTTCATGTTTATCCTATATACCGGTGAAGCAACCAACCAACCGAAGATTCTGATTTTGTTTCAGACATTTGATCATGTAATGTGCAAGGCATTTTCGTTGGCCATCTGATTGGGTGAAGTATACTCCCTCCATAGAAAGAGTGAACCATCACAAAGAAGTCCGACCTCCGGACACGTAGAAGTAGTGAAACATGCGTGAACAACACAAAAAAGCTCGATGTCCACAATCCCCGACCCTAAGTATTTGGTAAACAAGTGTTTTTGCTATGGTGGCATCTATCTATGTGCCCATACAAGCATAATGACGGGTTCTAGCAATAGTACATGTTTGGGTTTGTTTTACTCATATGTTGTACATACTGAATTACTATAGTTTTCGGTCGACTTAGAACTAACTTGACTCTGAATCATCTAATTTCATGTGCAATTGAGAAAAAGTTATTCAATTATCCCATACGAGCCAATCAGAAAGCAAATCTGACTGTTCTAGAGTCAAGCTAGGACCTTCAAGCCAAAGAGATTACTATAAGCATCTTGGTGGTCGCGAGGAGGTATGCACATATGACAATGCACCAATCACCATGTCTATGGATCGTAGCCTCTTTTTAACTATGGAATGACAATAGCGCCCTGAACTTACAATTATTACTCGCCAACATTCATAAGAGATGTCATGTTGTTATTACCAGAATTTAGCCAGAGCAGGAGATGTGCCGTGATCGAAGATGGGCTTAGAGGATATGCACGTACAATATTTCTGAATCGGCCTTGTACGGGAGTTTGGGCTAGATTGCCCTTGTATTTGTACATTATGGTAGATTTTGTTAGAATTAAGAGATAGAGTTTAGCTCGTACACGGGTAGGTTTATTTCCAAATTAGAAAGTCCACGGACTATAAATATGTACCTAGGGTTATTGAGAAAGGAGGACGATCACGTTCACAACAAACCAATCTAGGCGCATCGCCACCCCTTGTTTCGAGGGTTTCTTCCGGGTAAGCAACATGCTGCCTAGATCGCATCTTGCGATCTAGGCAGTATCAGTTTATTCGTTGTTGGTGTTGCTCGTACTGAAGCCTTTTTGATGGCGAGCAACACCCTTATCGTAGATGTTTTGGGGCTGACGTCGATACTTTTATGATATGCTTGCTTAACTACGCTGCCCCTCAATATCTAGCTGCCTTTGCACCTATCTTGGGTGTAAGGGCAGCATCTTGCTTGTTCTTTATTTAGTAGATCTGATCCGTTATAGTTGTTCCTTGTTCTCCAAGGATTGGTTTGATATCCGCATGGTTAGGCCTTGCAAACGGGTTGAACGATCCGGTAGTGCGTAAGGTATGGTTTACTAATCCTAGAGGGATTGTTCCGGGGATCGACTTCGTGTTGGTTTTTAGGCCTCTTTAGGACTGGTTTTCCATCATCTTGCGTATCTGCTAGGCTCAACTACGTGTAGGATGTTCCGGTTATGCGGTGAAACCCTAGACTGTCGTAGATTGATTTAACTTTATATTGATAAAGCAGGATCCCCATGTTATCGTAAATCCAACGTGAACCATGGGGTAATCGGCTCTTTGAGCCGATTCACGTGGTAACCTAAGAGCCGATCGGGGCTCGTATTTAATGTTTACGTGTTTGCCATGCAGGAAACTAATCGAAGCAATCCATCACCTTCCTGACCAGGTATAGGTCAGGTGGCACGCCCTTGCATTAGCCAGGACGTGTGCTGGAGCATGGCGGGCCGTCGCCCGAGGGACCAGGGCCCTCCAGCAGTCCTGGGAGCCTCCCGGCTCTCCGTGTTGCTCGTCGGTGCTCGCCGGTGGGTTTTGACAGGCAACACATTCTGGCACGCCCGGTGGGACGTTCTACAGCAACTATGTCAAAATCCGCAGCTGAGATGGCAGACGAACCAGTCACGTACGCAGATCTGCCTGAGGAGCACAAGAAGAAATATGATGAGATTAAAGCCGTCTAAGAAGCCGATCTCATCGGCTCTTTCACGAAGACCCGTTCACATGGCATCAGGTGGAAAGGGTTCTCACCCGAAGGCGTTCTTGATGAAGTAGACCTGTCTACCCCTTCAGAGGAACGCACCAGAGCTCTACGCCGTGAAGTTAATTACATGGTGGCTCATTCTCTACACCGTCATTCCGAGAGCCTCGGTGAACGCTTTCGAGCGCGTTGCGGTTCGCGTGGTTCAGGAAATCATGAAGCATCGGTACTCTCCGTCAGGACCTACCCTAGGGACTCACTAGGGAGAAATACCGTTCCTGCACCGGACCGCCGCTGCCATTCGCGCTGCAGCTCCGGAGCTACGTGGTTCACCGGCGTACGTCGTCTACAAGGTTGGAGGCGATCCTGACGATTGCCAATTCCTGTATGAGCCGCCTAAAGAGATCCCACATGGATACGTGTGCACATACGTGCCGGACTGCAATACCTTGGCGCGCACGAACCAGATTGCACCAGCAGGGACTTCTGGAGCAGACGCCGAGAAACAGGCATGGCTAGCTAAATATGCCACCGGAACGAGTCATGAAAGCTCGGTCCCTGCAGCTCATACCATGGAACAAATCAGTACCATCTTGAGAGACCAGTTCGGCATCCTGCCAAAGAGGAAAACAATCGGCTATTCCAAGCTGTACCTCGACGAGTATGATTTGATCCCGCTGCCACCCAAGTATCGGCTCCCTGAATTCTCAAAATTCAATGGATCAGAAGAGTCTGGCTCAATTGAGCACGTGAACCGATATTTGGCACAGTTGGGCATGATTTCAGCATCAGACCCGTTACGTGTAAGGTTTTTTGCACAATCTCTCACGGGATCAGCCTTTGGGTGGTACACCTCGTTGCCACCAAACTCAGTCCGGACATGGAAGCAACTGGAAGAACAGTTTCATGTTCAATATCACTCAGAAGCTACCGAGGCTGGCATTGCCGATCTAACGCAGGTGCGGCAGAAGCGGGGAGAAACGGTGTCGGAATACATTCAACGTTTCAGGACTGTCAGGAACCGATGTTATTCGGTTCGTTTAACTGAGAAGAAGCAGTCGATCTGGCAGCATTGGGCCTCGCTACGCCGATCAAGGATCTGGCTTTCCAAGTAGAGTACAGTTCACTGACGCACATGGTCTAGAAATTAACATTGTATGAGCAGCGCCACCCTGAATTGTACCAAGACAAGTTTAAGCGTCCGGTAGGCCTGGTCGAGATAGAAGAAGCTGAGGATTCTGCAGAAGACCTGGAAGTAGCCGTGGCTAAATGGGCTCGGGGGGGGGGGGGGCAGCTCCCGTGTCCTGCAAATGGGTGAAACAACAAGGGCCTGCAAAAGGGTTTGACTTCGACGTGAGCAAAGCTGAGCAGATATTCGATTTATTGCTTAAGGAAAAACAGTTGAAGTTACCCGAAGGCCATAAAATCCCTACGGCGCAAGAGATGAACGGGAGACCATACTACAAGTGGCATCACTCGTTCACCCATATCACCAATGACTGCAAAGAGTTGCGTCGGCAGATCCAAATGGCGATAGAACAAGGCCGTTTGATCTTTGGGCAGTTTGCCATGAAAGTGGACACACATCCGTTTCCTGGTGTCAACATGGTGGAACTCAATCACTCCACGAGGCGTCGGCTAGATTTCTCATTCGACGTTAACATGGCAGGGCCTGTATACCACCATGGCAAGGATAAAGAAGAAAGCGGTCACTCCCGTGGCAAAGAAAAGGAGGAGGCCGGCCCACGCGACCGGCCCCAATATGATAACAGACGGTACCTCACCGAGGAACAAGTGAGAAGCGTGCGATATCAACGACCACTCTCCGCGCATCTCCTTAACAAGTATGAGCGTCAGTATGACCGACGTCGGCGGTACGACGGAGAAGACGAAAGATATCGTCGGTCTGACGTAGACAATAGAAGATATCGTCGGTATGATAGAGACGACGAAGGATATGAGCACCGCGCTAAAGGGAAATCAAGAGAGCAGGAGGACATGGATAGACACTGGGACTGTCCTTTCTTTAAGCACTGCTGGGATTCAGGAATGAGCCGATTGCCTACAATCGACAACGGCCCGGAGTGTAGACAGCAGAAGAAGGACGCAGGAGAAGTTTCAGTTTTCAAGCGTCTAGGGCCTCTCCCATCTCAGAACATACGAGCTGGGTCATCTCAAGAAGAAGACTTTGAGGAGTCAGAAGATGAAGAAGAGGATAGGTACCACCGGCCAAGGTGGTGCCCTGATGGACTCAGCCACTCCCAAAAGCGTAGGGTTCAGCGGCTACGTAGCTTGGAGCAAGCCGTGGCTCAATACCTGCACACGTTGAGGAAAGCGCGGCCCGATCTGACCGTGAAAATTCAGCAAACTTTGGACGAGGAGAGTCGTCCACAGAAGAAAGAATTGCGCCCCAAGCAAGTAAAAGCCGATGCGAGTACATCGGCTGGCACAAATATGGTGTTCATACTTCCGTCGGAGTTTCGTGCTCCAGGAACCGAAGAAGTGCCGATAGCACAGTTTGACTGCGGTCCACGGCCAGTTATCTTTGAAAAGCCACGAGAGAAGGGCTACAAACATATGAAGGCCCTGTACGTAAAAGGTTATATCAATTGGCAGCCTGTCTGCAAGATGTTGGTTGACACGGGAGCAACAGTCAATATCATGCCATACTCCATGCTACGGCGTTTGGGACGCTCTAGCGCAGATTTGATCAAAACCAACGTCACACTAAACGACTTCAACGGCCAAGCATCAGAGACGCAAGGCGTTTTGAACGTGGATCTAACCGTAGGCCGAAAAACCATCCCTACATCATTCTTCATCATCGACAGCAAAAGCACCTACGCTGTCCTGCTAGGGAGGGATTGGATTCACGCCAACTGCTGCATTCCATCTACAATGCACCAGTGCCTGATACAATGGGATGGAGATGAAGTGGAGGTCGTTCATGTAGACGACTCGATCGAGGTCTCAATAGCCGGCATGAATATTTGGGACTCGGAAGACCAAGAGCCGCTCTCTGGGGTCAGTTTGGACGGCTGTGATCGCATCGAAGTTACAAAAAACGGGGTGAGGCTGGTCTTATCCACCGGACTGACAAAGTAGCAAGAGCAACATCAATCGACATACGTGGCAAGGCCGATCCCTGCGATCGGCCCCAAAAAATAGAAAGCAAGGATCTCACTTCAAGCATGTCACGTAGTCGTAGTAGGGCGACTCCCTCCCGTAGGGGAGCACAAATCAGTTGTAAACCTTCATTGAGCAATACAATCAAAAAGGAGGCCGGTTCCAGCAATCGGCCAAAATTATCCTCGCCATACGTTCGCCTCGTGTTCAGCATCGATCTAGCAGGCGACGGAAAGCTAGGATATGGGTTTACATTGGCTGATGAGCTAGAAGAGATTGACATTGGTCCTGGGGATAAGCCACGACCAACATTTATCAGCAAAAAGTTAGATCCGCATCCGAGGAGCCTGATGATAGCTTTGTTAAAAGAATACCCAGATTGTTTTGCCTGGGATTACACAGAGATGCCCGGGTTAGACAGGAGCATCATTGAGCATCGGCTCCCTCTTAAGAAAGGATTTCGGCCATTCCAGCAGCGAGCACGACAGATGAAGGCCGAAATTTTACAAGAAGTCAAGAAAGAGATCGAGAAAATGTTGAGCGCTGGGTTCATCAGGCCATGCAGGTATGCTGAGTGGATTTCTAGTATCGTACCTGTAGAGAAAAAGGACGGCCGATGGCGTGTCGCCATAGATTTTCGGGATCTCAATAGAGCCACTCCAAAGGATGAGTATCCGATGCCGGTAGCAGAGACATTGATCAATGCAGCTGCTGGTCATAAGGTTTTAAGTTTCATGGATGGCAATGCCGGTTACAACCAAATTTTTATGGCTCCGTAAGATATACACAAGACCGCATTCAGAGTACCGAGTTCGGTGGGCTTGTTTGAATATGTAGTCATGACATTTGGACTCGGAAAATGCCGGCGCAACGTACCAACGAGCCATGAATTACATCTTTCATGATCTCGATCGGCAAGTTGGTGGAGATTTACATTGATGACGTGGTGGTCAAGTCTGTCTCAGTGGAAGGACACTTGGAGGATTTGCGACGCATCCTGGACCGAACTAGAAAATTCGGACTAAGAATGAATCCAAAGAAGTGTGCTTTTGGTGTGACGGCCGGTCAATTCTTGGGCTTCTTGGTTCATGAACGTGGAATTGAGATCAACCTGAAAAGTCAAGAGGCAGTACGAACAATGAAGCCACCTACCACGAAGAAGGAACTCCAGTGTCTAATCGGCAAAATCAACTTCATCAGAAGGTTCATCTCTAACCTGTCATGACGAATCGAGCCGTTCATGGGATTGGTAAAAATTAAACCTGATGAGGAGTTTCGCTGGGGGGCAGAGCAACAGCGAGCGTTTGACGAAATTAAAGAATATCTAACGAAGCCACCCGTGTTGGTTCCGCCCCAAGCAAGACGTGACCATTCTATATTTACCTGTCGATAGCCGACACTTCCATCGCCTCGCTGGTGGTGCAAGTCTATGATGGTCCGGAAAGAGTCGCTTTCTACCTCAGCAGAAGGATGTTGCATGCGGAGACTAGGTACCCCGAGATCGAGAAGTTGTGCCTCCGCCTATTTTTTACCCGCACCAAGCTTCGTCACATCTTGCCGACCGCGGAAATTGTCATCATATGCAAATCAGATGTCGTCAAACACATGCCGTCGGCTCCTGTGTTGAAAGGCCGACTCGGTAAGTGGATGTTTGCATTATCGGAATTTGATCTCCGGTATCAACCTGCGAAAGCAGTCAAGGGACAGGCGTTGGCCGATCTTATTGCTGAACGAATCAACACTGATATAGCAGCACTATCTGTACGTGCATGGGCCATGTTTTTCGATGGATCGGCTTGTGATGATGGTTGCGGCATCGGCATTCTACTCGTGTCGCCCCGGGGGGCAACCTATTCCTTCTCCATCAGGCTATCTACCCCTTGCACCAACAATGTCGCCGAGTATGAAGCAATACGCAAGGGAATGGAGTTGCTCATTGAAGCCGGAGCGTAAGAGTGGAACTTTTTGGAGACTCAAAGTTGGTGATTTCCCAGCTCACGGAAGAATACAAATGTGAGAGCGAGTCGCTTTTCCCATTATGGATGCAATGCCGTGAGCTGATGGCACAATTTAGGTACATAAACTTCAACTGGATCCCAAGGTTGCAGAATACCGAGGCGAACGATCTCGCACAGATGGCGTCAGGTTACAAGGACGTAGCAGGTGGAGCCGATGTCCAGGTACAGTTCATGGAACCGGATGACTGGAGAGCCGATATCTTCAATTACTTGAAAGATTCGGCTCGGGGGGCACCTAAACGGATAAGGTACAAGGCCATGAAGTATGTCCTTATTGGAGATGACATGTTCTACAGGACCTTGGAAGGGTTACTTCTCGGACCAGCCGAGTCGAATCGGCTCTTACACGAGGTACACGAAGGCGCCTGTGGAACTCATCAATCGGCTTATAAGATGAAATGGTTGATCAGGTGATCGGGGTTTTATTGGCCCACCATGCTTGAGGACTATTTTAATTACTATAAAGGGTGTCAAGCATGTCAAAAGTTTGGGAAAATTCAGATGGCACCTGCATCAGCAATGAACCCCATCATCAAGCCTTGGCCATTTCGAGGTTGGGGTATGGATATGATCGGCAAAATCAATCCTCCATCGAGCAAAGGCCATGTGTGGATTTTGGCCATCACAGATTATTTTACTAAATGGGTGGAGGCCGTCCCTATGAAGTCAGTAGCATCGGCTGATGTTGTCAATTTTGTGAAAGAACATGTCATTCACAGATTTGGGATTCCCCATACTATCACGACCGATGGAGGTTCGGTTTTCGTTTCTCGCGAGTTTAGAGAGTTCTGCGAGGACATGGGAATTAAGTTGATCCGATCGTCCCCATACTATGCTCAAGAAAATGGGCAAGCTGAAGCGTCCAACCAGAGCCTTATCAAGCTAATTAAGAGGAAAGTTGACGAGCACCCTAGACGTTGGCACGAGATATTGTCAGAGGCTTTGTGGGCTTATCGTATGTCATGTCATGGAGCGATAAAAACCTCGCCATACCATCCGGTCTATGGACAAGAAGCCGTGTTGCCCTGGGAAATCACGGCTGGGTCGAGACGTGTTACGTTTCAAAATGACTTAACAACTGAAGAATATGCAGCCCTGATGAGTGATAGCATTGAGGATCTGACGGAACTTAGACTTTGGTCGCTTGAGAAAATTATAGAGAACAAAGCCAAGGTAGCTCGCGCATATAATAAGAAGGTGAGACCAAAGGAGTTCCACGTTGGTGATCTGGTATGGAAAGCTGTATTGCCATTGGGGACTAAGGATAAGGTGTATGGTAAATGGTCTCCAAATTGGCATGGGCCGTACAGAGTCGACCAAGTTCTAAAGGGTAACGCATACATGCTCGAGGAGCTGAGCGGGGTAAAATTCCCAGTGGCTATCAATGGTCAGCATCTCAAGAAATATTTCCCGAGTATGTGGGAGGACGGACAGTGAAGTATGGGGCCGATGCATGAAATTGGCTAGTAATTTTTTTTTTAAAGAATATGCAAAGCACAGCCGATGCACTGACATCGACTTTAGAACTAAAAAAGCCGATGCGCAGCCATCGACTCTAGAGGTACAACTGTCACAAGCACGCATCAGGTCACCGTTTGAATTTGGGGGCTGGCTTTGCTGGCGTTTTGGTGAAAGACCGATGCGTTGCCATCGGCTCTTTGAGCATTGATCTATTTTGAGAATCGGACAAATCAAACATGGAATCCTTCTTCATTGATTAAAAGGGGGATTTTTACAAGAAGAGCCGATTGCTCACAAAAGGAGGATCTACTGCCTAATGCACTACTACTACGAGTCCTATTCTAGTAGTCCATAATCTAGGGGCCGTCGCTGCCCTCGTCGTCGCCGTCGTAGCTTTCGTCGGCGCTGCTGCCGGCGAAGTCCTCGTCGCTGCTGCCGTAGCCGGCGGCAGGCGCTCCGTACTCCTCCTCCTCGTCGTCGTCGTCGTCCTCCGACCCGGCGCGGAAACGCTTCACCGGCGGGTACTCGTCGGAGGAGGAGTCATCCTCCGCTTCCCCCTCCTCGTCGGAAGAGGAGAAGCCGTCCCAGGAGAAGAGGTCGTCGTCGCTCTCCTCCTCCAACCCCCCATCCACAAGGAACTGGAGGTTGTCCTCCCCGTCGGTCAAGGAGGCGTCATCCTCTGACCAGACGGAGAAGTCCCAATCCCTCTCGTCCCAATGCTCGGGGCGAGGGCCTCGTACGCCGCCATCAGGTCGAACTCCGGCTCCGGCTCGCTGGAGGAGGAGGACTGGAAGGAGAGACCCGAGGAGGCAGAGGAGGAGGAGGAGTCCATGGTGCAGAGGAGGGTTTTTTGTCGATGGCTAATGTGGAACAGGAGGATGAAGAGGCGAACTGCTCGGGTGAGATTAAATAAAGGGGATATAGTGGGAGATAATTCAATGCTTGGGCAGTTTTCGAGGACGTGGTGCCAAAATTGTCAATCGTGCAGAAGTTGAGAAGACAGGGCATCATGATGGAAAGACACTGAAGCGGTTCTGCTCTGCAACGCGTAACCCGATGAGGAAAAGACAGAGTGGTTTTGGAATTATTATTGCCAAAACCAGGGGGCATGTGTTATTACCAGAATTTAGCCAGAGCAGGAGATGGGCCGTGATCGAAGATGGGCTTAGAGGATATGCACGTACAATATTTCTGAATCGACCTTGTACGGGAGTTTGGGCTAGATTGCCCTTGTATTTGTACATTATGGTAGATTTTGTTAGAATTAAGAGATAGAGTTTAGCTCGTACACGGGTAGGTTTATTTCCAAATTAGAAAGTCCACGGACTATAAATATGTACCTAGAGTTATTGAGAAAGGAGGACGATCACGTTCACAACAAACCAATCTAGGCGCATCGCCACCCCTTGTTTCGAGGGTTTCTTCCGGTAAGCAACATGCCGCCTAGATCGCATCTTGCGATCTAGGCGATGATCGCTTATTCGTTGTTGGTGTTGCTCGTATCGAAGCCTTTTTGATGGCGAGCAACACCCTTATCGTAGATGTTTTGGGGCTGACGTCGATACTTTTATGATATGCTTGCTTAACTACGCCGCTCCTCAATATCTAGCTGCCTTTGCACCTATCTTGGGTGTAAGGGCAGCATCTTGCTTGTTCTTTATTTAGTAGATCTGATCCGTTATAGTTGTTCCTTGTTCTCCAAGGATTGGTTTGATATCCGCATGGTTAGGCCTTGCAAACGGGTTGAACGATCCGGTAGTGCGTAAGGTATGGTTTACTAATCCTAGAGGGATTGTTCCGGGATCGACTTCGTGTTGGTTTTTAGGCCTCTTTAGGACCGGTTTTCCATCATCTTGCGTATCCGCTAGGCTCAACTACGTGTAGGATGTTCCGGTTATGCGGTGAAACCCTAGACTGTCGTAGATTGATTTAACTTTATATTGATAAAGCAGGATCCCCATGTTATCGTAAATCCAACGTGAACCATGGGGTAATCGGCTCTTTGAGCCGATTCACAGGGTAACCTAAGAGCCGATCGGGGCTCGTATTTAATGTTTACGTGTTTGCCATGCAGGAAACTAATCGAAGCAATCCATCACCTTCCTGACCAGGTATAGGTCAGGTGGCACGCCCTTGCATTAGCCAGGACGTGTGTCGGAGCATTGCGGGCCGTCGCCCGAGGGACCAGGGCCCTCCAGCAGTCCTGGGAGCCTCCCGGCTCTCCGTGTTGCTCGTCGGTGCTCGCCGGTGGGTTTTGGCAGGCAACACATGTTCCACGATAGTCGATTTTGCGCATTTGTGACATATTTCGTTTGATTCTTCGTGAATTAAGTGGACACTATCTTCATGATTTAACCAGATGCTTGGGTCAGTGTTCACCGTGGCTGGCGGAATTTTATCAAACTTATTATAATCTTCTGACATGTATGTCTTGTCTTCCACTTCCACAATGTTTCTTTTTCCTGAAAGAACTATGTGGTGTTTTGGCTCATCGTATGATGTATTAGTTTGCTTTTTTGGTTTGGTAGAAATGTCCCTCACATAAAAAAACCCGATCCACACCATTGATCAGGACAAATGGTTCTTATCTATACCCAAGGTTATTGAGAGCCACTGTTGTCATTCCATACATCTTTTCTACCTGAACCCAACCTCCTGTAAGCTTGACCCATTTGCACCAAAACAAAGGAATCTTAAAAGAAAGTCCATAGTAAAATTTCCATATCTCCTCTATGTAACCATAATATGTATCATTTTGCCCTCTGTTGTTTAGTGCATCAATGCGGACACCACTGTTTTGGTTGGTGCTCTTTTTATCTTGGGCGATCGTTTAAAATGTATTCTCATTTATCTCGTACCCTTGGAAAGTCAATACAGTCAAAGATGGTGTCCTGACCAACAAGTACAGCCGATCACCAATAGTGGTGTCATTCATGAGATGTGTCTGCAAGCAACTACCTAAAGTCTCTATGTTTTCATGTGCAATCCAATCGTCATACTGCCCCGGGTATTGGGACAGTACAATATTTTTGTCTACATTGATATACTGAGCCACCAAGATGGAACTTTTTAGAACTATGTAGTGTGTTTGAGTGAAATATTAATGTCATTTGTACTTAGACCAAACCTTAAGTTTTTTGCGCCATCTGCAAAGTCCGAGAACTCTCTCTCGATTTTTCTCCACTCAACCCATCAGCGGGGTGTCTCAACATCGCGTTTTTCTTACGGTTTTCTTTGTGCCATCGCAAGAACCTAACATGCTCTTTGTTTCTGAACAAACGTTTCAACCATGGTATTATAGGAGCATACCACATCACCTTTGCAAGAACCCTCTTCCTGTGGCGCTCGCCCTCAACATCACCAGAGTCATCTCGTCTGATCTTATAGCGCAATGCAGTGCATATACCGAGCATGCATCCAAATTATCGTACTCACCACGGTAGAGGATGCTGTCATTAATGCATGCATGTATGTTCTGCACGTCTAACCCTAGAGGGCAGACAACCTTCTTTGCTTCGTAGGTACTGGTGGACAATTCATTACCCTTTGGAAGATGTTTCTTCAATATTTTCAGCAACTTTTCAAATCTCTTGTCATTCACAACGTTCTATGCTTTCTATTGCAACAATTGCAGTGTGCTACCTATATTTTTTAGGCTATCTTCGCAATTTGGGTAGAACATTTTCTGTGGTCCTCTAATATCTGCTCGAACTTCAACCTCTTCTTTTTAGTTTGCAGTCCCTTTTTGCATCAGCAATGGCCTAGCCAAGATCATCAGTGGGCTCATTTGATGCCTCTTGATCTCCAGCTTCCCCGTTGCAGTATCACCATATGCAGGGAACATATGATAGTTGTCATCATCATCTTCTTTTTCATTGATTCCATCATTACCCCTATTTCTCCGTGGTTGGTCCAATAATTATAGGTGGGCATAAAACCAGACCGAATCAGGTGGGTGTGAAGGGTTCTTGAGCAAGAGTAATCCTTCTTATTCTCACATCTTCAGGCCCGTAATGAACTCGACATGGTGTCGGTCACCGTACATCCACTGCCGGTGCATCTGCGTTATATAATTAAGTTTATCAAACACACCATTACAAAACATCATGAATAGTGAAGCGATGTACATGACACGTGTATTTTATCAATGACAGATTGAAATGATAAAGTTATTAACCTCGATCGAGAATAAAGAAAAGAGGAGAAATCTTAAGTGTGAACCCAAGTGACATCATGTTCTCAGGCATTTCATCGAGCACCTCTTGTGCATAAGAATGAAAAGCAAACCAACCTCTTGTGCATAAGAAGAGAAAGCAAACCACCATACACTTATTGTGCATAAGAATGGGAAAAAAAGAGAAAGCTAAGCCTGGCTCACGTGAACCTTGGGCAAGTAGCACCATGCTCGTGGCCTGCCGCATCCTGCCGTAACCTCTTTAATTTCGGTTGGTGTCTCCCACCGAAACTAAATATCTCGTTCAAACCGGGACTAGAAATGATCCTCGTCGCTCGAATTAGAACTAACGTGAGCATTAATCCCGATTTATAAGGCAACTTATACCTGAGCATTTATCGGGCCGGGCCGGGCCGACCAAAGCCCGACGCATAAAATCTTAGCTTAGGCCCAGCCCGACCGTTGGGCCGAAAAAATAGTCCCAGGCCCGGCCCATCACTTTGAAGGCCCGTCGACCTCGGCCTCGGGCTGGGCCGCTTCACTAAATCACACAAAATGAAGGCCCAGCCCGGCCCATTCTAACCATCGGGCCAAAAAATCAGGCCCAGAGGCATGGTCGGGTCGGGCTTGGCCCGGACATTTCGGTACGTGATGGATGGGTTGGTGAGCAGCGCGATGCGCGCGTAGGTACGTGCCGTCACCTCCTTCCTTTGTCGCCCTGCCCCTGGTTCGTTCGGTGGCGCGCCGCGCCGCACGAGGCCCGCGTGACGGCGTGCCGCCGCATTCCGCGCTGTCTGCTGGGCGAGCCCACGGCGATCGGTCGAGAGCTACTGAACTGAACTGAACCAAGCTCACACGACTGATGTGCCTAGCTGCCCGACCGTTGTGTAGAGCATACGCGCATGGCCGTCACGTGCCCCAGCGCCTGCCCACGCCGCCGCGCCGCCGCGCAGCTGGCTCCCGCTCCGCTCCGATCCACCGCCGTAGCTAGCTTCCGTTACTCCAGATCGTTTTGCGTGCCAGGCGACCCGCCTGCATATGCGCCGGCCGGGCCCAGCTCAGAGCCTTGGCTGGCCATGAAAGCCGCAATCAATCTGCATGCCGAAACGGCAGCCCCTCCCGTCCCGGCGTAAACCCTCTCGCCGTTACCGATCATCACCATCGATCTTCTGTCATCGTAATTAAACCCCCCCGCGCGCGCGTCCTCTTCGTCTCCCCCACCACGCCTTGCCGCCTTTCCCGCCTATAAAACCGGCCCACGCCCCGACCATGACTCCCCAGCTTTCAACGGAAAATCCACTCCCAAACCCCCCCAAGTTCTCCACAACATACACAAACAAAAGAATCCATGGCGACCCCTGAAGACTGCGGCGCCAGCTGGCTGCTCTACCTCTCGCTGGCCGCCAAATGCGGCGGCGACAACCCGCTACGCCTAGCCGGCCTCATCGCCGTCTGCGCCGCCGCCTGCGTGCTCACATGCCTCCTGCACTGGTGCGTCCCCGGCGGTCCAGCATGGGGCAGGTGGTGGTGGACACGCAGGCCCGGCCTCCCCAAGGCCGCCGCCGTCCCGGCCGGGCCGAGGGGCCTGCCGGTAATCGGCAGCATGTGGCTCATGACCGGCCTCGCGCACCGCAAGCTCGCCGCCGCGGCTGACCGCCTCGGGGCGCGGCGGCTCATGGCCTTCTCCCTCGGCGAGACGCGCATGGTGGTGGCCGCGCACCCGGACGTGGCCAGGGAGATCCTCAACAGCCCGGCCTTCGCCGACCGCCCCGTCAAGGAGTCCGCCTACGGCCTCCTCTTCCACCGCGCCATCGGCTTCGCGCCACACGGCGCCTACTGGCGCGCGCTCCGCCGCGTCGCCTCCACGCACCTCTTCTCCCCGTGGCAGGTCGCCGCCTCCGCGCCCCAGCGCGCCGTCATCGCGCGCCAGATGGTCGCAGCCATCACCGAAGCCGGCGCGGGCGTCGAGGTGCGCCAAATCCTCCGTCGCGCGTCGCTGCACAACGTGATGTGGTCGGTGTTCGGCCGCCGGTACGACCTCGGCGTGGACAGCGACGAGGAGGTGCGCGAGCTGGGCCAGCTCGTGGACGAGGGGTACGACCTGCTGGGGCAGCTCAACTGGTCCGACCACCTCCCCTGGCTCGCCCGCTTCGACCTGCAGGGCACCCGGGCCAGGTGCGCCCGCCTCGTGCCCCGCGTCAACCGCTTCGTCGGCCGCATCATCGACGGCCACCGCGCCTCCCCGTCCGCCGTCAAGGACTTCACCGACGTGCTCCTCGCGCTCGACGGCGCCGACGCGCTCGCCGACGCCGACATGACCGCGGTGCTCTGGGTGTGTGCAACCGAACCCAAACCAACTCCACACACTTCCATGCATGTTTCTTTCAAGCTTCTGATAGCTAACTGATGCTAACTGAAACTTCCTTGTTTTCGTGCGCAGGAGATGGTGTTCCGCGGGACGGACACGGTGGCGGTGCTGATGGAGTGGGTGCTGGCGCGGCTGGTGCTTCACCGGGACGTGCAGGCGCGGGTGCACGACGAGCTGGACCGGGTCGTGGGCCGCGGCCGGGCCGTGGCCGAGTCCGACGCGGCCTCGCTCGTCTACCTCCACGCCGTCATCAAGGAGGTGCTGCGGCTGCACCCGCCGGGCCCGCTGCTCAGCTGGGCCCGCCTCGCCACGTCGGACGTCCACGTGGACGGCTTCCTCATCCCCGCTGGCACCACCGCCATGGTGAACATGTGGGCCATAACCCACGACCCCGACGTGTGGGCCGACCCGCTCGACTTCCTGCCGGATCGCTTCCTCGCCGCCACCGAGGTCTCCGTCATGGGGTCCGACCTCCGGCTCGCGCCGTTCGGGGCCGGCCGGAGGAGCTGCCCCGGGAAGAGCCTCGCCATGGCCACCGTCGCCTTCTGGCTCGCCACGCTGCTGCACGAGCTGGAGTTCCTCCCCGCCGCCGACGGCGTCCGCCTGGATGAGAAGCTGAGGCTGTCGTGCGAGATGGCCGCGCCGCTGGCGGTGACGACCAGGCCTCGACGCCCGGCGTGATGACGAACCCCTGCTTACGTACGCTTGCTTGGTGCCTAGCTTAGCTAGCTAGAGACGTTGTTGGTTGTCACTTACCGGTCGGCCTGCAGCTCGCTCGCTCGCCACCACGCGCGCGCGCGGGCACTTGCTCGCCGTGCACGCGCTGGCTGGCTTATCCTCAGGACCAGCCGTAGCAAATGAATTACTACTCCTCCTTGATCAGTCCTCACTAGTAGACTTTTTTATGCTATATCGACGTGCCAGGTGAAGACGGTGATGTTTTGCCATTTTGTTCCCACCCTTTATTTTCTTGGATGTTTCTTTGCCAACTGTGGTCTCTGTAAAATATATATAGCTAATTAATGTGTACATATCTATCTATCAGCAAAAATTACTGTGTCGTCGTTATCGATATACACTCATTATGCTAACATATGGTTGAATTCAGAGTAAAACTATTCAAACAAATTTGATACTTAAGTATGTTCAGTACCACTACCACCACACAAACATGTGTCCACAACAGTAGGGGGATTTTATTCCCTGATTAGCTGCATACTAAAACAACCACTTGAAAAAATGCTGGATCTTTCCTTGGATTAAGCTCTGGAAAATAGCTGGTGCAGTCAGTAATCATCAATGTCGCCGTCTCATTTGTCTACTACATTATCAAAACAATAGAAAAGGAACGGCTGAGATCCGACCTTCTAAATGCAGTATATGATATATGATACTGCCCTATGGTTATATGCAACCAATTTTCTGGAATTAAAACAGTCAAGTTTCTTCGTAACTGACATATCTTCATGTCTCCATTATAGGATAGACGAAACATCTTTTCTATTAGAAAAAAAAACAAAACAAAAAACTGCAGTTTAGGCTTACCATGATCTACGCCGCCGGTGGATATCTGGGGACCCATGATGATTATTAGGAACAAAGATAAAAGAGATCGATATAGTCGAACGAAAATGGGTTGAGGCATACGTGAATTAACAATAACGAGCCATGGGGAAGTGCTAGATTGAAAAATAAAATGATGTAACCAGCTGCACTGCCAACATAATTACTTGCCATTTTGTTCCCCCCTTATTTTCTTGTTTTTTTTTTCTTTGGCAAGTGTGGTCTCTGTAAAATATAGTTAGTGTACATATCTACCAGTAAGAATCAATGTCGCCATCGATCTAGTCTCATTATGCTAATATGATGGCTACACACATATGGGTCAAATTCAGAGTAAAACCATAGCGTCTGCTTGGTATGTTCAACACAAAGTTGGTACTTAACTACTGCTTCAGTTGTATGTTCAGTACCACACAAGAATATCCACAACAGTAGGTAGATTTATTCCTTCATTATCCGCAAACAAAAGCAGCCACATCAAAATGTTGGCTCTTTCCTTAGATTTAGCTCTAGAAAATAGCGGTTACTGTCAATGTCACCATCTCGTCTATCTACTGCATTACTAAAATGATAGGAAAAAAGAGCGGCACAGATTCAACCTTCTAAATGTATGATACATCAGTGACTAATACCGCCTTATATATGAATCCTATTATCAAACATTGTTCTAAAATGTCATGTTCTTCACAAACTGATGTAGCATTGGCAGGGTGGTGAGCCATGATGTATCTTTTCTATCAAAACACAAATGTGCCTACATAGTAAGGGTGCCATGATCTTTGCCACTGATTGATGTACTCATCATCATATTATCAGGACAATATGACTAATTGTTGCCCTTGGAGCCATCATTATTAGGAACAAAAAGAGAAGAGATGGACATATTTGGACAAAATACAATTAATAACCTAGGAAATGTTAGACTAAAAATAAAATAAATATAACCACTCACAAGGCCCGCATGATATCGGTAAGAAAAAAAATTGATTGATGCCAATGTGCCATGTGCGATAGTGATTGTGTCACACGAAGAAAAGCAAAACACCGAAACTTTCAGCAACTGTTGAAAGCAGCAATTCATTACAATCATATAATGAGTCATTTTGATTATGCTAGACAAATACAAATCTGTGAAAAATGAAACACATAGTCAAAAACTAAGGTGTCTAATTTGTTCATAGTGAGTTTAGTTACTCTTCTTTGATGGGAAAGAGAGAGATAGGGTACTCATTGTAGCATGATCATATGTGAAAATTTTAATGACACAACAATGCAGTAAATGAAAATTTGTAATTTGTCCAATGATGAGCTAGTTGGTTAAATCTCAATGATGAGGTGGTTGGTTAAATTTAACATAATAGTTCAAGTGTGAGAGATTATTATTTACATTTAATCTTCATGTATATTGTTATTGTTGTCGAAATGTAAAATTAAAGTGTATGGAGTGTCTCGAGTAATATGGTCACACAATAAAGTAATAAGGGGTGTGCGACGGTGTGATAACAAAGGCCGGCACACACTTTGCGAGTACCGATACAACATTGTTTCCTAAATAAGTTTGAACGAATCATTGGAGTGCGAGCTATTTCTACGTTAGGAAAGTGCAAAAAGTCATTGGTCGTGGACTTGCACCGTGAGTGACTTTCGCAAGGTTGATGCCGAATTCCTCACCTCAATGATTGTCCAATTCATATGGAACTCGTCGAATATGAAAATAACGCTATCTAAGCAAGTCTTGAATCTCTAACTCCCCATTGTTCTTATTTAGTTGGATATGAATTTCCTCTCACTCCTTATATAACCCACATACATCAATATAATGAATACTAAATAATGGATATATTTGTTATCACCAGATTTTGGCTAAATCAGGAGATGGGCCGTAGGTGAGATGGGCTTGAAGGTTAAACGCGTGGAGGATCTCTGAAGCGGCCTGACACGAAGAAGTTGGGCTAAATTGCCCATGTATCTGTATTATAGTAGATCGCACCTTAATTTAGAAGTTAGAGTTTTACCCGTGCACGGTTAGGTGCACGGCTGAATTAGAAAGTCCCCTGGACTATAAATATGTATCTAGGGTTTATGGAATAAACAAGAACCAACGTTCAACACAAACAAATCTCGGCGCATCGCCAACTCCTTCGTCTCGAGGGTTTCTCCGGTAAGCACCATGCTGCCTAGATCGCATCTTGCGATCTAGGCAGCACAAGCCTACCTACGTTGTTCATGCGTTGCTCGTCGCTGAAGCCTTTTTGATGGCGAGCAACGTAGTTATCTTAGATGTGTTAGGGTTATCATTGTTCTTCGTATCATATGCCGTCGTAGTGCAACCCTTATACATCTAGCCGCCCTTACACCTATCTTAGGTGTAGGGGCGGCACCCCGCTTGATCATTGTTTAGTAGATCCGATCCGTTACGGTTGCTCCTTGTTCTGCAAGGATTAGTTTAATATCCGCAATAGTTAGGCCTTACAAAGGGTTGGAGGATCCAGCGGCGTGTAGGGTGTAGTTTGCTAGCCCTAGACAGGATGTTCCGGGATCAACCTCGTGTTGGTTTTTAGGCTCTGTCTAGGATCGGCTTACGATCACCGTACGCGAGCGCGAGGCCCAATCGTGAGTAGGATGATCCGATTATGCGGTGAAAACCCTAAATCGTCGTAGATCGCTTTAGCTTTATCTTGATCAAGCAGGACCACCATATATTCGTACACCTCGTACGAATCATGGGTGGATCGGCTCGTTGAGCCGATTCACAGGATAACCTGAGAGCCGATCGAGGCTCGTATTTAACGTTTACGTGTATGCCATGCAGGAAACTAAGCGAGGCATCATCCAACACCTCCCCGACTGGTATAGGTCAGGTGGCACGCCCTTGCGACAAGCATCGGACGTGTCACCGGAAGGCTTTGCGGGCCGTCGCTCCGAGGGACCGGGGCCAGCCGCAGCCCTAGTTGTTCCCGGCTCTACGGTGTTGCCGCCGCTGCCCGCCGGTGGGTTTCCGACCGCAACACATTCGCGCACGCCCGGTGGGACCATCTTCGACATCCACCGCATCGCCATCTACATCCGAGATGGCGGAAAGCACTCCGGTCAAGTACGAGGATCTGACTGACGAGCTCAAGAAGAAGAATGACGAGATCAAGGCAGTCCTCGAAGCCGAACTCATCGGCTCTTTCCACGTAACCCGCTCCCATGGCATCGGTGGAAGGGGTTCTCACCTGAAGGCGCGCTCGATGGAGTGGACCTGTCCACCCCGTCGAAGAACGCACCAGTGTCGCTGCGTCGAGAGATCAACTACATGGTGGCTCATTCGCTGCACCGCCACTCTGAGAGCCTGGTGAACACTTTGGAGCGTGTCGCTCTACGCGTGATCCAGGAAATCATGAGCCATCGGTATTCTCCGTCGGGACTAGCTCTGGGACTTACAAAGGAGAGATGCCACTCCAGTCCCATCCACCGCTGCCGTTCGCATGGGCGGCACCGGAAGTGCCGAACTCATCGGCATACGTCGTCTACAAGATTGGTGGTGATCCTAGTGACTACCAATTCCTACCTGAGGCGCCCAAGGAAATCCCGCACGGATACGCGTGCGCATATGTGCCAGACTGCGAGCACTCGGGCACTCTCGAACCAGAGCCGCAACAGCTAGGGGCCTCGCGGAACAGCCAGGAGGAACGTCGGGAGCAGATCTCGAGAAGCAGACGTGGCTAGCTAAGTACGCCACTCCGACGAACCTCCAGAGCCCAGCTCCTGCAGTTGGCTCAGAACCGGAAAAGCAAGCATGGCTGGCTAAGTATGCCACCCCGGCGAATCTTCAGGGTTCGACACCTTCAGCCATCACCGCGGATCAGATTTGTACAATTCTGAAAGATCAGTCCGGCATGATGCCGAAAAGGAAGACGTTCGGCTACACCAAGCCGTACCCCAACGAGTACGAATTGATCCCGCTACCACCCAAATATCGGCTCCCGGATTTCACAAAGTTTAGTGGATCAGATGGTTCCAGCTCCATCGAGCATGTGAGCCGATATTTGGCACAGCTGGGCACGATCTCAGCATCGGACGAGCTGCGTGTGAGGTTCTTCGCACAGTCCCTCACAGGATCGGCTTTCGGGTGGTACACATCGCTGCCACCGAACTCAATCCGGACTTGGAAGCCGTTGGAAGAGCAGTTCCATGAGCAGTATCACTCGGAGGCTTCCGAGGCCGGCATTGCCGATCTAGCACAAGTACGACGAAGCGCTGGGAAACAAGTGTCGAATACATCCAGCGCTTCGAGACCGTGAGGAACCGATGTTATTCGGTTCACGTAAGTGAAAAAGAAGCAGTCGAGTTGGCGGTGGTGGGTCTCTCATCATCGATCAAGGACGTGGCCTCCCAAGCGAGACTACCCTTCATTGGCGCACATGGTGCGAAGCTGTCGGCATATGAACGAGCGCCACCCGGATGTTTACCGGGACAAATTCAAGCGTGTGGTGGCCCTGGTTGAGGCAGTACGAGGATGAAGGTGCTGCGGGAGATCGAGAGGTAGCAAGTGGCCGAATGGACTCGAGCGGCGAGCCCCGTGGCCTGCAAATGGGTGAAGCCACAAGGCCCTCCAAAAGGGTTCGACTTCGACGTGACCAAAACCGAGCAGATTTTCGATCTCTTACTCACGGAGAAGCATATAAAGGTACCCGAAGGCCACAAGATCCCCACGGTGCAAGAGCTGAACGGAAAGCCATACTGCAAGTGGCATAACACGTTCACCCACACCACTAACGACTGCAGGGTGTGGTGTCGGCAGATCCAAATGGCGATAGAAAAAGGACGGTTAATTTTCAACCAGTACGCCATGAAGGTCGACACACACCCCTTCCCCGCATTAACATGGTGGAGTACACTTACCATGGAGGGTGCCAGCCAGATTTCTCGTGCAATATCAACATGGTGGGACCTGGGCACCACTCTGGTAAGGATGGAGATGAGGGCAGCTGCTCTCATAGCAAAGACACAGAGGAAGCCGCTCCGCGCGATCGGCTCCGCCACGACGGCAAGCGCTACGTCACAGAGGGAGAAGTGAAGAACATAAGATATCAGCGGACTCTCTCTCGATCACCTCCTCAACAAGTATGTGAGTCGAGCATGACCAACGCCGACGGTACAACGACGATGATGAAAAGGATCGTCTGGCTAGGGACGACAGGAGACGTCGTCGGCATGATCACGATGAGGAGCGATACGAGCGCCACGCCAAGGAAAAGTCGAGGGAGCAAGACGACGAGGATAGGCACTGGGACTGCCCCTTCTTCGACACTCGCTGGGATTCAGGAATGAGCCGATTGCCTACAATCGGCAACCGCCCGTAATGCAAACGAAGAAGAAGGATGCATCTAACGTGTCCGTGTTCAAGCGTCTAGGGCCTCTCCCGCCTCGGAACAAGCATGCCGAGTCCGCTCGGGTGGAAGATCTCGAGGAACTAGAGGACGATGATGAAGAAGACAAGTATCATCGGCCCGTGTGGTGCCCCGATGGGCTCAGCCGTTCCCGAAGCGAAGGGTTCAGCGTCTACGTGGGTTAGAGGAAGCTGAAAGATTATACCTGCACACGTTGAGGAAGGCACGGCCCGATCCGGCCGCCAAAATTCAGCGAACCCCGGACGAAGAGGGTCGACCACAAAAAATGGAGTGGCGCCCCAAGCAAAGGAAAGCCGATGATGAAACATCGGCTGGCACAAACATGGTGCTCATCCTCCCAACGGAGTTTACTGCTTGAGGATTAAACAATGCACTCAAGGTGGACGACGGCGAGCGCATCGACATGACAGAGGATGAAGTTAAGCTGGTCGTATCCACTGGCCTAACCATGTAGCTGGAGCAAATCAATGAGCAAACGTGGCGAGGCTGATCCTCGTGATCGGCCCCAAAAATTTATGAAGGGACACTACAAAACCTTCATGGAGCAATTCAACGTGGAGGCCGATTCCAGCAATCGGCCAAAATTATCCTCACTATACATTCTACCTGGGTTCAACATTCAATCCAACAGGGAATACCTGAAGAGCCGATACCATCAAGTCCCTTGAAAGAATCGGCTCGGGGGGCACCTAGGTGGATAAAATTCGAGGATATGCAGTAGGAGTGTCTTGCAAATGCCCAGCAGCCCAAGATATTCTTTGATGATGGGTATTGAAGTATGGGGGCTGATACATAAATCGGCCGTAAAAAATTCAAATTTTTTTAAGCACAGCCGATGCATGGCCACGAAGAGAGACTCGATGGACCAATGCCAATGCCAAGAGCAGCCTGGACGTGCGGATCAGGTTAAGGATGGGTTGCATCAGATCCGCCAAAGGGAAGGAGCTGATCTGACCAGCAAGGCGCAAGGAGTAGACTGAAGAAGCTCGGGGGGCAGCTCACCCTGAAGGTTCTCTGCTCTGGGGAGCCGATTTTGTTGAAATCGGCTGGCTCTGCGTTATGACGTGAGGCCAATGGCGGCACATTTGGCTGATTCATTACCGTTCTCGCCTTGACTGAGGCTCGGGGGGCAGCTTGTCCTAAGAGACCCTTTGCTATAGGGAGCCGATTTTGTTGAAATCGGCTGGCTCTGCATCATGACTTGGGAACCGATGGTGACACGTTTGGTTAGCCCACTGCTGTTCTCACCTTGATGGAGGCTCGGGGGGCAACTGACTGCGTAGATATTCTGTTCTTAAGAAGCCGATTGAGATTTCATCGGATGGCCTTCCATCATAACCCTTTTCAAGGGGATTGGGCAGGTTTGAAGAGTATCACTGAATATCTGAATGTCCAGAGGTATTGGCTTTAGCATTAAGCCGTTTCGGCAGCGGTTCTGGGGCTCTCGTTAAAGGCGTTGGTCTGCCTCGTTGTCCACCAGAGCTCAAAGTCATCGGCCGAAAAAGGTGAAAGGTAGATCGTGAAGGATTGATATGTTAACATCAGCTTTTGAGCATTGATCAAGTTCACGATCACTCCGACGTCAAGGAGATGAAGAATGGATCATGAGGGGCCGGTGCATTATCATCGGCTCATTGAGCATTGGCTAAGTGACGATTGGCGGGATCAGCATGAAGGGAAATCGGCTAAATTAGCATAAAGGAAATCGGCAGAATCAAATTGGGGAATTTCTTCATTGATAAACGAGATTTCTTACATCGAAGAGCTGATTGCTCTCAAAAGGGAGTACTAAGGGGATACATTGCCCCGCCTACTACTACTGATCCTATGCTAAGGGTCCTATCTACGGGCCGTCGCTGCCCTCGTCGTCACCCTCGTTGCCGCTGCCGCGCGCTGCTCCCGGCGGGCTCGTCATCGCCGCTCGTAGCGGCCGCCGGCAGACCTTCGTTGTCCTCATCCTCCTCGTCGTCGTCGTCGCTGTCGTAGTCACTGAGATTCCCCGGCCAGGGGCAGTGGCGCTTGGCCGGTGGCTCGTCGGAGGGGCTGTCGTCGTCGTCCTCCTCCTCCTCCTCCTCCTCGTTCACTTCCTCGGAGGAGGTGAAGTCATCCCAGGAGAAGCGATCGTCATCGCTCTCCTCCTCCGATTCCCCGTCGGCGAGGAAGCGGAGGTCGCTCTCCCCGTCCGTCGAGGACTTGTCGTCCTCGGACTCGGATGGAGAAGTCATGGCCGGGCTCCTCCCCGGCCTCTATGGCGCGGCGGGTGTTGGCCGCATGGACCTCTCGTGGGTCCCGTTCTGGCGTCGGCTCGTGGGAGGAAGAGGACTCGAGGGGAAGTCCCGATGAGGCGCAGGAAGAAGAAGACATGGTGCGCAGAAGGGCTTTTGGAGTGCTAATGCGGAAAGGATGAGGAAGAGAACTGTTCGGTGCGGTTAAATAAAAGAGGTGGGGATTTAATGTTCGAACAGTTTTCGAGGAGGTGGTGCCAAAAAACTGTCAAATCGTGCAGAGAAGTTGGGAAGGCAAGTTGTCATGATGAAAAAATACTGCGACGGTTCCGCTCGCCACGACATGACCCTCGAAGAAAAAGCGAGTGGTTTTGAAATTATCATTACCAAAACCAGGGGGCATGTGTTATCACCAGATTTTGGCTAAATCAAGAGATGGGCCGTAGGTGAGATGGGCTTGAAGGTTAAACGCGTGGAGGATCTCCCAAGCGGCCCGACACGAAGAAGTTGGGCTAAATTGCCCATGTATCCGTATTATAGTAGATCGCACCTTAATTTAGAAGTTAGAGTTTTACCCGTGCACGGTTAGGTGCACGCCTGAATTAGAAAGTCCCCGGACTATAAATATGTATCTAGGGTTTATGGAATAAACAAGAACCAACGTTCAACACAAACAAATCTCGGCGCATCGCCAACTCCTTCGTCTCGAGGGTTTCTCCGGTAGCACCATGCTGCCTAGATCGCATCTTGCGATCTAGGCAGACACAAGCCTACCTACGTTGTTCATGCGTTGCTCGTGTCGAAGCCTTTTTGATGGCGAGCAACGTAGTTATCTTAGATGTGTTAGGGTTAGCATTGTTCTTCGTATCATATGCTGTCGTAGTGCAACCCTTATACATCTAGCCGCCCTTACACCTATCTTAGGTGTAGGGGCGGCACCCCGCTTGATCATTGTTTAGTCGATCCGATCCGTTACGGTTGCTCCTTGTTCTGCAAGGATTAGTTTAATATCCGCAATAGTTAGGCCTTACAAAGGGTTGGAGGATCTAGCGGCGTGTAGGGTGTAGTTTGCTAGCCCTAGACATGATGTTCCGGGGATCAACCTCGTGTTGGTTTTTAGGCTCTGTCTAGGATCGGCTTACGATCACCGTACGCGAGCGCGAGGCCCAATCGTGAGTAGGATGATCCGATTATGCGGTGAAAACCCTAAATCGTCGTAGATCGCTTTAGCTTTATCTTGATCAAGCAGGACCACCATATATTCGTACACCTCGTACGAATCATGGGTGGATCGGCTCGTTGAGCCGATTCACAGGATAACCTGAGAGCCGATCGAGGCTCGTATTTAACGTTTACGTGTATGCCATGCAGGAAACTAAGCGAGGCATCATCCAACACCTCCCTGACCAGGTATAGGTCAGGTGGCACGCCCTTGCGACAAGCATCGGACGTGTGACCAGAAGGCTTTGCGGGCCGTCGCTCTGAGGGACTGGGGCCAGCCGCAGCCCTAGTTGTTCCCGGCTCTACGGTGTTGCCAGTCGCTGCCCGCCGGTGGGTTTCTGACCGCAACAATATTATTGTGAAACAATTAATTGAGGCCAACATTGACCATCGGCAAACTATTTGGGGGGAGGGCGGCGGGGGGGGGGATCAGCCAGCTCCCCCAACCATCTGATCCATTTAATTGAAGAAGTCTAGGTAGTATGATCAATGTAACACTAAACTGTTGGATAACGTTGCATAGAAAACAAAAAATTTTCCTACCGCGAACACGCAATCCAAGCCAAGATGCAATCTAGAAGATGGTAGCAACGAGGGGATATCGAGTCTCACCCTTGAAGAGATTCCAAAGCCTACAAGATGAGGCTCTTGTTGCTGCGGTAGACGTTCACTTGCCGCTTGCAAAAGCGCGTAGAAGATCTTGATCACGATCGCTTCCGGCGCCACGAACGGGCAGCACCTCCGTACTCGGTCACACGTTCGGTTGTTGATGAAGACGACGTCCACCTCCCCGTTCCAGGCGGGCAGCGGAAGTAGTAGCTCCTCTTGAATCCGACAGCACGACGGCGTGGTGTCGATGGTGGTGGAGAAGTCCGGCGGAGCTTCGCTAAGCGTGCGGGAACTATAGAGGAGAGAGGGGCGGCTAGGGTTTGGGAGGGGGGCGCCGGCCATCTAGTGGTGCGGCCACCTTGTGGTGCTTGGGGTTGGCCGGCCCCCTCCCCTTGGCCCTCATTATATAGGTGGAACCCCAAGAGGTGGTGTCCAAGTCTTCGAATAAGACCCGAACCAAAAACCTTCCATAGGAGGGGGGAAACCTAGCCAAGCTAGGACTCCCACCAAGGTGGGAGTTCCACCTCCCATGTGGGGGTGGCCGGCCCCCTAAGGGGGAGTCCACTTGGGACTCCTCCCCCACTAGGGTTGGCCGGCCATGGAGGTGGAGTCCCATGTGGACTCCACCTTCCTTGGTGGTTTCTTCCGGACTTTTCTAGAACCTTCTAGAACCTTCCATAGAACCTTCCGTGACATTTTAATTCACATAAAATGACATCCTATATATGAATCTTATTCTCCGGACCATTCCGGAACTCCTCGTGATGTCCGGGATCTCATCCGGGACTCCGAACAAATATTCGAACTCCATTCCATATTCAAATACTACCATTTCAACATCCAACTTTAAGTGTGTCACCCTACGGTTCGTGAACTATGCGGACATGGTTGAGTACTCACTCCGACCAATAACCAATAGCGGGATCCGGAGATCCATAATGGCTCCCACATATTCAACGATGACTCGCAGTGATCGAATGAACCATTCACATACGATACCAATTCCCTTTGTCACGCGATATTTTACTTGTCCGAGGTTTGATCTTCGGTATCACTCTATACCTTGTTCAACCTCGTCTCCTGACAAGTACTCTTTACTCGTACCGTGATATGTGGTCTCTTATGAACTTATTCATATGCTTGCAAGACATTAGACGACATTTCACCGAGAGGGCCCGGAGTATATCTATCCGTCATCGGGATGGACAAATCCCACTGTTGATCCATATGCCTCAACTCATACTTTCCGGATACTTAATCCCACCTTTATAACCACCCATTTACGCAGTGGCGTTTGGTGTAATCAAAGTACCTTTCCGGTATAAGTGATTTACATGATCTCATGGTCATAAGGATTAGGTAACTATGTATCGAAAGCTTATAGCAAATAACTTAATGACGAGATCTTATGCTACGCTTAATTGGGTGTGTCCATTACATCATTCATATAATGATATAACCTTGTTATTAATAACATCCAATGTTCATGATTATGAAACTAATCATCCATTAATCAACAAGCTAGTTTAAGAGGCATACTAGGGACTTCTTGTTGTCTACATATCACACATGTACTAATGTTTCGGTTAATACAAATATAGCATGATATATAAACATTTATCATAAACATAAAGATATAAATAATAACCACTTTATTATTGCCTCTAGGGCATATCTCCTTCAGTCTCCCACTTGCACTAGAGTCAATAATCTAGTTTACATTTGTAAAGATATAACACCTTGGCCTTCCGGTGCTTTATCATGTTTTGCTCACAGGAGAGGTTTTAGTCAACGGATCTGACATGCTCGTAACCGTATGTATTTTGTAATTCATTTGCGTCTTAACGCATCACTCATTTCCAAATGAGTCGGCATTAAATATGTTTGGTCTTCTGGTGGAACCTTAATTCCGCGGTCTAAAATATGTCACTAATATTGTCACACACAATATAGCTTCAAAGTTCTGACTCTGTCGGAAATACACCATGTTCTCAAAGAACCTCTTGACTTAACATCCTTTGTCATTGTCAAAACAATGACATATTCTGGCCTTCTTTTGTAGAATCCGTCACAATATTTAGAACTCTTCTAAATCTAGCATAGACAACTTCTAGCTCATTGTGCTACCTTTTAAACAACATTTAGTCTAATTTGAGATTGAAATTATATTTTATATGTGACAAAACCAATATCGGTGTAACACCTTACAGCGATTTGTTTGTCATTTCTTCATACAAAAATATATATATATATCCTTAGTTCTTCTAAAGTACTCAAGGATATTCTTACTGTTGTCCAATGATCATCATATGAATCATTCTGGTATATGCTCATAACACTTTATAGCACATGATATCTGATTGTGTACATAATATTCGTGATCTAAAATCACTCATGTGTTTTTACTCATCGAGTGTCAGACACACTCAAGTCTTGTTAATCCTTCACATGACAAGAACATTTTCTTAATATTTCTATATTGAACTACTTCAATATCCATTCTATGTACTTTGACTTAAACTTATTATGTGTTTCAATCTATCTTCATAGATCTTGACACTAAATATGTTTCAGTCCATATCCTTTCATTGAAATTAATTTCTCAATGAAACCTTTTAATCAAGTATATAATTACATTATTTATAACCAACTATATGTCACCTACATAAAGTATTATAAATATGTCTTAGCGCTCCCACTTAATTTCTTGCAAATGCAAGTTTCTTCATCGTCTCTGATGAAATCAAAAACTCTTTGACTATTTCATCTGCTGAAGATTCTAACTCCGCGATACTTACTTCATCTAATTGAAGTTCGTATACCTATCTAGTATTCCACGGACCAGCAAAACTCTTGGTTTGTATCTAGTATACACCTTTAATACACACTTCTGTTAAGTAGTGTATTTTGCCATCCTACTAACATATCTCATAAAAAAAATATGTAGTGATTACTAGAATAATCCACATAGACTATAAGCATTGCTACGGAAGATCTAATCTTATCGTAGTCAACTCTTTGAACTTTGTCGTAAACAACTTTTCGACAAGTTGAGCTTCTCCAAGGATATTTCATCCAAGTCCATCAATTTCATAGATCCATTTACTTTCAAAAAGTATTCATCTATCTTGGATTTCATGGCGTATAGCCATTTTAACGGAGTCAGGGCCCATCATAACTTCTTTGTTTGTAGTTGGTTTATCATTTGTTCAAAATCAATCCTTTGTTCACAAATCATTTATTTGATCACAAAGTAAACCATACCTACAAGATTCAATATGTATATCGATCTCCATGGCTAAAACACTTTGTAGTCATGGGAGCCATGATCGTTATGGCCGCTTCCGAAACCAATTCCGATGCTGCGCTACTCTGATCATTATGCTCAGGTTCATAAACCTTATCAAATTATATTGTCCTCCCACTCAAATACTTCACTAGAAACAATTTCTCGGAAATAAGAAACATTGACAAACACTTTTGTCTTTGTCTTGTGGGAAGAATTCCCAATTAAATCTCCGGGATAACCAACAAAGACATTCATCCGATTTTGGTTGTAAACTCTTAGACCAAAATTTAAAGAAAAGACTATTAGGGTTTATACCCATACCATAACTTGTATGGTGTCATTTCAACGGATCATGATGATGCTCTATTTAGTGTAAAAGCGGTAGTCACTAAAGCATAATCCACAAAAATATAATGGCGTCATAATATTTTATCTCATCATTAATCCAACAAGGTGGATATATATCTCGGATACTATATCATCATTATGATACTCCAAGAAATGTGAGTTGTAGAACAATTTCATAACTCTCTTAGATGTTCGCTAAAACTCGTAATTCAAATATTTCCACCATGATCCAATCATAGATATTTGATTTTTCTATTACGATGATTTTCACTTCATGCTGAAATTTATTTGAATCCTATTCAAATGTTTCAAACTTTTCCTTATTGAATATATCCAAATATATACTCAATTCATTGTTTGAAAGTTTTCATGAAGTAGAAGAATCTTCCGCACACAACTATGCCCGATGAACCACATATATCATTATGTATGTTTTCACTAAGTTAGTTGCCCGTTCAACTCTTCGGCCTATGAACGGTATTTCAGTCATTACCTTTTAGAAAAGATTTTGCAAGTGCCAAACGATTCAACAAATCGAATGACTCCAAAAATCCATTTGCATGGAGTTCCTTCATGCGATCCTTTCTAACATGACCTAAATGGCGGTTCCACAAATAAGTGGAATTCAAATCATTTGCCTTATGGCATTTTAGCGTCGGTGTTATGTATGTGTGTTTCACCATTAAGATTTATAATAACTTATCCATCGTACATGGAGTAATGTCATAATTTGAACAACTCATTGTTTTCATTTGACCAGAGCAAAATAACAATTATTAAGTTCTTTATTATAAATTCTAAGGGCTAGATAGATTGCCAACGACGAACATAATAACACTTTATTTTTGTTCCAGACGTGCATTCCTATCATATTCCTTGTCGATCACTTAGGCCATTGTATTCTTGTATTGCGTTGTTTTGTATGACACTTCATACCAACCAATATGGTACTAATACCCAAGAATTTCATTGTGTGACTTAACTAGGAATACAACCATAACATGTATATCATTTATATACACCCGAGCTAGACTTTCTAGTCTTTTCTTTTCTTTTGCCAAAATATCTTTTGCGGTTTCTCTTTTAGCTTTTCTCATTATTCGGAAAAACATTTCAACATCAATAACTTCTAGGTTTGTTGGTCAAATACCAATAACCTTGAGGTTCTTACTTTGAAGTTGATCATCATATGACAAGTGTTTCAGATTTCACTATTAGTAAATTTGTAATATGATGAACAATTTCACTCATAATTTTATCCATCAATTCATGATAACTTTCACGAGACCATGTCTGTACATGCTAGGCTCATAAAGTTTAAACCTTAGTATTCGCATATGCAAATCTGGCTTGCACCCGTTGGAAGCACACGTAGAATCTATAACACCCGATCATCACATGATGCTTCGAAACGACGAGTCTTAGCAACGGTGCATACTAAGGACAATCACTTCATGGATATGCGAATATCGTTAGTGCCTCAATAGTTGGAGGATTGGGACGCCTTGCGTCTTCAACCTTCGTACATTCCCATAAAACTTATGAGTTTATGTAGTCTCACCAAATTTATATTCTATCATCTTGCAATAAGGTCTGAAAACTAAATTTTCAGCTCCTTACTTTTCAAACAGATTTGAACTTCAAGTTTCACGGAGACAAGATAACTTTAGGTACTAATTGAAACCATAGCTCTCTGAATCTACAAAGTGAGTTTCACTAAATGTTTGCAATAGGACTTAATCATTTCTTGATTCATTAACAATACGGTACCAAACCGTAAAGTTTCTAGTCAGATTTTAACAGTATTTCTATCTCAATTATAAGACTAGCGCATAGTAGTAAACGGATGCCAATACTACAAAATTAATTCAAAATACTACTCAGACTATGTTTATGATAATTAGTTCATGTTTTAATCTAACTACTAGGGAAATGCCCATTGCCGGCGCACCTAAAACCCCCATTGCCGGCGCACCGCGAGCCCGCCGGTGCGAACGCGCCGGTGATAAACGGACACTGCCGGCGCACCGGGTAGTGCGCCGGCGATATCTCGGCCTCTGCCGGCGCACCACCACGCTTCGCCGGCAAAGATCTATTCCACCGGCGCACTACCGGGTGCGCCGGCGATAGTGCTTCCAGCAGCTGGCGCATGCTACGTGCGCCGGCAATGTTTCATTTAGGTGCGCCGGCAATTAATTCGAAAATTCTTTTTTCCACTTTTTTCCAGCATATTACAATACAATTTTGACAGCAGTATATATTTACAACGCAGTTCATATTTATACGGTATTACATGCAATATGAGAAGCACATAGAGAGCCAAGTTTCATTTCGGTATCGGTACACAAATACGCAAGTCTCGTTTCGGAATGTGTTGATTCATACAACACATGTGCATATGCAACACCGAACGACGAAGTTTCACAAAGTTAGAAGTCTTGGTACATAGTCGTCACAAGTATCGTCATACACCTCACAATGTAGGTCCTAACCTAAACTAGAATCACATAGAACATGACCAACATGGTCATGACCATCATCACGAAGGCCATGGTCTTCATCCGGTTCCTCCTCATGTCCCTCATCTCTCCCGCTAGATAACGGGCGTATCTTCCTTCCGCCTCCACCCTAGTGGGGTATCCCTTGTAGCTGTTGCCGCTGAAACGGTGCACCTGTCTCCGACGAGTCCTCCCGGTCGTCGTAGACTCCGGGAACCCTCCCCTTGTACACGACATATGTCGTCGGCATCTCCATTCACAAGACAAGTAAAACGTTAGTACCAATGCAATGAACAAGTGCCAACTCAAATAAGAGACAAGTAGTATGAACTAAATAGCATGTGCCTCATACTTTGTTGGTCGAAATAAATAATAACATACGGGGATGGGGTCAGTGAGGCTAGGTAGGATGCACAATAGATTGATATTTGTGGCCTTCACACCAAGCCTCACTGGCCCCACCCCGGAGTGTACAAGTGACCGAACATTTTAATCATCGGCCAATGCAATTAAGAAGTGCGAACTCAAATAGAAGATAAGTAGTACGAATTAAATAGCGTGCCTCATACTTTGTCGGTCGAAACAAATATTAACATCCGGGGATGGAGTCGGTGAGGCTAGGTAGGATGCACAATAGATTGATACTTGTGGCCGTCGCACCAAGGCTCACTGGCTCCACCCCGAGTGTACGATTGACCGAACATTCTAATCATCGGCGAACTCCAAATACGAGGCAAGTAGTGGTCGAGTAAATGCAAATAATTATTAAGCTATGTACGCCATAATCTTGAAATATATAGCAAAGTAAATGAAACTACGGACACATGTTCACATGCACATTCATACAACTAAATAGAAGCAACTAGTCGATTCTATGGGAATATATAACAATTATTACGGTACGGAAGTTCAAGGACATATCGTTCAAGCTTTAGCAAGTGTTCCCGTCGTAGGATCGGGTTGTACGCCTAGGGGGAATGGACGGCAGCCCTCAAGCGAGTTGAACGGCCTCTCATCACGCGACATCTCCAAGCGGAGGTCTATCTCGTCATTAGGTGGTAGACCATAGCCGTAGAAGAACTCGCCGGACCTATTGTTGACATCCTGCGGGATTATCGTGCAAATGAACTGCTGGATGCGACCCCGATTCTTTCTAATCTCTCTATCGGGGACATCCGCCATGTTTGCAAACCTGTTTACGAGATTATCGGCAGCAACATGTCATCTGCGTACTTTATGTACTCCTGCATCTGAAGGATGGCGTACCACGCGTCCATCCCATTGTCGGGCGTCGGCTGCTTGAGGCAGGGGAAGTTGGTTGTGTGGGTTAAGACGAAGCCTCCTCGGGATTTCCTCTCTACTTTGAGGGGGCCTGCCTTGTTGGCGAAGCCGGTGAGAGCATCATTGAGAAGGGCCACGATGTGGGAGTAGTCTTTCTTGCGGTCCCTACCCGAGTCGAGATAGGCTGCATGCGAGTGTTGCGGGTGCACGACGATGAGGGTGCGGAACTTGTCTCGCGGAAAACACACGGATTAACCTTTGGAAATGCAAATGGAGATATAGGATAGAATGGTGATGGGGGACTAGCGAGTGATTACTTACTCGGGGAAGTAAGGGATGAGAATGGCGCCCTTCTTAATGTTCGCCTGCATGAAATCCTCGACCTGCTGGGTGGCAATCGCGCGATCCCCGGGGTTGCGAGATGATGCTCTCCCGCATATAGAAGGGGTCCATGATCGCGATGGTCGGCGTCCCCTCCTTAACAATGCGGGAAGACATGCTAAGAGCAACTAGGCGAACCACACTAAAGTGGAGCGCTTGCATGCGATAGATGCTGAAGATGTCGTTGAACCGGATGAAGCACAAGTCCGCGGGGTACTTCTCGACGAAGTTCATGCCGGTTGGCACCTTCGCCACGAAGAGAGGGTAACCGAGGATCTTTTGATTTGAGAAGAAGGTTCTCCACATGCAAGACAGGTCTCATGCAAGCTCCTCATATCCGGGGTGAGTTTCTTCACGACATGCTCCGGCAGCATCGGTTGACCCAAGTGATGCGAGAGGTCGCCAATTGTTTGGCAACTTGTCAAGGAGTGGGACCTTGTCCTTGGATTTGGCCGCCGCCGCCTTGTCTTGGGCGTCCTTCTTATTTGCCCTCTTCCTCTTCTTGGGTTGTAGTGCTGGACCATCCATCGCCGTAGTGGCCGTAGCACGGAGTGTGTTTGGGCTCAACATATTTTTGACGGCGGCGGTGGCGACCTCCTCGGGATTTTCCTCCTCATCGGCCGTTTCTTGAGAATCGAACAGCTTCTTGGAGCACACATATTTGAAGCCCGGCGCATCCTCATGGACAACTTGTGAAGACGTAGGAATATCCCATTGGAAGTTGTCACGTTCATATTCCTCGGCCTCCGGCGCAGGCTGGCTGTTGTGGTGGGGCGCCGACCTGCGGCGCAGGTGGCCGTTACGGTGGGGCGATGACCACGGGCGCCGGCGGGCTGTCGTGGAGGGACGGCTGACATGTGGCGCCGCAAGGTGCTTGTCTTTGCTTGCCGTCGACCCCGAGTAGGTGTTGATCCGAATTAGGGTCTTCGGCCATAGCAGTACCCAACCCTTCGGTGAGGCCGGATTCAACGGGCTATCGTCATCGGCACCATGCGGTTGATTAGGAGGAAACAAATCCTCATAGCCCGGTAACGCCCGATCCACTTCAACCCGGTAAACGTCATCCGCCATATCTCGTGTGTGCCACTTCTTATCCGGGGGCCGAATGATGGACCCCCTCGCGACGTCTTTGATTTCGTCGTTTACTCTCATCAAAAAGGTGCATGGCGTCGAGAGCGCTGCGAGAACATGTGTATGGCGTTAGAGAGAGGGCAAGGATGACGAAACTAATATATTAACTTGATGTACACATTAGTTAATTACCGTGAGGGCGTTGAGCTCGGCTAATGTCGACGGGCCAGCACATGCGGCGGCGGGCGTGCAAGTGACGGAGGGGCTGCTACCGGCATGGACGGTGAATCCCTAGCACCGGCGACATTGCCGGCGGCCGGAGGAGTCTCCATTATAACATTGTCATTGCCGGCGGACGGCGGCACCATCGAGTTGCTGCCGTTGAAGCTAACCACTTGCATTTTCGGGGGGGGCCTTGTTTGCCACCCTCATACCACGCTTGCATAGCGTTGAAATCTGCTTGGACTCCGGCGGCGACTTCAGCTTTCACTTCGGGTACGAGTGTAGCTTTGAGTTGCGGTACCGGTTGCGGTACCAAACCAGCTTGGACTTGGGCTAGGATTGACTCCCTCATTTCCTCCGCCTCCCGCTGCTTCCTCTCATTACGCGCATTTTTATCGGCCGCGGACGACAAGCCATAGTGACCATGCTTGTAGCCTGTGCCGGCGCCGGCCACACGGCCTCTATGCGGCCTTCTCGTCGGTGAATGCTCATTAACGATGTTTAGCGCCCGTACGAGAGGCTTGTCCCGAGCTACCCTGCCCGTCGGCGCATGGGACGAGGAGCCTTCGTCACCTTGGGAGGCTTGAGAAAGTCTTTGTCTTTCTTCTTCTGCGGAAGAAACGCGAACCATTTAGAAATGTTGCTACTATTATATGAACGATACTTGATCTAATAAAACCGGTAAATTGCTTACCAGTTTTTCTCCAACGCCGGGACCTTACGGTCGTTCGTGAACCAAATTATGTCGGTTACGACCTTCGGGTCCGTGACAAGTTCCCCGGTTAGTTTCTTCTTATGGTACCGGGACCTGATGAATCTTCTTTCAAGCGGGTCCTTGTACTTGAGCCAGGGGTTCTCAATGCCGGCATTTACATACGCCTCGTCCTCCTTCGCCCAATAGGGCTCCTTTCCCTCGTACCCACGGCTCCCAAGGTTGTGGTTGCCGATGTTAAGCTCCCGCATTTCCTTCCCCCACAACTTGCGATTCTTGGTTGCTTGTAGCTCTTCATTGGCCACAAAAGCATCAAAGTCCGCACTGGGTGACATGCGGAAAGGCGGAGTGGACCTCTTCGAAACCTTTGCCCTCGGCAATCAGCCTCCGCACCATGTACTTATAGCTGCTGAGGTGTTTGGTGAACTTCGGGAGGGCTTGTGAGTTCACAATGTTGTTGGTTTGATGGCTGGAGGCGTAGTCGCCTAGGAACTTGTATCGTGCGTGCAACCTCGCAATGAGCTGGGCTCGCAAAGGCGCTTTGCTCTCAGCTCGGAGGTCCGTCTCGTTGAGATTGACGACCTCTCGGAGGATACATGCCGGTTGGTTGCCGTACCCCTTGGCAACATCCTTAGGCAACACCGGCAAACCAGCGGCGGGGTCCACCTGCTGTGACTGTGTCTCTGCCGGTGCCGGCCGTGTTTTGGCGCCTTGCCTTCCGCGGCCTCTTGGCTCCACTTGTCCCGGTGCCACTACTCCCGGCGGCGGCGCTAGGATCGTCGCCGCTTGTCTCGCCGCCACCCCCGGCGGCGCCGGTTGCCTCATCGCCGCTAGGCTCGTAGGTACTACCCCCGGCGGCGGCGCTTGCCTCGTTGCCGCTCGGCTCGTCGGCACTACCCCCCGCGGCATCCTCCATCTCATGGTCCTCGTCGCCGCCAACACCCGCGGCCTCGGCATCCTCCTCCGTCCTAAAGAAGTGCCTATTGTAGTGCTCCTCTAACTCTTCTTGAGACGACATGGTGGCTTGCACTAATAGAAGACGAAAAAGAGTTAGAATTCACGGAAAAATTCGGCATGACCTTTGCTAAAAATTGGTCATGCCGAGTGCTAGAAATTGCCGGAACGGAAATGAATCGACATTCCGGCACTCAATAGCAACTCAATCCCTGTAACAGAAATGCAAACATAGAAATGCCATAACCATAACCATAACCATCTCCATAACCATGCCATCACCATAACCATCACCACATAAATTACGGTAGCTAGCTTTTTAGCATATACATTACGGTGGCATTTTACATCAGCATAAAAATAACACTTGACAACCTCCATTTAAAACCGAGAGAATGAACATAGTGAATAACACTTGACAACCTCCATCAAACTACTGCTTAGTGCTCGGTGCAACATAAGATATGAATGATACGAGGAATAAGCGGCGGCATCGGCTACTATCATAAGACAGATTTCCCAAACACTAAAATAAAAATGGAAATGCTTGACATACAAAATTTCATACAACATATAAATGGCAGAGTACATGCTAGTGCTTGGCTGGTAGTACTTGCTACTGATCCAAGGACTAACTAGTCACATCCTAGTTTGCATATCTAACTAGTGTGCATTTGCCAAATCCTATATGGACGAGTTACATGTACTAGATCAAAAAAGCTATTACATGCTAGTACTGGCTATTAGTTCTTGCTACTGATCAAAGGTTTTACTAGTCACATCCTAGTTTGCAGAGCTAACTAGTGTGCATTTTCAACCTACATGGACGAGTTATATGTACTAGATAAATAAAGCTATACCATGCTAATACGGCTATTAGTACTTGCTACGATAAAAGGGCTAACTAGTAACATCCTGGTTTACAGGCCTTACTAGTGACTCGAAAATTCAGATATGACAGTGCATAGTAGAATCAAAGCAAGCCTTACATGCTAGTACTAGTTTTTGATCAGCAAAAAGAATATTTTTTTAAGCCTAAAAATTAGTCATATTTGACAATGTAAATAGTAGTAGTAGTAGTAGTAGTAACATTGTCAAGTTATTCCATTCAGCAAACAAGAAGACAAGCACAGTGTAACATTACGCAAACTATGAGACTAACAACCGAGTTTACAACTTTTACGCACCTCATCATTTGGTAGCATAGTGATAGCAGCAATGTACCAGGAAAATAAGCACAAGAAACAGCACAAACATTTGCATCAAATTGGTAGAATAGCTCTGTGCTCAATTCAACTTGTCATCCATCCCACTGCAACCTACTTTTTGAGACAACGTGTAACAATGCAGACAGAGGAGGTATCAAAATAGCAAGTATCTTAACATTGAGAGTAAAATGATTTGTTTTCCATTGTAACCCTAACCCTAACACTTGCTACTGCTAGCATTCTTGGCATTAAAGTGACATTCCTTCACCTTGTACATGCACTTGGCCAATTAACTAAACAAAATCAATTTGAAGCATACGAGCATCAATTTCCTGGGCATTTTTTAACCGAGAGAACTAACATTTAATCAAGAACTAACATACTTCCACAGAAATAGCATTTTAGGATTTTTCAACTAACAAATTCAAACCGAGAGAACACATTTTTAGCATTACGTAACAATTTCCAACCGAGAGAACAAATTTTATCAACTAAACCAACTAGCTATTTACATTTTTTTCATTTAGTTATTTCTATATCACAATTTCCAACCGAGAGAACAATTTCCAACCGAGAGAACAATTTTTAGCATTTAACTAAATCAATTAAATGAAACCTACTTGCTAGCATTCAAAATTTTATGTATAACTTATAATGAAAAATTGAAACCTACTGCTAGAATTTGAAACCAATTTTTAGCATTCAGCTTTAGGCTATCCAATCCCTCAATATACTAATGCAAGAATCGGAGGGAAGAACCCTAGCAACCTACGAGGAAGAACCCTAACGGAAGGAGAGAGGGAAGGGGGAGGGAAGGGGGAGGGAAGGGGAGAGGGAAGCTCACCGTGGCGGCCTCCTCCTCCTCGATGTGCGGCGGCGCCCTCCTGCTCCTCGTTGTGCGGCGGCGCCCTCCTGCTCCCTCGGTGTGCGGCGGCGCCCTCCTGCTCCCTCGGTGCGGCGGCGCCCTCGGTGAGTTGCTTCGGCTTTGGCGATGGGCACGGGTGCGGGAAGGTTGTGGGGATGGGCGGCGGCGGAGCGGTTAAGGCGAGGGACGATGTGCGGTAGAGCTCCGGCCGGCGGTGCTCGATGTGCGCGAGAGAGAGGGGGATCGAGATGTGGCGGGGGAGAAGGAAGAAAAACGGTTAAGTCCGGGTTATAGGCTGTGCCGGGGTTATTGCCGGCGCACCGGGTCACACGTTCGCCGGGGACAAGTATACCCCCGGCGAAGCAAGGACGTGGTGCGCCGGCAATAACCCTGGCACAGCTATAACCTGGGACATGTTTAATTAGCAGTATACAATTGCATTACAAAATCCTATACTATTTTTATTTATTTATTTCTTTTCTCTTTACTGTTATCTTGTTTTTTCTTAACTTTTCAAGATAATAACAAAGCAATATGCATGAGTTATGTAAAAAACATGAAGAGTGTTTCACAAAATATATGCATGCATAAAATATTGACCAACACAATATTAATTAGTCATACATAAAATATTGCATTACAAAATCCTATACTATTTTTATTTATTTATTTCTTTTCTCTTTCTTGTATACTTGTTTTTTCTTAACTTTTCAAGATAATAACAAAGCAATATGCATGAGTTATGTAAAAAACATGAAGAGTGTTTCACAAAATATATGCATGCATAAAATATTGACCAACACAATATTAATTAGTCATACATAAAATATTGGCCATGACAATATGAGTAGTTATGAATTACACAAAATATGAGTTATACATTGCAAATAAAGTTTTACATCATCGATTGAGAAGAGTGTTTCGCTTTCTTCTTGCTTTTCTTGCTCGTCGTTGAATAATTTAGCCCCGTGTCGTGACTTCTTCTTTTGAAGGGTCGACCGACCTCGGTAGCGTGGTCCTGCTTCTTCTTGTGGTGTATGTTGTGTCTTCGTCCTCGGATTCTTCCATCATTGGGTCTCCGACTTGTCCTTCGAAGTCTTCCTCGTTGGCGACTCCATCCATTCCGACGATGGTCCTCTTGCCTCTCCTCACGATAACACGGCTAGGCCTGGATGGGTCGGTTATGAAGAAGCATTGGTGCACGTGTTACGCCGGTACCCATGGCTCATTCAGCGCGGTGGCGTTCGTGGACTTTGATTTGTTGGCTTCGGGTAGAAACATGGTGGTGAAATACCGGTCTTCTTTTCGACGCTCTTAGCCCATCGATACGGAACATCGGCACTTTCTCCCCGGCGTAGCTAAGCTCCCAGATTTCCTCGATTCTTCCGTAGTATCTAGTCTTTACGTCACCCGTCCGGGAATCCATCGTTACCCACGAGTTACGGTAAACACTTGTTCTTGTCTTTTTCTTCCGTGTAGAATGTGTACCCGTTGATATCGTACGCTTGGTAAGTCATGATGTTGGGCGCGGGGCCATGTGACAAGGCCAATACTAGTTTATCCTTGTCGAGAATCCATTGGTGGGGGATTAGCAACAATGTGGTCTTTGAACCGACGCGCGAAAGAGGAGTTGTGCTCTCTGTATATTTACGCTTCCGTCATCATCGGCTTGCCACTTGTTCTCTATCATGGTTTTGTGCTCTTTCAACCAAGGATCGATCAAGTCAATGTGTTGTAGCGCTACTAAGTTGGCCACTGTCAAAGTCGGAACTCCGACCGGACATGTGCACGTGCGGTTCCTTCCTTCCATTTTTGTGGCCTACTCCCTCGAACCTACGGAGGTACTTGTTTTGAGGCAAACCAACAGGGTCCTCGATGTCTAGATAATTCGTGCAGAAAGAGATGCACTCTTCGGTGAGCCAGCCATGTACGATGCTTCCATCTGGATGTGACCTGTTACGAACGTATCCTTTAATGACCCCATTCATTCTCTCAAACGGCATCATGTTGTGTAAGAATGCCGGCCCTAGAGCTGACGATATCATCCATGATATGGACCAACGAGATGGACCATCACGTCAAAGAATGCGGGCGGGAAGTACATCTCCATCTCACATAGGATCACCACGATCTCTTCCTGGAGCCTTGCGAGTTTCTTCACGCTTATCGACTTCCGAGTTATGACGTCGAAGAAGTTACGGAGCCCGATCAGCGTTGCACGGACATGGTCATCCATTATACCTCGGATTGCAACCGGAAGAATCTGCGTCATCATCACGTGACGAGTCATGAGACTTCATGCCGGCTGAAGTTTCGTTTCTTGGGGTCCATGTATACGCTTATTACCCGGAGTAACCGAAGGGCACTCGACTCCTAGAAGGCAATTGAAAAATTGATCGACCTCGGCCGGACTAAAAGTGAAGCGGGGAGGGGGACGAGTAATAGTCCGGCTGCTTAATCCTTTTGCGCTTCGACCGCCGTCCGCCTCCTCCTCCGATTGTCCCTCTTGGGCCGCCGGGATACGAAGCTCTTCCACGATGCCCAAAACTTTCGAGGTCTGTCTTGCTTTCGGCCCATCTTTGGTCCGGTCCGGCATGTTGAGAAGAGTGCCAAGCAAGCTCTCGCACACGTTCTTTGTAATATGCATGACATCAAGGCGGTGAGGTGTATCGAGAATTTTCCGGTACGGCAAGTCCCAAAACACGGACCTCCTTTTCCATACACCAATGAGCGGCGTCGTTTCCTTTTTCTTCTTCTTCTCTCCGAGGCTTTTGACGAATCTTTCCCGGCGCGGGGCACTCCTTCCAACCTTTCGGTAATGTATCGATCTCTTCGCCGCTCTTCTTACGTGGAGGTCCTCGGGGTTCATTTGTACCATCGAACGGATCTCCACGCTTTCTCCACGGGTCGGTCTTCGTAGCCACCTTCGATGCCCCATGTAAGCTGTTTTCGAAGAGCCATCCTTACCAAGCTGCAAAAACATCGTCTCTTCCATGCACACGACACATGCCTTGTGTCCATGGCACACACGGCACGAAATGTAACCGTATCCGAGGTAGTCCTGCACCGTCGTGATCAACGCGGCTCTCAAAGGGAAATATTCTTCCGCGACGGCGTCCCATGTATCTACCCCTTCCTCCGCCCACAACGTTTCAAGCTCCTCCTTTAATAGTTCGAGATACATGTTGATATCGTTTCTGGCTGTGTCGGCCCTTGAATTAGCATACTCATACTGTATGTACTTCCTCTTCATGCACAGCCAGGGCGGGAGGTTGTAGATCCATACAAACACGGGCCATGTGCTATGTGTGCTGCTCCGGTTTCCGAACGGATTGAATCCGTCCGTGCTCGCACCCAACCTGATGTTTACGGGATCTGCCCCAAAACTTCCGAATTCATTGTCTAATGCTTTCCACGGCTTGCATCCGAAGGGTGCGTCGGCCTTGGGTGCTCAATCCGCTCTTTATCATTCAACACTGCCTCCTTTCTTTCGCGTGCCGGCGCATGAGCTTTGCTTCCTTGCGGTCCGCGTAGAACCGTTGAAGCCGGGGGCGGCGGGAAGTACCACACAACTTTCCGAGGAGCTTTCTTCTTCCCTTTCTTGTACCGTTCAGCTTCACACACGGGACATTTGGTCTTGTCCATGTGCTCCTTGCGATACATGATACGGTCGTTGATGCGGGCGTGATACTTTTCGTGGGGTAAGTCGAGAGGGCACGTGATTCTCTTGGCCTCGGCTAGACTACCGGGACATGTGTTCCCGGCGGGGAAGGAGATCTTTCACGTATTCCGGGATGTCGTCGACGCTTGTGTCCGTCCATCCGTGTTTCGCCTTCATCTGCGGCACATCGAGAGCTACTCTCAAGCGAGACTCCCCCAACCCGCGACCTGAGTCGTACAACGGAGTATTCGAGTCTATCTCGAGTTGCTCAAGCTTTGATTTCCGCTTGGCGCCTTTCGTCTTTTCGAGAAGCAGATCTTGAAGATGAGGGTCCCGCACGGCTGAAGCTAGCGGCACCTCTTCGTCGTCGTCAAGGTTATTGTCGTCGTCAAGGTTATCGTCATGTGCGACAAACTCTTCATCGTCATCGGTATCATGATGCCCTCCTTCTTGCGGGCCATTTTTACCACCTGCCGCCGTCGTCCCATTGACCTCCGCGCCATCATCACTCATCCATTGAGTGTGTCCATGCATGAAACCATTAGTGAGCAGGTGCCCCTGCAACTTGCCTGAATACGGGTCAAACCATTTCCCTCGTTTGCATCTCCGGCACGGACACAATACCTCCGTGCGGTTATTTTCATACATGTCGATGATCGCGTGTTTCAGATATCTCATCACGATGCTTTCACTCATCTCGATAACCATTATCGCCTGCATGGTAAGATTACATAATTCATTAGAACCATGCATCCGTCGGTAGTTTTCACGGAAAATTTCGGCATGACCTTCCTACACGGTAGGACATAGGAGCGCCGAAATGTGCCGAAACGGAAACTTGAAGAATCAACATTTCGGCGCAACGTTGGCAACTCATTTTCAACGCCAACACACACACAAGCACAAGCACAACATATATATATGCCACACACGAGAGCTTTTCTTCAAATGTCCAACATACATCGATTTCATTCCTTAATTTGTTCATTAATCACCTATTTGTTTGATATATTCGTCGATAAGATCGAGACGACGCGCGCGACAATGGCGTATGGAAGCCGACTTTCTAGATCTAGATCTAGATTGAGCGGTCAATGCGGGATAGTAGATCTAGATCTACATAGGGGGATGTGGGAGATGCATGTACGAAGGGAAGATTTGCTCAAAAATTTTGATTTTGTTTGGTCAAATTGGTGAAATTGGGGATAGAAATGGGCAAAAATGAGCTGGGTTGGGAGAAGGCTCGGGTTTGTGTGGAGAAGTGGAGTGTAGTGAGTGTGTGAGTGAGTGGCCGGGCTGGTTTGGTGGCTGAAATAAGCGCCGGAGTTATTGCCGGCGCACCTGGACCATGGTGCGCCGGCAACATATACCCCTTTCGGCTATATCACAACCGGGCCAGGGCCAAGAATCATTGCCGGCGCACCGGCCCAGGGGTGCGCCGGCAATAGCAAACTTTCCACCGGCGCACCACTGGGCCGGTGCGCCGGCAATGATTCTTGGGCCTGGCCCAAATCTGCCCGGCCATGCCGGGAAATAGCGCCGGCGAGCCTTTCCCCGAGGTGCGCCGGCGGTATACCTTCATCGCCGGCGCGGCTGAAATGTGGTGCGCCGGCAATCCTTTCCACCGGCGCATGCACAAGGTGGTGCGCCGGCACAACTTGCCTCCACCTATAGGCTTTTCCCTAGTAGTGTTAATACAACATCCCTCATAGTTGTAAAGTGGTACACGATCCAAATCCACTACACCAAAACCGATCATCACGTGAGATGATGTAGTTTCAATGGTGAACATCAACATGTTGATCATATCATCCATATGACTCGTGTTCAACCTTTCGGTTTCCATTGTCCCGAGGCCATGTCTGTACATGCTAGGCTCGTCAAGCAAACCCAAGTATTCCGCGTGTGCAACATGGCTTACACCCGTTGTATGTCGAGTTTATCACACCCGATCATCACGAGATGCTTCAAAACGTCGAACAATGTAACGGTGCATACGAGGGAAGAACACTTTATTATCTTGATATTAATGTGAGGGATCATCTTATAATGCTACCGTCGCGATCTAAGCAAAATAAGATGCATAAAAGGATTAACATCACATGCGGTTCATATGTGATATGATATGGCCCTTTTGTCTTTGCGCCTTCGATCTTCATCTCCAAAGCACGGACATGATCTCCATCATCAACGGGCATGATCTCCATCATCGTCGGCGTAGCGTCAAGGTCCATGGCGCCGTCTTCATGGTTGTTCACCTCATGTAGCAACTATTACAACTACTTTGAAATACTACTCAACATGAAATTTAAAGACAACCATAAGGCTCCTGCCGGTTGCCACAATACAATAATGATCATCTCATACATATTCATCATCACATTATGGCCATATCACATCACCAAACCCTGCAAAAACAAGTTAGACGCTCTCTAATTTGGTTTGCATATTTTACGTGGTTTAGGGTTTTCGATATAGATCTAATCTACCTACGAACATGAACCACAACGTTGATACTAATGTTGTCAATAGAAGAGTAAATTGAATCTTTACTATAGTAGGAGAGACGAGACACCCGCAAAGCCTCTTATGCAATACAAGTTGCATGTCGAACGAGGAACAAGTCTCATGAACGCGGTCATGTAAAGTTAGTCCGAGCCGCTTCATCCCACTATGCCATAAAGATGCAAAGTACTCAACTAAAGATAACAAGAACATCAACGCCCACAAACCATTGTGTTCTACTCGTGCAACCATCTATGCATAGACACGGCTCTGATACCACTGTTGGATAACGTTGCATAGAAAACAAAAAAATTTCCTACCGCGAACACGCAATCCAAGCCAAGATGCAATCTAGAAGATGGTAGCAACGAGGGGATATCGAGTCTCACCCTTGAAGAGATTCCAAAGCCTACAAGATGAGGCTCTTGTTGCTGCGGTAGACGTTCACTTGCCGCTTGCAAAAGCGCGTAGAAGATCTTGATCACGATCGCTTCCGGCGCCACGAACGGGCAGCACCTCCGTACTCGGTCACACGTTCGGTTGTTGATGAAGACGACGTCCACCTCCCCGTTCCAGCGGGCAGCAGAAGTAGTAGCTCCTCTTGAATCCGACAGCACGACGGCGTGGTGTCGATGGTGGTGGAGAAGTCCGGCGGAGCTTCGCTAAGCGTGCGGGAACTATAGAGGAGAGAGGGGGCGGCTAGGGTTTGGGAGGGGGGCGCCGGCCATCTAGTGGTGCGGCCACCTTGTGGTGCTTGGGGTTGGCCGGCCCCCTCCCCTTGGCCCTCATTATATAGGTGGAACCCCAAGAGGTGGTGTCCAAGTCTTCGAATAAGACCCGAACCAAAAACCTTCCATAGGAGGGGAAACCTAGCCAAGCTAGGACTCCCACCAAGGTGGGAGTTCCACCTCCCATGTGGGGGTGGCCGGCCCCCTAAGGGGAGTCCACTTGGGACTCCTCCCCCACTAGGGTTGGCCGGCCATGGAGGTGGAGTCCCATGTGGACTCCACCTTCCTTGGTGGTTTCTTCCGGACTTTTCTAGAACCTTCTAGAACCTTCCATAGAACCTTCCGTGACATTTTAATTCACATAAAATGACATCCTATATATGAATCTTATTCTCCGGACCATTCCGGAACTCCTCGTGATGTCCGGGATCTCATCCGGGACTCCGAACAAATATTCGAACTCCATTCCATATTCAAATACTACCATTTCAACATCCAACTTTAAGTGTGTCACCCTACGGTTCGTGAACTATGCGGACATGGTTGAGTACTCACTCCGACCAATAACCAATAGCGGGATCTGGAGATCCATAATGGCTCCCACATATTCAACGATGACTGCAGTGATCGAATGAACCATTCACATACGATACCAATTCCCTTTGTCACGCGATATTTTACTTGTCCGAGGTTTGATCTTCGGTATCACTCTATACCTTGTTCAACCTCGTCTCCTGACAAGTACTCTTTACTCGTACCGTGATATGTGGTCTCTTATGAACTTATTCATATGCTTGCAAGACATTAGACGACATTTCACCGAGAGGGCCCAGAGTATATCTATCCGTCATCGGGATGGACAAATCCCACCGTTGATCCATATGCCTCAACTCATACTTTCCGGATACTTAATCCCACCTTTATAACCACCCATTTACGCGAGTGGCGTTTGGTGTAATCAAAGTACCTTTCCGGTATAAGTGATTTACATGATCTCATGGTCATAAGGATTAGGTAACTATGTATCGAAAGCTTATAGCAAATAACTTAATGACGAGATCTTATGCTACGCTTAATTGGGTGTGTCCATTACATCATTCATATAATGATATAACCTTGTTATTAATAACATCCAATGTTCATGATTATGAAACTAATCATCCATTAATCAACAAGCTAGTTTAAGAGGCATACTAGGGACTTCTTGTTGTCTACATATCACACATGTACTAATGTTTCGGTTAATACAAATATAGCATGATATATAAACATTTATCATAAACATAAAGATATAAATAATAACCACTTTATTATTGCCTCTAGGGCATATCTCCTTCATAAACCTCTCGCTGAAACATTTTTACTACATATGCAACACCTTTGCAACATTTTTTTGTGATCTATAAAGTAGTGTAAAAATGATGCAACCTTTTAAAAGTTCTCATGTAGCCAATTTTTTTGCATGCAACGAATCCCTGTTTGTTTGCAACAAAACATAAAACAAGGTATGTCTCCTTTTGGAACAAAATAAATCATCACATCCAAGATTTATGTCCAATGTAGAAAACATCACAGACACACATGTGCAACATTGAAGAAATCTTTTTTTACGCCCAAAAACCATTGTAACATTTTACTCCTCCTTACACACAAAAATGAAAGGAGTTGTAACATTTTGAAACAACCTTTGGAGGACCATGGCGGCATCGCCATGTGCTGATTCGAGCTTGCCGAACAAGAATCAACTATGAAGGAGGTCTAACAGCTCCAGATCGCCTGAACCACCAACCAATTCGCTGAAACATTATCTTCTCTAGGTCTAACATCGTGCGGGAAGGTTGCCATGACATCGATGCCTGCCATGGAGTCCATGGTGAGCAACAGAGGAAACTACCTTAGAGGAGTTGCAATGGAATCGCTTGGCGGAGCAACAAGAAGTAAGAGAGGTGAGCAAACAACGGTGACTGGTGCTAAGGGGGAAGTTGTGGCACCATAGTGTGGATCGGCGCACCGAAGAGTATAAGGCAGCACATGTGTGCATGAGGGTAAACCTCCGTTTGGTGCATGGAAGACCAGTGTAAATTATATATAACTTTAAATGTAAATATATATACTCGTTCCATTTCAATGAATAAGGTGTAGAATCAGCCAGCTCCCCAACCGTCTGATCTATTTAGCTGAACAAGTCTAGGGAGTATGATCAATGTAACACTAAACCTCTTGTTGCAACATTTTTAATGCATTTGCAACATTTTTCTGTGATTTATAAAGTAGTGTAAAAGCGATGCAACCTTTTGAAAGTTCTAATGTAGCCAAAAAAAAATTATGCATGCAACCAGTCCATGTTTGGTTGCAACAAAACATAAAATGGTATGTCTCTGTTTGCAACAAAAGAAATCATCACCATCCAAGATCCGTGTCTAATGCAGACAACATCACAGACACACATGTGCAACACTGAAGAAATACTTTTGTACAACCAAAAACTATTGTAAAATTTTACTCATCCTTTACACACAAAAATGAAAGGAGTTGTAACATTTTGAAACAACCTTTGGATGATCATGGCGGCACCGCCATGCGTTGATTCGAGCTTGTCGACCACGAATCGGCTATGAAGGAGATCCGTCATTTCCAAATCACATTTACCACCAACCAATTTGCTTGAACATTGTCTTCTCTAGGTCTGACAACGTGCGGTAAGGTTGCGATGACATCGAGGCATGCCATGGAGTCCATGTTGAGCAGAAGAGGCGACTAGCTTGGAGGAGTTGCAACGGAATCGCTTGGAGAAGCAGCAACAAGTACGACAGGTGAGCAAACAATGGTGACCGGTGCGGCGGCTGGAGTTGCGTCACCATAGTGTAAAAAAATGAAACAGTGTCTAGGAGGAACTAGACACTACTGATATAGTAGAAGCGAGATTTGGCGTGACAATTCCGAAAAATCGTCCATGATAGGGATCAAACTCTGCTTGTTGGGTGCGCCACTCTGCGACTCCAACTACTAGGCTAAGCACACGTTGTTGCGTCACCATAGTGTAGACGAGCAGAAACAGAGGTGGCCGACGTGTCGGAGGGGATAAGGCATCACATGCGTGCGTGAGCCGTCTGGTGCGAGGAAGACCACTGTAAATTTTATATAACTTAAAAATGTAAATACATATACTCGGTCCATTTCAATGAATAAGGCGTATAAGTTTAGTTAATAGTCAACAACAACTAAGTTTGACCAATGTTGTAGGGAAATATATGAAGATTTACCAAATCAATATATTTTCACAATGTATATATTTAGATTTATAGGTGTTGATATTTTCTTCTATACATTTGGTCAAACATAGTAAGTTTCGCTTTTGACCCCTTAATTTATACAACTTATTCATAAGCACACTAATATCTAAGCTAACAGGCATATCCGGAACAGTACTAGATTATTCTTCCGGCCTTGATCATCTGTAAACCCACACGCGGCCAATTACAAATTCACAAATGCTGCCTTGGCGCTGAAGTTTTTATTTTCTGAGGACGGCATGAGCTACCAACCTGGGGTTGATCTCTCCTGCAGTGCTGCGCTTTGGCGCCAAAGCAGAAAACAACTGGGCGGTCGTTTCTACCCAAGCGCGTGCCTCTCTTAAGTCTTATCCCCACACGCCCCAAAAAGCTTTCCCCCAAGTTGCGCGCTAGGCTACAAACCCTGAAATGCAAAGATTGCTCCGTTGTGAATCCGACGCATGATCTTTTTGCAACAACTCGAGTGTCGCCGTCCATCGCTAAAAATCTGTTACTGTTCGATGTGAAGCATGCTAGTTGCACACTGAACTGTTCAATTACAGTTGCTCGATCGAAGTAGGACTGCAAAAAGAAAATTAACTAGTGAATGAGGCCGTGCAACTACTACATCAAGAAGACAAGAGGCTCCTGAAAGAATGTGGTAAGTCATATGATGGAGTGGTGGAAAGAAGAAAAACCGCATGACAAGCACACAACATAGGATTGCCCACATGGATCAGCAAGCAGCTGTCGAACATGGAACATGAATGGCTCACATCTCGTCCTGCATCGTACAAACAACAGTTGCTAGACACTCTCCAGAAACCACCGTTACGCGGCTATCCTGCAGCTGATCGCCAGATCGAGAAGTAACCTGACCTGACGTACTGATGGAGTACCATCGACAGCAAGTTGGAGAAGTTCAGTTGACGGCCAAACATGTGCAGCCGTCTCGTCATAGGGCATGGTGATCGAAGCTTTGATAAGTTATCTTCCGTTACAACTGAGGTTCTTCTCAGGCACAATTGCCTGTCCGCGCAACTCCCCCGGTGAAGGTCAGTGACGCTTCCCTCACTGTTACTAAGTCAAGCACATATCTCGCTATCTGAATTCCTTTTCAATAACTGCATCACAAACATAGGTGAAATAGCTGGGCTTCTGTGCTCCGTGTGCAAGATAGCCCCTGGTTTAGTCAGGCGCCACTGTTCAATTAAGATCTCACATGTCCCAATCACATGAGCTCACCGGGAGAAATGCTCTACCCCGTAGCCAAATATGCTCCCCTTGGGCGTATTATCCCACCAACTGTCGACATATTTGGGTACTTGGTACCAGATGACCCTACTGAAATCGGATGGGTGCAGAAGTAGTATTTAATTGACTGTGTTCTATTAATGGAGCGGTACTAAGTATGAAGTGTTACCATCATGCAGCTGAGCTAGTTGCTTTGTTGTGACGCACTGCATGTTAATTTAGCTACAAGATCACGGTTGTCAGTTTTCATTTAAGTTAATTACATCATGGTTGTGGAAAGCGTCTTATGGACAGCCTTATCCATTTGGCTAGTATACTAGAGCTGAATTAGTGCACCTACATTCAAGCTCAAGTTGCTAGAGAAAGATTCATAGATTCATATTCTGATAACTCTCCTCACATCTATACTTTCATATAGCGGCGGAGACAACATCCAGTCAATGGGTGTGCACATAGCACCCTGAACATCATATTATACTGGGATTTCCTATTTAGTCTACAATGCTCTACACATTTGTAATCCAAGCCTTTTGCCAAACTTAATGGGTGTACATTTACATTTGTACACACATGTACCCACATAACTCCGCCCATGCTTTCATGTGGCTATAAGAGAGCGGCCATACTGGGAGCCTGGTATTTTTTTTTAAATATGAAAGAATGATATTTAAAGGTTTCAGAAAAATCTGAATTTGTCTGTATAGAACTATAGATATATAACGGTGACTTTTTTTATAAAACACATTTTACATTTTATAAAACACATTTTATAATTATATAGAACTATAGATACCCAAAAATCAAAAATATGTGGCTAGACATTAAGAAAATCAATTTTGCTCATTGATATTTGTCATTTTTGTGCAGGTCGGATATGAAAACACAATTCTATTAAAAAATAGTACTGCATATTAGAAATATACATGTGCTTTAATATTTTCCAGCATAAATTTGAAATGAAAAGAAGATTTTGATTTTTTAAAATATTTTTGGGGCTGTCTAGAGCTCGAGCTCTGTTTGGGGCTTCCACATGATGTACTCGTTTGAAGTGGGAATCTTAACGTTCCTTAATTCTGAACTTCTGATAGCATGCATATTAAGCTTCATTTTTTTTGGAGCAAACGCCATGGCTATTCATTTAGGAAGAAAGGAAAACTAATTCAGTTTATGAGAAAAACCGGATCGAAAACCATACAAACTTAAGTACCTTCGACATGTGGACTACTTCTAAGTTTAAAACAACAACACAACAAAATCAAACAACTTGTCAACGACAAATTGCTACATATTCAACAATTCAACACGAAGGTTGCATGAAGTGCATCCATCATGTAATCTCAACCGCCTTCTTCTTGGCGCCGACCTTGTTGCCCTTGGGCTTTTTCACCTTCTCCACATTCTTCACAAGGGAGCCAAGCAACGTGATGGAGCGAGGCGATAAAGGGGTCTTAAACTTGGGAGTAACCAGTTAGTGCAAAAGCTCAAGCTAATCGAGAAAGGCCGATAGCCACGATTGGTCTAGTCACATGAGTGAGTGATCAGTGTAATGCACCCATGCGCGACACATAGAAAAGAAATAAAAACGCGAAGTGACTGTGTGTGAGAGAGATAGCTCTTGTCAGGGAGGCATGGCTGTGACATGCATGATAAGTTGACATCGGTTTGAAAGGGATTACCTACCAACTCCATGATGCTAGCTAGATTTAATTTCCTCGATACGATTCAAAGATAAGTGAGTGATTATATTACCCTTGCAAGTGCGTGGACCATGATAGGGAGATCTTGCACCGCTAGCTGCTATCTAGTTTACTTGGCGCAGCTCTATGGGATGCTATTATACGTTGCAGAGCACCCTGTACGGTTGTACCATGCCTTTTGCCTTGATTTGATATGTGACCAATGTACACGGTGCCAAAGTTGGGGAAGAAAACAAAGGAAACCAAGCTGCATTGTGGATGTATGCTTTGTCGCCTGCTGAAAGCTTGGTTGCTTGGCTGATGCACTTAACGATGGGGTGCCCGTACTGGTCGTACCACCCACTTGCCACTGAGGTGATGCACGGTTGCATACAACATCAGCATCATTGCACATGGAAAAAAAAAGTTGACGGGCTCGTGATGCAATGCCATCCACCCATCTTACAAGGTATCTCCAGCGGGGCGACGCAAACCGTTTGCATCCGTCCGGATCGAAAATGCGTCTGGCACCACCTCCAGCAAGGCGACGTAAAGTGATCGGGCCGTCCGCGGAGACGCAAACCTGACCCAAATATGCGCTAGGTTTGCGTCGCGGCGTACGTTGCGGTCGTCAGTGATGTTTCGTCTTCCGCGACATTACTTACGGGCGGCACGCTACAGCTTTCCAGGGCCGCGTTAATGGCGCGTCTCGGCTTTCGCGAGCGTGCGTTGCTGGGCGGCATCGCAGTGAAGGCAGGATGGCGTCCGAGCCTCTTAAAGGAACGCTGCCGACGTCCATTTCCCCGACCACACCATTGCCAGAGCCCACCCTATCCACTCGACCGACGGCATGGGGAAGAAATGCTAGCCGTTCAGCAAGACCAACAATTACCACGAGGTTAGTGGCTCGCGGTCCGGCAAGAAGCCTCGGGTCGGGCGGTACGTCCGCATCGAGCTCGCGCGCCGTCTTTCGGAGGAAAACCGGCTGGTGCCATGGCTGGACACAAACCTTCCTGGAGGAGGCTGGCACCTCAACTCCAGGCGCGTGTCGCCCCCCCCCCCGTCCCGTGCCACGCGAGGGCCGAAAGCGTCGGAACGAGGTGCGTCGCTGCCGAGCGGTCTTGCCGCCGGATCTCCAAGAAGATACGGCATACGCGCTCAACTCCTACAACTGGATCTCATTCGGGACGTGGGAGTTCGACGCGCGCCGCCACGCTGGCTACCTCGGCGACCTTGAGTACTTCGACCGCGAGATCGCCGCGGAAGAAGAGGAGAACGACCAAGAGGACGAGGACGAGCAGGTGGAGCGCGCAGAGTACGACCACGACGACGGTAGGCCGGTGTGGGATCCGTAGACCCAGCCGCCGGACATTGGCGAGGAGGAGGCCATTGCCATGGCACTGGCCAATAGCGAGCTCGACGAGCTCAACGAGCTCGCTTTGTGGGACGGGCTCGCAATACAGCTCCGCGAGTCGATGCTCGCGTAGGGGAGGCCGGCTACTCCTCCGGCCACGCCGACGCGTTCCAACCACGGCGCGCCGGCTGCTGCTACGGCCTGGGATCCGTGGCCACCTTCACCATAGCCTCCTACGCAGGCGATGGCCTAGCCACAATTGCCGCTGTTGCCGCAGCATGCCCTTCCTCCTCCACCGCCGGCGTACCAACTTCCATGGCCAACGCCGGAGTTCATCGACCTCGTCAGCGACGACGACCAGTAGGCAGTACCTAGTTTTGCCATGCCTTTTATGGCCTTTTTAGAGTCTTTTTATGTTTTTTATTAATGTAAATTATGACTTTTATGAATGGGAAAAAATATGCGTCGTGCCGCTGGACCCAACACCCGACGGAAACGGATGCGCGGTTGATTTCGACCATTTGGGCCGACGCAAACGAACGCGGCGCGTCCGTTTAGGCATCCGAAATGAGTCGCCCCGGTAGAGATGCCCTATAGATAGGTAGGTGCTGAGAAGAAGATGTTTATTTCTTTTGGAGTTTTTAGGACTCTCGTGCAACTCATTAAGAAACAAAGATATATAGATTATATTTTCCAGTTCGTGGAATATATACAGAAAACCAGGGATGGAGCAAGAATATTGATGGGAATGTGATGGTGTCAGCTCTATATTCACTGGTGTCATCTTTGCAAATAAAGAGTGCTTAGTGCAGATTTAGTGAGGAATTTACAAAAATCGTTGGTGTCAGCTGACACCAGTGTCAATGAAGCAGCTCCATCCCTGCAAAAAACCTAACAATGCACAACTTTTCAAGAAGCCGTTTTAAAACCCTAACAACCAGCAAGCCACCTAGCTAAACTAGACCTAGAGCACCAATAATCCTATGCCCAATACACGTGTTCTGCAAATTCCAAAGTGCGTAAGATTGTGCCGACATAGCCGAAGGGATCTGGTGCGTAAGATTGTGCCGACATATTTTATGAATAGATATTTTCAAAACCAAGATAAGAATTATAGAATGGAGGGGGTTTAAAAGTTGAAATGATTGACATTTTTTCCACCGTGTTCAATCGATCTAGACACCCCACGAGTCCTAGCTGCTACCACTAGCCACTAGGTACAGCTCCAAAAAAGAAGGTACAAATATGACATCACATCATCAAAGGGGCCGGGCTGAGGATTCTCTGGCATACACTTCACTTGTACGGGGATCCGGATTCGGATGCTGTGCACGGCGACTTGTCGGCTACCTCGCACTGTCGTCTTCTTCTAGCCTATGGTGCTCCAAGCTGCGTTAGCTAGCCAGCTCGAAATGTGTACCCTTTCCTACTGCCTATGGCTATAACCTTGAGCCTAATGCGCCAACGTTTGCAAGTTGTAGCCATCTTTCCATTGATGGACAAAGGACGACGGCTTTTGTCCATGAACATGTGTAGTATTTTCTGAAGAAAATAGTCATATTTCGTATTATCTCTCTGCATCTATAGAATTCTAGACGATACATACATCCACAGTTCGATGTAAAAAAATAGTTATCTCTCCCTCATTGCACACAGGAGAGAGTGGACGCACCTCCAATAAGCATGGAGATTAGTGGACCTAGAGAGAAGCGTCTGGGGATATCTTCCCGAGCAGAAATCCATTGTTTTGTAACTGAACTCAGCAACCGGTCCTTTCTGAAAGGCATGTCAACCCAAGCCGACAATAGAACCTAGGTCCTAGAGCAACTTGCACGCGGCTGGCCGCCCCGTCATGGCGCAAGCAGAATCACATCAAGGTCTCACTTCATCGTACCATTCGATATACATTGCGCACCACATGCCTCGTGGGCCAAGTGCACATCAAACATCGCCTGCCTCTTTTTTTTTTTTTTTTGAGAATCATCGGACCTCTTTAATATAGCTGATGCTAATATAGATATATCTAGATACAATTTAGTTGTAGATATCTATTTTAGCATCAACTAATATGAATCAGAGTGAGTACTTGAATAATTTGCGGCTATTTGCTCCGTATTTAGGGAGATGAAAAATAGGTTGTTTGGTTGTATGGGCTCAACACTAGTCCTAAATCACTTTTGGGCCAGGCCCAGGATGAGCGCCTAAGTCGGCCGTTTCCTCGAGCATGTGCTGTTGTCGGCTCCAACCATGCAAGATTTGCATAACCCATCTCCCACCCCCGTGCGGCGGCGCACCGCGCCGCACCGGGGTGCCCCTGTCGCCCATCCCCTTCCTCTCCTCCTAGACGCTCCTCCTCCCGCCGCCGCCACCGGAGGCGTCGCCGGGCAAAGCCCGTGTGGCGTGGTGGTGGCGGCAGAGATCCTCGGTCGCCATGGAGGTGCAGCGGCGGCGCCCGCTCCAACCATCTGCGACTATCTGCAGGCGATGAAGGCGGCCTAGGGACCCCGGTGGTCTGATGGCGGCGGGCGCGGTGTGGGGCGGGAGGGCCCGATCTAAGCCCAGATGGGCATGGTCGGGCCATGTACTGCACCTCGATGACCTCGATGTTGGTAGTCGATGGTGTTCCTGGGGTGGTTCTGCAGCATGAGGAATCCATGGTGGTGTTGGTATCCTCTTTCACCGGATGGGTTCGGCTAGTTTCTGGCTATATTGACGGGTCCCCCGATCCGTCATCTAGTCCCTGACGGCGAGGCGTGGCTGCCGGTGAAAGTCGGCCCTGACTTCGGTCATGGTGGACACCTATTTGTCGCTACCTTGTTTAAGGCATTGTCTCTGCGGTATTTTCTCGCCTGGGCTGCTTCGGGGGAAACCCAGATCCGGGTGTCCCGAGTTGGACGATGGCGGCGCGCAGCGCCGTTCTACCTATTGGAGGCATCGCTTTTGGAGCAGAAAATGGATGGTGGTCGTGCTAAGGTGGAGCGGTGTGATTCTGCTGTGGCGGCGTCGTCAAGTCTCGGCAACATGGTGAAGTGGCATCTCACAGACGGACGATGTGTGAAGGACGCGCACAGGATGGTGGTGTCATCAGGCGTCGTGGTGGCGTCGACGACAGGCCTAGAAAGGTCAATGCGTTGATCTCTCTTGGAGATGGGTTCGCGGAGGACGGCGGTGGCGATTCTACGCCGTATGCAATGGTGTGCGCTGAGGGTCTGCTCGACTGATTGTGTTTCTCACCTGCCAATGGGCGGTTTGGGTACACACTCGGTTTTTAGATTATGTGTGTTCGTGTGAGGTCAGGGTACTAGCTCTGTTCTTGGACATCCCCTTCATCGTTCTTTTAGGTTTAGCGAGTTGTCGCTAGGAAGGTGGCTTCGAATTGATCTTAATTTGTATTTATCTTGTAGACTTTTGTGAATAATATAATAAAGAAAGTTGTGTGCATCCTTTGGATGCAGAGGGCTGGGGCGATTCTCCTATTTCGGAAAAAAAATATGCAAGATTTGCACATGACGGTACCTGCCTGCCTTGATCTCCTCACTTTCCCTTAACCTCCTTTACTTACTCTATTTTAATCAACACAAGCATGATTCGATTCTACATGAAAAAGATGAATGTCGATAAGTTCATTCCAATAATCCGTTCCGAATTTCGTTAGCCATAAATCATAAATTTTGTGTTCATATTTAGAGTTTGTTTAGTGAATTTCGTCAAATACTTCATTCACGGTCGACCATTTGAAATTTTCTTTGAGGAGTAGCTTAACGTCACCATTCTGGAGAACTCTCACGTTGTCAGTTCTTCGTTTTGGTGGGAGTTTATTTTGGGTGTAATGAACGTGTTTCTCAACCTCTCACTTGCCATCTTGATCATCTAGTTCACCGGTTCACCATTTTATGGTGGTAACCGCTGTGGCCACCATCATCAGTAGCGGCATGTTGGAATTCTGTCCGTCATCATGGTAGATTATTGTTCATGTCTTCATGGACAATGGCGTGGTGATGATAGTTGAGAGGTGGTAATCCATGGTAGTAGCTACCTGTGGCGACCCGGCATACCACTGCATGGTGTATGCAAGTCTGATATAACACCAACGAAACACCGTTCCACTAGTATTATATCGCTCAGAGTGGTACAACAGAAACATATGCGAGTCCAAGGCATGTCTATAGAATTACAACAATAACTCTGTTACATAAGATCATCACAGCCTCCTACTTTACAATGAGGTAAAACTGCAAATAAACTCCAGAAGAACGACTCGTAGTCTAGTCTTATCACGAACTCTATTTGTAGAGTGTTTAACTAGCTATAGAGGCTATGAAAAGATTCTAGCTAAATAGGAGCTAGGTTTAGGAAACTAGTTCCTTTCTATTGCTAAGCTAGGTTTTCTCCTTGTTGGATGTAGTGTTTGACTCCTCTGACAGGGTCCTGTCCCTTGAAGAAGTTATTGACTCCTTGGTCTTCGAATTGTACTGTAGATCCTCCTTCGTGGGCTCCATATCTAAGCAGAGGATTTAAGAGTGGTATGAGTACGAGCGTACTCAACAAGTTCATTATAGGAAAGAGGTGTTTAATGCACTAGCTACAGCATTAGACCAGAAAGTCTAATACCAATGCAGGTTTTCATAACCATTTCTTCAAAAGGTTGCTTTTATTCAAAAGAACTATGTCCGTCAGCCTTCACCGGTTTACTAGAACTTCATGGAGTTCCTTTCCGGCAGCGTTCGCAGCTTCCATATCCCGGAACAGGGAGTGACGAGTCACGATTCATTACACTCTGCAGAGGTGTGTTGCTTTACCCATAAGAGATCTTAACCTTGGTGCCAACCGAGTCATGTTCTCGTCCACACTTCCTTTGGTGTGAGGCCCGGTATAAGGTCTAGCCAATCATGTTCCTCCGCTACCTCGAACACCCACCCTTTGTTGCAAACTCCGACCCTGGGTCCACGCCGGTTCACTTACACCAATTAAGGATGGGCCCCGACCACGACAACAATGCAGGGCTCTACCATACATTCCTACGCCGGCGGTACCGCAACCCATCATAGACCGCAATACCGTGGGGACTTAGGACTCCCCAGCCTCACCGCTTGCTCCTTCGGGCGACAAGTGTACTACGGGCAATGCCGTGGGGACTTAGGACTCCCCAGCCTCACCGCTTGCCCCCTTGGATTACAAGTGTACTACGGTAAAGCGCATCCGTTGATGAACGAGAGGTGGAAACACTTTTGACTACTCTGTCCCACTCCGGATCTTATGGTTAACACGGGTATTACGGCACAAGAATCACTGGACGACATTTGTTGTTTAATCCTAGATGGATATAAACCCTTGCAATGGAACCTCCACCATATCAACACAATCTATGGTTCCATTGCCAACCACATAGTCATATTCATAATTATGAAAGTAGTGGTTTTGGTTTTTATGCAATTGTGATAATCGTAGTACTTTGCAAGTAATTTGATAAAGATACTCAAATGACATGAGCAAGCGATGAACTTGCCTTTCTTGACTGCAAGATTATGCAGGCAAGGTCTTCGATACGCAATAACTCCAAATTCTGAAATAGCATCATCGTTCGGTAAGGACGATGTTTAAAAGATTGGCAAGGATGCAATAATGCATAATTATGAGATGCAATCGCTCTAAGCGTGACCTAACCCCGATGATTTAGGATTAGTGAGTGGTAATGATTAGTTCAGGGTGTGTTGCACTTTAGAATGATTCTCATACAAGGTTCTTATTCAGGTGTGGTTACATGGTATCATAAACAGGTGCTGCACCATATCATAACAATAATATTAATAGCACCCAACTATAACATTTGGTATAACCCTAACACGTAATGAATAGTGGTTGGTTTTAGCACTACATGGCATAGTTAATGATTAATTATCATATATTTCAAAAGAATAACTTTTGAAGAACATGTTCTTTGATAAAGAACAAGTATGATAATTAGGGTTGTGGAGTTCTATGGTGTTCTATGGTTCTAATTGGTTTCTGTAATAAGTAGTAGATGGATCACAATCTAGTTGGATTCATCAACACCTAGGGTTTGTATGGTTGAATTAAGCCTATGAATCCTAAGTAATTATTCATACAATGTTTCTATCAAGATTGGTTCATCTTGTTGGTGATAGCTAGCTAGGTTTTATAGGTCCTTATAAGCAGGGTTGATGATGATTCTTTATTTACTTCAAAAGAATAAATTTTGAAGAACATACTTCTTAAATAATAAGAAGTATATCAATTAGGTTTGAGGTGGTCTAAGTTTTACTGTTGGTTCTATTAAGTAAGGAATAATTGGCTCCTAAATAGGATGGTTGATAAATATCCAACACTAGTAGGGTTTAGTGGAATATGGTTATGTAATGCACAATAGTAGGTATGGTTGCTATTAGGGTTCATCACAATGGTGTGATGCTAAGCATGGATAATTAAGGATGATTGTTTTGGTAATAGGATCTAGGGTTTACACTTGGTTAACCCTACTTGATTATCTAGGTCTGATGAAGATGAACACATGGGATGCTAATTAGTAGTGATAGGGTTCCCATATTTTATGTGGGTTTGAACTAGTATTTAGTTGCTAGGTATGAATCTATGATTACTAATGAAGTAACATGATCACATGTTACTTAGGGTTTAGGTTTGGGAACAATTTAGGGTTCATATAATTAATGGAGCTAGGGTTCCTAATGGTATTAGGGTTTTAGTATCCCACATGAAATTATGGGTTTGTGTGCTTAATTCAATATGGAACTTAGGGTTTCCTATTTGTCAATTAGTTCTTGGATTAATAACTTCATTTGAAAATTTGAAGTTGTAAGAGCAAGATCCATATCCCGTGTTTTGTGTGTTTGATAACAACACTCGAACAATTCTAACCGTGCACAAAGTTTGTCATTGATAGGTTTGCAAGATGCACGGTACCCTCGCTGAGCACATTATGATCAGAAGACCGAAGCGTAGCTCTTAGGGTTTCACGGTTTTGCGTGTGTGTCGTGAGGTGACATGGTAGGAGAGGAAGAGAGGAAAGCTGTTTTAGCCATAGCGGTACTACCGGTACCGGGAGCGGTAGTACCGCTACCTCTCTGGTACCGCCCGTGATACCGCTCCGAGCATTGCACAAGGTTTTGCCCCACGGAACACGTTGCGGTACCTTCACGGTACCGGAGCGATAGTACCGCTTGAGGGCGGTAGTACCGCCCACGGTGCCGCGCTAAGTACCGTAACGCGTTACGGTAGTACCGCTCCGGTATCGCTTGGGTACCGCTTGGGATCCAGTAAGGTCTGGACCCTATTGCGGTACCGCAAGCGGTAGTACCGCAATGTGTCCACGTGGACAAGTTCAGTGGGGAATTCGAACTCAGAGAGGTAGTACCGCTTCTAGGAGCGGTAGTACCGCTTAGGCAAAAACAGTGGGCAACGGTTGGATTTGGAGGGACCAATATAAAGGCCCCCTTCTTCTCCACCCAGCCTCAGCTCTTCTCTCTCTCTCTCTCCTCCATTGTTGCTGAGCTCAAAATTGAGGGGAACTCCTCATCCACCCAACCAATCTTGCTCATACTTTGTGAGGTGGTGGAGGAGACCCCGATCTATCATTCTACCGAGAGAAAGTTCACCAATTCGTGGTAGTCCTTAGTGGATCTTGGTGTTAGGGTTCCTTGGTGGAGGAGTTTCTTAGTGGAGCCTTGGAGGAGCTTCTTAGTGGAGCCTTGGAGGAGCTTCTTGGTGGAGCCTTGGAGGAGCTTCTTGGTGGAGCCTTGGAGGAGCTTCTTGGTGGAGCATTGGAAGAGTCCCTTTGGTGGAGCATTGGAGATGGGTTCCTATGGTGGAGCATTGGAGATGTGCAGCTATGGAGTCTAGCTTGGTGATGTACTAGCTCCATAGGGTGTTGGGAGCATCCTTGTGTGTGGAGATCGCCCCAACCTTGTGAAGGAATCACCGCCTCGACCGGTGCTTTAGTGGAAGAGGGAGAGCACCTCCGTGGAGCTCTCTCGAGGAAGAGGGTGAGGCCATTTCCTTCGTGGTGTGGCCGCCTAGTCTCTTGTGTGAGACTAGCACCTCCTCAACGCAGACGTACTTCCTTTAGTGGAAGGAACTGCGGGAAACAAACCTCGACTCGCCTCGCCCCCCCCCCGGTTGTCTCGCTCCTTACTCTCGTTATCTTGTTGATTCCTTTACTTGTTGCACATGTCCTAGCATCATTGTAGGAACACCTCTATTGCAAAAGTGATCACCTTTACCTTCCGTTGCGCTAAAATTGAAAAAGGTTAAAACTTGCCGTAGCGCCATTCACCCCCCCCCCCTCTTGTTCGCTACGATCCATTCAAGTGGTATCAGAGCCAGGATTTCTTGCTCGGGCTTTACCGCCTAAGAAATGGCCGAACAAGAGGTGGTTGTGAATGGAGTCCTTCCCCGTGAGCAATCGTCTCCATCATCAAGTGCCGATAATACTCCGGCTACTTTGCATGACCTCAAGAAATTGGAGTCATCCATTGTATCTCAATTGAAGGCAATGATGATGGAGTTGATTACTCCAAAACCAAACCACATCATAGATTCTAAGAGTGGTGTCAACGTTTCCCCACCACAAGTTAACTCTTTTCCTTGTGTTGAAGTTGTTGAGCAATCGACAAATTCACATCGGGAAAAGGATCTTGAGAATGTTGACACCTCATCAAAAGGGAAGGATGAATCTCCGGTTGCGGGACAATTAATAGATATTCATGCGGTGTTCTCACCAAGTGATTGTGCCTTAAATGTCCCAATACCCATGCCATGCATTTTGCCTCATGGTTCTCCACCTCTACTACTTGATTATAATCGGTTTGGTGATTGGAAATTCTTAATGCGTTCTTATGTGCGCAGTGCCTCTACCGAGCTTTGGCGTATCATTGAGGAAGGCTATTCACCACGAGACCGAATGAACTTGACAAGGAGGGAAGTGGTGGACAACCAACTCAACGCCATCGCCATCAACATGATCCACTTGGCCATCACTCCCAAGGATCGCGCTCATATCCACTCGCTCAAGACCGCCAAGGAAGCTTGGGACAAACTTGACATGCTCTTCCTCAAACATGAGAACATCCAAAGCTCTCGCTTTAATAAAGTGAACAACATGGCCATGACGAAGTCAATGGCCATATCCAAGAAGAATGCGGAAGACCATGTTGCTCACACCCACAATACCTGCAAGCTCAACTTTGTATTGAAGATGAAGGACTATGGAGCTAGTGAAAGTGATGTGAATCCCAAGTGGAGTCCGGATGATCTTAAGGCCAAATATCGTGAACACATGGCTCTTTCCGCCAAGAGTTTTTGGAAAGGAATCAAGAGACAAAGACCAATACCATCTTGCTACAATTGTGGAGACACAAGGCACCTTGTTGCGGAATGTGTCTACGAGAGAAGAGATGAACATGATGGAATGCTCGTTCGCAAGAGCGGGTTTACATCTCTCTCCAAAGGGCTCTCCAAGCTATCCCTCAACAACTACGTCACCATGATCTCCTCCACCGAGAAGCCTAGAACTAACATGCTTGGAGATGAAAATCATATGGTGGAAAATGAAGGACTTGGAAAGAAGATGGAATTGGAGCTTTTCTCTCTCACCCAAGCTTATGAGGAAGAAGTGTGCATGCGTTTGACTCTTGAGACTAGTGCTCTTATTCTTGAAGACTACAACAACTCTCTCATCTCCCGACTCAAGGATCAAGATCATGCTCTTGGTTGGTTGGACAAGCTCAAGACAAAGAAGGATTATCTTGAAGAAGATCATGAATGGTCAATTGAGGATGTTGCAACGTTTGCCAAGAAGAAAGAAGATGAAGGTCCTAACTCATGTTGTGACAAGCTCTTTGACGAAGTATGCTTCTTGAGAAAACACAATGCAAAGTTCTTGGATGTCATTTCAACTCAAGAGGAGGCCTTAGAGGAATACTATCGCTTGAGTAAAGAGAAGGTGGAATGTTGTGATCATGAAGAAGAGATTTCCACTCTAAAGAGACACAAGGCCAAGCTAGTCGAAGTGAATGATAGGCAAAATGAGTCCTTGATGGAGTACTTTCGGTTGAGTAAAGGAAAGGAAACTTGTTGTGACCATGAGGACGAAATGTCTACCCTCAAGAAAAGAAATGACAAGCTTATGGTGATCAAGACCATGTATGAGGAAGCCTTAATGGAATATAAACAAGCTAGCAAAGACTACATTTGTCGCAATCATGAGGACGACATTGCCACCTTGGAGAGACACAAGCATTCACTCGAGAGAAGGAATTCACTTCTTGAGGAAGCTCTAGTGGACCGAGAAGATGAAGCTAATGACTTGAGGTCCGAGATTGAGAGTCTCCAAATTCAAGTCCAATTCTTGGAAGGAGTTATTGAAGCCCACGAGGACTTATGCCATGAAGGAGAAGTGGCAATTATGCCAAAGAAGATTGAGAGAGAAGGAAGGATCAATGAAGCAAAGGATATGGAGGTAGAGCCCATTGAAAAGTGGGCTCCTATTTCCAACTCTTGATCCATGAAGGGCCTTGCTTTCGGAGGTGCTTATTGGGTGGTTATCTTGAAGCCACAAGTCTTATGTCCGAAGCAAGGAATTTGGTGTCGTCATCAAGTCCTTATATCCATCTTTCTCATGACGACGACAAAATCAAGCTTAAAGGTAATGGAGCCTTGACAAAGTGGTGATCAAAGTCCTATCTTGTCAAGACTCCTACATATGTACTCTTTGTTCATTGCTCTACACTCTTGGGTCTTTGTACCTACTATTATGAACATGTTGTGGTCCTCTTGTGGAGCTAGTCTCTTCAAGAGGCCACGGTCTAGGACTAATGGAATTTGCTTCTTTGTGTAGAGATTGTGTTTTGTAGGAATTGTGTTGAAAGGAAATGCATCATGATAAAGCTTCCCAAACAATTTCGATACAAGTTCTATGTCATAATCCTTGCAAGAAGAGGCAACAATGGAACGGAGTTTGTTCTCAAGATCTTGGTTTTCTTCATTGGCAAAGAAGGAATCCACCTATTGCTCCTAGCCATACTCTTACCCTAACCTCATAGGGTTGCCGGAAGTGAGAGACAAACCTAAGAAGACACTCAAGCATAATGATGGAATATGAGTCTATTGAGAGGCGTGTGGTATTGAGTGATGAGACTTCTTGATAGATATGATAGTTCTTTGGAGAAGGCGAAGTGCTTCTTGTGAGAAAGGAGATGTAATTCCCCGATTACCATAGGAAGGATGAGTGTTGGCTCTCACCAATCTCAAACGCTACCTTCTATGAGTACCGGGGAAGGACGAAGTTCCATCTATATGGAGCCATCTACACCACAAGGCCAAGTCACGTCCTTTGGACAACCAAGTGATAAGTCACCTCTTCCACAACCTCAAGTTCGGCATCAACATCAATGACGTCAAGGCGAGGACCCAAATCTCGATGATGATCAAGGAACCTCACACGAACCTATCATTTTGATCTTCTCTCGCCGGGATGCTAATGCGACAAGATTCCCTCATAATCCAAGCAAAGCACGAGATATTCACAAGAGCAAGATGTGATGGGATCCAACGGTATAGCAATCCCAAGGATCTATTCATCCCAATGGTGCCCAACAAGACAATGGACTCACTCTCTATCGTTTATCGTCAAGGTTTGCCTCTCTACCCTTGTGCTTTTCATTTGGACATTGTGTCATAAGTGGATACCTATACCACTCTTGTGCCATATGTCTAGATGTAAAGCACGCATGGACATAGGGGGAGTGCGGTTTAAATTATTGAGCTATCCCTCCCCCCATGATGCACAAAGAAACCCGAAGCATGCGCTATTCGTCAATCAAGTGACTATGAGCTTCATGTTGAGTAGTAGTCGTGAGTCCTAGGTCTCTACGCGACCTCACACTACCAAACTCTTACACGGTGGCCTCGGCCACCAAACCTTCTTCGTGTTTTTGTTTGTCGTTTCTTCTTTCCTCTTTGTTTCTTCTCGGGAGATTCACCCAAGCTTGGCTTTTCTAGCTTTGATTCTTGCAAGCTTGGTTGGGTAGTACCTTAACGGTTCGGTAATCTAATCCTAAGCCATCATCCACCTCTTGAGCCTATTCAGTCTAAAAGCACAAGTCTACACCAAAATCTGAGCTCTTTTTGAATTTGTGGACGGTACTACCGCTTCTTGGGGCGGTACTACCGCTCTGGGGCTGTTCTCTGACGAAACTGACAGTTATCCCCAGAACGGTACTACCGTTCTAAGTACCGGGCTAGTACCGGTAAGCGGTACTACCGCTTCTAGGAGCGGTACTACCACTTGCTCCTTTTGACAAGAGGTACCGGTTGGGGTCGGGTCATCCCCACTCACCACTTCTTCCTCTTCCACCTCGAGTCAAAGGGCGTCCCCAAGTTCAAGAGCTCGAGGAGATCGGCCCCGATCTCCTTTTCCAGCCGCCATCGGCCCTATCTCCTCCGTGGAGAAGCTTCCCCAACCTCTTCTCCGCCATGTCCTCCGGTATGAACCCTAAATTCTCTCTCTAGGGTGATTGGATCTCCCTAGATGCATATGCTAGGGTTTGTTGGAGATTTGTGGTGGAGAAGCACTCTTGGAAGCTATTCATGTGTAAGTATACTAGCTAGCAACAATGTGTGACTCTAGAGAGTCGATTTTGCCATGAACCAATCCGAATCTGGCTGTGCGAGCTTGAGCGGTAGTACCGCTCATTTACGGACGGTACTACCGGTCCAAGCGGCACTACCGGTTGAAATTGCGGCACTACCGCTCTGTATTGAGTCACCAATGTTGCTTGTTAGTGTCCATTTTGATCTCTAATTTCTCGGCTTGTGCACTTATCCCCTATTCCCTCCAAAACCTCTCGCTGTTCACGAGTGCACCAAAGACCCGTGGTGGCAAAGTCAAGCCATCCTCTCATCGTCATCGCGATGATGAGCAAGAGGAGATCATGCCGACAAGGACCACCAAGAGACGAGAGAGATGCGGCGACGGGGGCAAGGGGACCTCAACGATCAATGCTTGATGTGAAGAAACGCCAATTCTTGGAGGTGCGGGGAGCCAATCCTTATTTGCTCCCAAGAAATGCTCGCCAATGCCCCAATGCCTACTTTCATCATATAAGTCAAGAGAAGATCTACTACGAGGTCTATGGGGCCAAAGAGTTCAAGTGCTGCCCCCAATACTTCATAAGCATGGACAAGCTCCGCTCCGACCTCGACTACTTTGGAGAAGCTTTGGAGATATGTGAAGAACAAGGTCTCATTCCTATCATGACGTTCTCTCATGATTTCTCCTGGGAGGTGATTTGCCAATTCTATGCCACCGTGGTCTTTCTTGAGGACGAAGGAGGCTATCGCTCCTTGAAGTGGATGACCAAAGAGAATGTGATGGAGGCCTCATGGCAAGACTTTGCTCGATGCCTTGGTTATGAGATCCCCTTGAACGAATCCAACTACTTCCGCATTCATCTCCAAGCCAAGCCCATGGCCAAGGAGAAGATGGCCGACCTCTACATTCGAGGACGAATGTTGTGTGGCAGCACCAAGGGCCTCCTGCCGGTCTATGATATCATGAACCGCATCTACCGCAGCACCATCAACCCCAAGCATACCAACCACGACGAGGTGCACGGATTCCTTGTGAATCTCCTTGTGCGCACTCATCGGCGAGGGCCGCGGCAAGCAACTGGACATCATGGACTACATGTGGCATGAGATGCGTGACTGTGCCTTCCTCCGCAAGCTTCCTCAATACGCTCCCTATCTCATGAGGCTCATTTGTCTTAAGTGGGATCAAGAAGGCCGTGGAGATCTTCTAGCGCAATGCCGCCCCAACGTCACCATTCACAAGGAGAAGAGTACTCTTGTCAAGGACCACAACCTCTCAAGATTTGGCAAAGGAGCTCCAAGGGACAAGGATGAAGATGATGCCGACAGCGACGACTCCGACTATGTGCCCAACTCCGTCAAGCAAAAGGGCCTCTTCGCCAAGCTCACCGCTCACCTCAAGAAGTCCTTTTGCTTCAACAGGGACCTCGAGGATAGGATGTACCAAGCCCATCACGACAACAAGAAGATCCGCCAACGCCAAAAGGCGATGATGAGGCACATGCAACTCCTGGTCTCCGAGGGCTCCGAGGGCTCCGAGGACAACATCACTCCTCCCGGTGAGTGGAAATCCAAGCTCGTTTGGTCTAGCTCCGAGGAGTCCATCCCCGAGCCACCTCATGGCAAAGGACTTGCTCAAGATGAAGAGTATGAGGATGAAGAGGAGGAGGACGTCGAGGATGAAGGTGATGACAATGAGGGTGATGATGACGAGGAGGATGACGACGACGAGTGATTCCCTTGGGACGCTAGTATGCTCCTTCTCCCTTTTTGGTGTCTCGATGCCAAAGGGGCAGAAGTTGATCTATTAGGACGGGAATTTGCATGGGGATGCCAAGGGCTTGGTGACTTCGTTTTGGTTCTTTCGGCCTTGGCATCAAAACTTTCCACTAGTTATTCGGAACTTATTCGTATGTGTTTGCTACTATATTCGTGGGTCTCCCGACCCCCCGTTTGTATTAAGACTTAATCGTGCGTAGCTTTATGGTCAATGGTCTCCATTATTTATCCTTTGATTGGCCATATCATTCCTATGGAGGCACTTATTATTATGGTGGTAGCACTTGTTATTATGGTGAGTTTGGGCTTTCTCAAGGCAAAGGTATGAAAAGGGTTCACCCAAACTCCCCTATATACATATATTCTTGCCTCTATAGTGTACTTGTGCTACATTATCTTGTCATATGATCATCTTAGCACTTGTGCTTGGTTTGTGAAATTTAGGGGGAGTTCTCTCTAGGATGTGTGCATTTGTATACAAATGCATATTCTAAATATGCACACATCTAGGGGAGCTTCGCCTATACATGCAAACAAAAATTCCTTATCATAATATCCTATGATTTATTGCAAATTCGTGTGTTGTCATCAAACACCAAAAAGGGGGAGATTGTAAGAGCAAGATCCATATCCCGTGTTTTGTGTGTTTGATAACAACACTCGAACAATTCTAACCGTGCACAAAGTTTGTCATTGATAGGTTTGCAAGATGCACGGTACCCTCGCCGAGCACATTATGATCGGAAGACCGAAGCGTAGCTCTTAGGGTTTCCGGTTTTGCGTGTGTGTCGTGAGGTGACATGGTAGGAGAGGAAGAGAGGAAAGCTGTTTTAGCCATAGCGGTACTACCGATACCGAGAGCCGTAGTACCGCTACCTCTCGGTACCGCCCGTGATACCGCTCTGAGCATTGCACAAGGTTTTGCCCCACAGAACACGTTGCGGTACCTTCACGGTACCTGGAGCGGTAGTACCGCTTGAGGGCGGTAGTACCGCCCACGGTACCGCGCTAAGTACCGTAACGCGTTACGGTAGTACCGCTCCGGTACCGCTCGGGTACCGCTTGGGATCCGATGGGTCTGGACCCTATTGCGGTACCGCAAGCGGTACCGCGAGCGGTAGTACCGCAATGTGTCCACGTGGACAAGTTCCGTGGGGAATTCGAACTCAGAGCGGTAGTACCGCTTCTAGGAGCGGTAGTACCGCTTAGGCAAAAACAGTGGGCAACGGTTGGATTTGGAGGGACCTATATAAAGGCCCCTTCTTCTCCACCCAGCCTCAGCTCTTCTCTCTCTCTCTCCTCCATTGTTGCTGAGCTCAAAATTGAGGGGAACTCCTCATCCACCCAACCAATCTTGCTCATACTTTGTGAGGTGGTGGAGGAGACCCCGATCTATCATTCTACCGAGAGAAAGTTCACCAATTCGTGGTAGTCCTTAGTGGATCTTGGTGTTAGGGTTCCTTGGTGGAGGAGCTTCTTAGTGGAGCCTTGGAGGAGCTTATTAGTGGAGCCTTGGAGGAGCTTCTTGGTGGAGCCTTGGAGGAGCTTCTTGGTGGAGCCTTGGAGGAGCTTCTTGGTGGAGCATTGGAAGAGTCCCTTTGGTGGAGCATTGGAGATGGGTTCCTATGGTGGAGCATTGGAGATGTGCAGCTATGGAGTCTAGCTTGGTGATGTACTAGCTCCATAGGGTGTTGGGAGCATCCTTGTGTGTGGAGATCGCCCCAACCTCGTGAAGGAATCAACGCCTCGACCGGTGCTTTAGTGGAAGAGGGAGAGCACCTCCGTGGAGCTCTCTCGAGGAAGAGGGTGAGGCCATTTCCTTCGTGGTGTGGCCGCCTAGTCTCTTGTGTGAGACTAGCACCTCCTCAACGCAGACGTACTTCCTTTAGTGGAAGGAACTGCGGGAAACAAACCTCGACTCGCCTCGCGCCCCCCCCGGTTGTCTCGCTCCTTACTCTCGTTATCTTGTTGATTCCTTTACTTGTTGCACATGTCCTAGCATCATTGTAGGAACACCGCTATTGCAAAAGTGATCACCTTTACCTTCCGTTGCGCTAAAATTGAAAAAGGTTAAAACTTGCCGTAGCGCCATTCACCCCCCCTCCCCCCTCTTGTTCGCTACGATCCATTCAGAAGTTATTAATAACTTTGAAATAAAAATAATACTGAATTTGACATTTTATTATTTTTAAACAATTAATAATTAGGGTAATTACTAATTAGGGTTTAAATTCTAATATTAAGGATTAAGTAAGTTATAAATAAAGAAAATTAGTGTTAATGTTTTCTTTATTTATCTTACTGGTTTTTATTTATTTTAGATAGTTTTCCTAATTATTGAAGTTTAATTAAATTTAGAATTAATATAAAAGGCTTAAATAACAAGTATTGAATAATTGAATTTTTATTAAAAATAAAAATTTCATTTTATATTTTTATTGGATAGAGTTTTCTTTTCTAAGAATTTTAATATCTTATTTACATTTTTCTGACTTAAATTGAATTTTCTAAATTCATTTGAAGTTGCATAAATTTTCTGGAATTAAATTGAAACGAAATGACTAAGTGTACCCGGGTTATATCTACCCCTAGCCACTGACTAGTGGGCCAGAGCCCACGTCAGCTGCCTCCGTGGCGCCGATGTGGCATGGCTCACGGTGGCCGGCGGGCAGTGCCGATGGTCGCCGGCGTTGTAGGGTTCCCAGGGGGCTGTGAGTGGGCGTGTTAGAACGAGGACGACGAGGCGATGCTGATGGTGGCGGCGCCGCTCCGATTTGGTCACCGGAGCGTGCCCGGCGGTGAGGTGCGGCTACGGTGGTCACGGGCTAGCGACGTGGTGGCGCTACGGCATGCAATCGGGCTAAGCGAGCACACCACGAGATCGAGGAGCTCACCATGAGCATGATGCGCGAGACGGCGAGACTTGTCGGGGCCTGTGTCGCCGGAATCGTCTGCTCCCGTCGTCGGAGAAGACGAGTTCGACGGCGGCGCTACGGTCCGGTCGGGGTCGATTCCTCGGGCTGGTGGAGCAAGTCGAGGACGGCGGTCACCATGGTGGTCACGTCATGGCTTAGGATTGCCTCAATCGTCGGCGATGGTCGACGACCGGCTCGGGTAGGGTTTCGGATTGAGGAAATTTGAGCAGAGGAGGAAGAAATCCGAGACTAGGGCTCGTCCAAGGGGTTTTATACCGCGCGGGAACACGCCTCGTCACACCGTCGAGCAAGGACGAGGCGCCAGCGCGGAGGAGAAGCTGGCCACAACGTCGTGGTGCCCTTCATGCGTGAAGAAGAGGATGAGGACGACCTCTCCAGGATATTTAGAACGAAGGGGTAAGTTGGGCTGGGCTGGGCTGCTGGGTGATGATGGTGTTGGGCTGCTCTGCGGGCTACTGCTGGGCTTCTTCATGGGCTACACGGCCAGGTGAGTATTTCCCTCATTTTTTCTCTGTTTTTATTTCTTCTTTTGTAAATTTTCTATTTTAATTCATATTTGAATTCAATTCTATTTGCAGGTATTTGTAATTATGCTAATTCATTCAAGATTTAGTATACCGACTATTGTTTCACTATTCTATTTGAATTCAAATTTTTATATTAGATTATTTGCATATTTGTGAACTTATTCAAAATAACATTTAAACATAAACTTATATTTTTACTTTAATTCACTTTTTATTATGCAATCAATTCTGTTTGGAATTATGAGAGTTGATACTTTCATCTCCAGGTATTGCAGAGATGGTTATTATGTCTTGGTTTCCATTTTAGGATTAAATAACTTGCATATTATTTCATGTGAGCAACATTTTATTAGGGTTTTGCAGGTTTGGTTATAACCCAAATTTCAAGGTTAGCATTAGTATTATATTCTAAATATAATCTGAAATCCTAGAGTAGACAGTATTCTCCTCAAGGTTGGGCTTTATTTACAGAGATAAGTGGTTGATCACCACACATGGATTTAATTGTGAGTTAAAGCACTAGATGTTTCTGAGGTTTAATTAGGGAAGCATAGAATTTAGCTAATGGGAAATTCTAGGGTTCTAATTATATTCACCTAATGGTACTTGGTGTGAATCTCAATTGTGGTCTGGTTTTATAATTTTAATGACCCAAGTGATTCATAACTGGGTTTGAGATATAATTCTGGGTTGTAGAATTTAGATAACACCATAGTGCATTGGCTAGGGTTTAATCTCCCCTAACCATGGTAATATGGTTACTTGCTTCATATCTTATGTGCTTCTCTAATTGCTAAGGATTTGAGAATTGGTTTTATCTTCTACCAATTAACTTCTATTATTATCCCCAATTTATCATTAAAGTAACTATATTGGTTATAGTTCTTTTTATAGTTAACTTTGGTCATATGGATGTATGGTTTCTCACCATATAAAGTATAGAGTTTTACTCTAAGGTTTTTCTTATGTTTCTTAGGTGAAGAATAAGTGGAATGTAGATATGGTGGGATTCTACTTATGATCACCAAGTGATTCACAAGTTAAGGTTGGGATATAAGCTTAGGGTTGCTTATTAACTACCTCCATATGATTTCATGTGGTGAAGGATATATACTTATCCTTTTAGGGTTTATCCTCAATACCTCAAGAGCATGATCATGGATTAGGCATGATCATCTTGTTCTTAACATTTTTACCTCAAGTTCTTAGGGTTTATGATCATTACCCAATTATAATGATCAAGGTTTGGCTTCCTAAGTTATCTCTTAAGAATTAGGTTTCTCACTCCCAAGATTAAGGGTTGTCTTGAATAGCAAGGGTATAGTACTTCTCTTAAAATTCCTCAGGTGGACATGGTCATGGTGATCTCATTAGATTTATATCCCAGGAGAATGCCTGAGATAATTACTTATGATTCTTCTCAAGGAATGATGATTTAATCATCAGGATATATGGATAGTTCTCTCCCTTCAATTCAAGTGTTGCCTCATCTATCTTGAGTATAACACCAAAGCTTGAGCTCTCTTATATAGGAATGATTATTCTAGGTTATGGTGTACTCCTAATACTCTAGTTCAATGGTTGTCCTTTATTCTTAAATAAATAAAGCTATGGTTTGTATGATTGGTCTCTCTCATTTGGAAAGTTCTTTAATACTAACCTAAGGTTAGGCTCCATAGAGAATGGGGATTTCTATTTTCGTGCCCCTGCTTCGTTAGTTGTACTCAGTTTTCCCCAGCCCCTTAGTTTTTCCTCAGCTTTCCCCTCCCTCTAGTTTGAAACCCCTCGAAGACGCGGGTTGCCGTTAGGTCAGAGGCCTTACCGTTATCGTCAGGTCAGTTCCTCTCTGACCATCTCGTGCTGACGGGTAGCCATCCATCTACCGCTGACGCGTGGGCCGTTTTATTTCCTGATTGTATACGCGGTGCTGCCAATGACAAATGGGGTCGCTCTATGGGGCTGCCGCAGCCAATGACCGGTGGGTCGTCTATTTATTTATAGAAAATTATATATTGCCGCTCCGTGGGGCCTCCGCAGCCAATGACCGCTGTGGCGGGTGACTATTTTCGCAGCTTAATCTAAAGTGACTCTTATGCTAAACATTGTGCATCCCGACGTTGACCTAGCGAGTGGCGGCGAGCATAGCCGTTCCGACCATGCCGATATCGGCATCGGCATCGGCATCGTTTGGAGGATGTGGTGCTCGAATAATAGTGGAAATGCGATATTATTTTTTACATGCATAATATATAGAAAATAGCTAGATCTCTAAATCGATGCATATGAAGCTACATATATATTCTTGGTCATAATCCCCTTATCTAAAGGGGATGGATGCATGGCTTCACGTCGTCGTCGATCGTCAGTATCTTCGTCGTCTGAGTAGTAGTACCTCCTGCACATTGTTCCGTCGAACACCTTCACTGTGAGCACATCACCGCCTTCATATTTGAAGTGTACGTAGCAGCCGAAATCCACATCGTGCGTGATGGCGAATTTCTCCCAACCCTTGTCGAGGTACATCCAGCCTTGTCCGTTAAATAGGACCTCCACGGTCCAGAGACGAGGACCGCAATCAGCTGCTCGCAGATACACCTTAGCTGGCTCCTGGCTGTCAATATAGTCCGCAAACTTTTTAGGGAGTTCCTGCAAAGAGATCGAGCGCCGATCGTTTGAAATTAAAGGTTTTTTAGAACATGCCCATAATTAATCACATGCATCATATATGTGGGAACGCGTACGTACCTTCTTGACCAAAGGGTCTTCATAGACGACGATGAAGAACTCCTCTATGATCAATGGCAGTGTTGACGGTGGTGGTGGCAATGATGATGATCCACTTCCCCTTCCCCTTCCCCTTCCCCTTCTCCCTTCCCCTTCCCCTTCCGGTCCGTGTCCGAGACGTGGAAGCCATGACAATGGATGATCAAGTGTATGTGAACTAAGAAGAGAGAGGCAGAACCTATTGACACAAGGGATGGCCGTGTGGGTGTTTATAAGGGAGAGATGACCGTTGTAGGGGTTTACACAATAAAATAAGGAGGAGGTGAACGTTGGTGGGGGTTTACACAATAAATTAAGGAGGAGATGACCGTTGTGGGGGTTTACACAATAAATTAAGGAGGAGACGACCGTTGTGGGGGTATATATCTCAACAAAAAAGTAATGCGGACTATCTTGACGGAAATGGAACTTCGTGATATAGTTTATCATTTTACCGTGAAAAGTAATGCCTAAAATAAATGGTAATTCGTGATAGTTTATCATTTACCGTAATATGTCTACAACAAATCGTTGATGGTTTATCATTTTTTGCGTGAAAAGTAATGGCTACAAGAAATGGGTGGAGTATCATTTTTTGCGTGCAAAGTAATGGCTACAACAAAATCGGTGATGGTTTATCGTTTTTTGCGTGAAAAGTAATGGCTACAAGAAATGGGTGATGGTGTATCATTTTTTGCGTGAAAAGTAATGGCTACAACAAAATCGGTGATGATTTATCGTTTTTGCGTGAAAAGTAATGGGTACAAGAAATGGGTGATGGTGTATCATTTTTGTGCGTGAAAAGTAATGGCTACAACAAATCGGTGATGGTTTATCGTTTTTTGTGTGAAAAGTAATGGCTACAAGAAATGGGTGATGGTGTATCATTTTTTCCGTGAAAAGTAATGGCTACAACAAAATCGGTGATGATTTATCGTTTTTTGCGTGAAAAGTAATGGGTACAATCCCTACAAGAAATGGGTGATGGTGTATCATTTTTTGCGTGAAAAGTAATGGCTACAACAAATCGGTGATGGTTTATCATTTTTTGCGTGAAAAGTAATGCCTAAAAAGAGTTTATAATTTAGCTCGTGAAAAATAATGCGAGAAAACCAAACTTTGCGTGAAGCTAACCGACGACGAGAGAGAGAGGGTGGTGGCCTCGACCGGAGAGAGAGATAGGGGTTATCCCGCCCGTTAGATCATACGATCAACGGTCGGCGGGCACGATCCGCGTGACATGGGCTAGACCAATCAGGGCAATGTTGGGCGTCTGTGAGAGTTTGTGAAGGGAGAGGGCAAAACTGAGTAGTATCAAGAAACCAAGAGCAAGTGAGTAGTAAACGAGACTAAGGGATTCAAATATGAGATTTAAAAAATGGAAAATGCGTGTTTTGTACAATGAAACCCATCTTGGCCTACCTCGGACTATTTGCAATACAAATCTACATGAGTGTGAAAATTATGGCCTCATTCGGACAAAGTATGTTTTGGGGAAAGTCTGTTTTGGGTAGGGCTTATTATGGAAAACCATGCACCTTCATAGCTACTAGGTGATTTGAGAAGTGGCAATTTGTGGTGAAACTTGATTTATCTATGATTTATCTATGATTTGAGAAGTGGCAATTTGTGGTAAAGACTCCATGAGTAAGTGCCACTCTTTTTCGGAATTTTTTGCACATTAAATAACTCATTTAACTAGTTAATCCCATTTGTTGACTCTCTGTTGACCAGCCACTTGAGGGTAAAGCTGAGTATATTACACTAGCCGGTATTAGCAGTCAAGGAGAAAAGCTGAGCACACAAAAAATGCTAGTATATGACTCGGGGGTATACCCGAGTATATCTAAATTTCCGGGGTTAGACCCGAGGACGCGTGTTGCGGTGCAGAAGTGGAAGACGTGCCATTGTTGACGCGTGTCGCGGTGCAGACGTGCAAATAGTGGACGCGTAGGACGCGGGTCACATTTAGGACGCGTAAGCCCCTCCCTTCCTCCCTCTGCACACAGTCGTCTCATTCTCGCTCACGCACGAAACCACCCCTCTCACGTCCCATCAACTTCTCCAAATCGAAAAAACCCTAACTGCCGTACGCACGATACCCTGCCGACGATGGAGAAGAAGAATGCGCCGGCGGCCGTCGCCTCCGAGCCCGTCGCCGCCGAGCCCGTCGCCTCCGAGGGCGGCGCATCCAAGCGCGGCGCCTCCGTGAACTGGGCCTCTCTCTCGGCTGATGGACCACTTCACAAGATCGGCCAATGCTTACTGGCGAACGAGGAGTACGCCGACACCTACTCTGCTATGAGGCAAGTGCGTGCAGAAATTGGCGCTCGGGTTTGCTCTGAGCCCGACGTGCACACTGGACGAATGGATCATGCTACACCACGCCCTTCCACGCGTCGGCTGAGTTCACCTTCCTCCAACTCGGCACATCACGCTACGTCACCATAGATCTATCGGAAGTTCATACAAGGTTCAAATTCCTCCATATCTACCTTTTTATTTTCAATCTTAAACATCTTAGTGTTGAATGTTATCTTCATCAATATATTTTAGATACTACTTCGTCGGCTTTTGCCGTGGCGTCATCGTGCTTGCCCAGAAGAACCCGCCGCACAAGATACGGCTTCTGAACCCACTCACAAAGAAATCGAACACTATGTTTGAGGCGCAGATGCCATTTGTTTTTCTGAAATTACTCGCTGTTATCAAATCCCCGACTATGGTCTTCGTTGCCGCACATTACCCGCCGGAAATTGGTTGGGTCGATGAGAGCACTCCAACTAAGGATATAAATGAAGATTGGGGAGTAGGAAGATTTTCGATCAAGAACCATTGTCTGCGTTGCATTACCCCGTTCAATGGTGAACTGTATGCAGTAGCTGCGGACAATTTTGAGATCGGAAGAATAGTGTGCACCAATGTACAGTTGCAGCAGCTCGCGAGCACTGTCAAGATGGAGTCACTAATTTCATTTCCAGAATTTGGACCTCAGAAGTTCTACCTTGTGAAGTCGGATGGTGATCTGCTGCTTGTGTTGTTGGTCAGCGAGGCTTTGGCGGGCAAACCATTGGTGTACCGTGTGGACACTCAGAGCCGCTCTCTCCATCCGGTGAGTAACATTGGCAGTAATGACTTCTTCGTGAATTATATCCGGTGTATCTCCGTCGATACCAGAGTGTACCCGACACTTCGACCTGGCAGCATCTACTACACGGATTTGGGCTATATCAGAGAGTACTCTCATGATACAAAGGCCTGGGATGAGTGGCCACTACGTGTGGATAGAATAGGATTCTACGGTATGAGAAATAAACACAGGCCATACCGTTTGGAGGATGTATTGGCCTCACACTGCAGACGGAGGGAGTTCAATGAATATTTCCTTGGGGTAATGCACGGATGGGGGGAAGAAGAAATATATGAGGAGGAATGAAGAACAAATTCATTCATCCTGGGGTATCCTAATCTTCTTGTTGTCCATACATTGCGTGCGTCTTGTGTATTTTTCAGCTTTGTTTGTCGTGAACATTAACAATGTTATTGGCTGCTTTTGGCTGCTGTATGCAGTTTATGTATTATACTTAGTTTTCTGATCATGCTGTTGAGAATTTATCATATACTAGCTTCTAGATTTGCTGCCATATTGGGCAAAAAACGAGGGCCAAAAGGCATAAATAACCCCAGAGATTTGCTACTAGATTTGCTGCCATATTGAAGAAAGACAGAAATAGAAGCTTCTCTAGATTTGATACTAATTTGGTGAAAAAGACGAGAGAGAGAAAGAGGGGAAAATGTGCTCTTAAAAATGCCAATTTGGGCCGAGAGAGACAAAACCCAGCTCCTGCTCACGTGCAACCAAACGCTTCTCGTCCTGTCCCACGCGGTCCCTTTCTACCAGCCCCACGCGACGCGGCCCCACACGATGCGGCCCCACAGACGACGCGGCACAACACGTCAGCACAGAACGTCCAAATAAACGGATTCCTTCCGTCTGAGCTCCTTCTGCGGGTTTCAGACATAGGCTTGGGGAAAACTAAGGAAAAACTAAGGGGCTGGGGAAAACTGAGTACAACTAACGACCCGAGGGCACGAAAATAGAAATCCCTAGAGAATTATTTGGTCATCAATATCTATGTTTAATATAATTGGGTTCTCTCCCTAGGAATGGTCTGGAATAATATCCTAGGGTTTCTCTTCAAAGTGATGGTTGGAATACATGGATGTATATCCAAGGTTTTAGCTTAAGGTTTTCAATTTCTTCTCTAATAAATACTATAGAACTCTCACCTCTCTAGGTTTGATGTCTAATAATATGCAATAGAGAATATTATATATTCCTAGGGTTTATCTCCTTGTCTTGTTTCCAAGAGTAAAGTGGAATGGATACCATGAGATTCATGGTAGAACCAAGGATTAGTTTAAGACATGGAAAAGATAAGTCAAGAATGGTTTCTCCATTTTGTTGTTACTTGATTTGCAATTACATAGATGTTCCAATGTTATGTTAAGGAATAACATGTTATGATCTTTTCTAAGACCAAGTAATTGATCCTTGATTAATGTATTATTGTGTTGATTTTAGTTCCATTTGATCTAACCCCTTAGATCAAATCATCTCTACCCAAGACAAAGTTTGGTCAAAGGTCACATTGAGGTTTATAGCGCTTGTCTTGATGAGCTACTTCAATTCCACCAAGGTCAAGTGAAACTTCAGGTGTTGTGATTGTTTTACTTTAAAGCGCGAAAATTCCCCGGATTTTCTATGCATGAATGCAATGCACACATCTGTTTCCTCTATTTTCGTAACCCCAATACCTGGGATATTACACTACCGGCCATGGCGCTAGCATGGAGGTATTCTCGTGTGTCGTCGTGGTAGGCCTTGTGGCTGGCTTTGTGGATGGCGGCATGGTGGTGGTTGTGGTTGGTGAGAGATGGTAATCCATGGCAGTGACCATTATGGCCATCGTCATCGCCTGCATGGTGGTAATAGCCATGCACATTGTCGTCGCCATCGGCTGGTGGTAATAGCCATGCCCATCGGCATCGTCAGTGGCATGATGACTGGTTTCATCGACCGCGGTGTGGTAATGGTCGTTGTAGGTGAGAGTAAAGTCACCCTCTGGAGAAGAGGTGAGGCTAACACAAGACATACAGGCAACCAAACAAAGTGCCAACTGGGTAACGAGTGATACAACCCAGGCTACCAAACTGTGACAAAAGTAATCTAAAACTCGTTGTCAACGGGCTAACATTCACAGAACTAGCCAAAAATTATCCAAGCTACCAAACGCGTCTCTAGTGAGTCTATGCATGTGGACTGACTAGAGGATTTATATTCTCAAATAATACTAAGAAAATACTATAGTATAGTATAGTATTGATTTCTATTCATCTTAATATTCCATATTGTTATATGTGCGCCTTTGTTTAGAGGATTGTATGTCTACTTAATTAAAAAGTCCAATTATTCCATAGTCTAATTATTCAATAAATTAGATTGATTGATACGAAACAAGCTTTAATGTATATGTCATGTTTTTTCTCTAAACAAGAAAAACCGTGAGGTTAGCTAGACTGATAAAATGAATAAAAAGGTTCCATTGCCGATAAATTGCCTTGCTAAAAAACCTGTAGTTTCAAAGCGATTTGGTTCATCAGTTTCAAATTTACCAAGTTTGTTAAACAATGGCCTAGGAAACCAAAAACCACCTCTCGGCTATTGAAAAAGTATGTTCTATCGCCTTACCAACAGGTTGAACTATGAATTGTCAATTATCTGCTTTCCATACACGTGTTAATTAATTCGCTCCACCGAAGAAAAGTCAGGACACGAGCCCGACAGAAGAAGCTAGGCTACGCCCAATTGCAGCCGCCGCCTGCCCAATCATGCCGCAGCGCAGGCAAGATCACATCAGGTCCGCTTCATCGTACGATCTGATTGATAGACGTGCGCATTGCTCGCCACATGCCGCTGCAGCAAGCCAGCAAAGTGCACATCAAACATTCGTCGTGACTAGCTTTACCGTACAGTAGTGCACAAGGAAAAATAGGTCACGGGGAAATACGGTCCAAAATCTGCTATGAGCCTGGCTAAGCCCAGCCCATCTAAGAGCCCAGCCCACATGCACTAACCGGAAGTAAAACCCTGCCCCGCCGTCCGTACCCGCCGTCACAGCTCCATCAATCTGGCTTCGCTTCCTGGGACGAAATCGAGAACCCAACCAGCGACCATGGCGGATGCCGCAGGGGTAGCAGTATTGGCGCCTCTTCTCCGCGGCCTTCCTGATGAGATCGTGGTATGGGAGATCCTCGTGCGCCTGCCTCCCGTATACATCCTCCGCTCTCGTGCTGTCTGCCGCGCCTGGTACCGTGCCACCTCCGCCCGTGACTTCCTTCTTGCCCACCACCATTGCCAGCCCTCCCTTCCTATCATCTTCGGCTCCGAATACCGCCGCTCTCGCCACATAAATAGCATCCACGTCTTCGATCACCGGGCCGCCGACGCCCAGCTCAAACACGTTGCCCGGCTTGAAGATTGCTTCGTGCATGCCTCCTGCGACGGCCTCCTCATCCTCTCCAACTGTTGCAGAACTGGGTCTGGCTACTCCGTCTATAATCTAGCCACACGTCAGCACGCTCCTCTTCGAAAACCGCCAGGCTTCAGCATTCTAGACATGTATGTGCATCGCCCTACCGGCGAGTACAGGCTGTTACTGCACTCGAGTCTCGCCGATCTGCCACTTGAAGCAGAAGATCGACTTGCCTGCAGCGTCCTCGCCTTAGGCTCTGACCAGCCGCCGAGGTGCATCGGGGAAATAGAGGGTATAGGGCCAAGGAACTTGATCAACGCCGCCCTGGTCCGTGATAGCCTGCATTGGTACCCAGTGGACCCAGAGGATTTTCCTAGTGACCCACTGCTGAATAAGGCCCTGGGCAAATTGGTAATAGTATTTGACACCATGTCCGAGTCGCTCCGCCATATGCGTGCTCCAGATGTTTCCACCCGCTCATATATTTTCGAGATGGATGCCACACTCGGCATCTATAGCCATGACTCACACACGGGTATAGTTAATATATGGGTGTTGCAGGACTACGAAGACGAGGTTTGGGAGCGGCTACACAGCGTTAAACTGCCGGTCGCAGAAATCAAAAGACAGTTTGGTTTGTTGGTTGGCGACTATTGGGATATTAACGTTGTCTCGGTGGGTGGTGACGTCCTCTTGCTGGCCATTCAAGACAGCTGGATGGTTTACATTGACGTTCACGGCGAGCTGGTTGATAAATTCCACCGTGACCAGCAACTTTTGGAATCTTGTGAACTTCGGTTGAAACAAACCCTTGTCCAGCATACCTTCTTCCAGGAACTAGAAGGTTATGCTGTGAATGCCTTGCCTTTCGTATGACGACTATTGACTGAGGTCTGGTTCTTCTGGGCGGCCTATATCAGGATGAGCTGCAATATCCATGAACTGGATCAAGTATGAAGATAAGAGCCTGCTGTGTTCTTTTTTATATTATTATTATAGACGTTGTTGCTCACATTTAGGCCGCTCACACTGTCAATTTCGTGATTGGAGTGTTCTTTTCGGCGATAGGGGGAACAAACTGGCGAGAAAAATATTTGGAGTGTTTGCCTCTTCAGCTTAACGAATCAAACCCTATCCTTTGTTCCTTGGTGCAAGCAAGCGTTCGTCCCGAAGTGGGCGTCCATGCCGGCGGTCATCCTCGGCGGATTTCCGGAGGGGTACTGCTTCAACTTGATCAGTAGCTCTTAATCAGTGCTACAGTCAGCATTTGTACTCGAAGTCCTGCTGTTTTGTTTTAGTTCCTCCAGGTTTAGCTAGCGTGTTTAGTTGTCGTGTTGCCAACGAAAGTATTGTGTTTTTAGTAAGTAAAATGAAGGTATTTGAGTCCAAATCGATGGTGTTCTATTTGTGTAGCAAATGTTTGGATGAACGCACTGAATGCAGCCACGGCCACACTCACTGCCACGGCCGGTCGCAGAAATCCGGGGGCAGTTTTGATCATAGTTACGGAGTACTATATTTCCATCATGGTGGCGTAATTAAGTTAGCGCAAGGCCCTCGGGCTACAGTTTTTTTTTTTTAAGGCACACGATCTGATGGATAGATGTGCGCATTGCTTGCCGCCGTAGCAAAGTGCACATCAAACATCCATCATCCGTGAGTAGCTTTGCCGTACATACCATCTCCTCCTTTCTCGAGGGAGATGATCATGTGGCTCTCCTGCGCAAAATTCAACGATTTTTCAACTGAGCAAAGTTCAGTGCTGGCCATGATACATTGATAGAGGCAAAAAAAAAAAAAGACCAGCACAGCGCGCGCGCATTGTGATTTGTGAGTATCTACTATCAAGTAAGAAAGCGCACCCAGAAACACGGTCCAAAATCTGCCATGAGCCTGGCAAAGCCCAGCCCACATGCACTCCCCGGAAGTAAAACCCTACCCCGCCGTCAGTACTTGCCGTCACAGCTCCATCAATCTGGCTTCGCTTCCTGGGACGCCGGCGATCATGGTGGATGCCACAGGCGCAGCGGTATCGGCGCCTCTCCTCCGTGCCCGTGGTCTCCCGGATGAGATCGTGGTATGGGAGATCCTGGTGCGCCTGCCTCCCAAATACGTCCTCCGCTGTCGCGCCGTCTGTCGCGCCTGGCACCGTGCCACCTCTGCCCGTGACTTCCTCCTTGCCCACCACCGCTGCCAGCCCTCCCTTCCGATCGTCCGCGGCTCCGAATACGGCGTCCCAGCCGGCACCCACAGGGAAAACATCTTCGTCTTCGATCACCGGGCCACCGGCGCCCAGCTCCAACACGTTGCTCGGCTTAAAGATTACTCGGCACAGGCCTCCTGCGATGGCCTCCTCATCCTCCACAAGGGTGGCACAACCAGCCGGTCCTGCTACTCCATCTGTAATCTAGCCACACGTCAGCATGCTCCTCTCCGGCAACTACAAGGCTTCAGGTTTCTAGGCATGTATCCGCACCGCCCTACCGGCGAGTACAGGCTGTTACTGCACCGCAGGGCCCTGCCGCACTGGAATCTCCGACCTAAACGTGAAGATCGAACTGGCTTCTACGTTCTTGCCCTGGGCTCCCGCCAACCTCCGAGGTACATCGGGGCGCTAGAGGATGGAGAATCAGCGCAACTGGACAGTTCTTCTGTCCTAATCCGTGATAGCCTCCATTGGTACCCAGTAAAGATATTGAATTTTCAGAGTGACTCGCAGCGGTATCAGACTGCAAGCAAAGTGGTAATAGTATTTGATAGCGTGTCTGAGTCGTTCCAGCAGATTCGTGCTCCAGATCTTCCCGCCCGGTCATACATCTTCGAGATGGATGCCACGCTCAGCATCCATAGCTACGACGCGGGAATAGTTAATGTATGGGTGTTCCAGAACTACCAAGACGAGGTTTGGGAGCGGCTACACAGCATCAAACTGCCGGTCGCAGAAATCACGGGGCAGTTTGGATGGTTGGATTTTGACGACTGGGATGTTAACGTTGTGTTGGTGGACGGTGATGTCCTCTTGCTGGCCGTTAATGGCAGTTGGATGATTTACGTCGACGTTCACGGCGAGCTGGTTGCTAAATTCCATCGTGATGGCCAATATTTTGATATCTTTGAGCTTTGGTTGAAACAAACCCTTGTCCAGCATACCTTCTTCAAGGCGCTAGGAGCTTATACAAGTGTGACGGCTATTGAGTGAGGTGTGGTTCTTCTCGGCGGTCTAGCCGTCGTATCTGCCGGATGAGCTGCAATATCCATAAACTGCATCAAGTATGAACATGAGAGCCTATTGTATCAACGTCTATCAGGCTGTTGCTCACCTTTAGGCCCCTCCGTGTCAATTTGGTGAGATAGACGTACCATTGTTTTATTTCAGTACTACCAGTTGTACCTCGCTGTATGGTGATGCCTCTTCCTGATAAGTCATGCTGTTGCACTCCAATTGCGATGTTAACTACCATTGCGATGGCCTCCAACACGATGCTTGTCAACTTACGTTGAAACAAACTCTCGTCCAGCAAACTTTCTTCACTGCATTTCTTACCAGCTTGCTTGACACACATATCATCCATGAGTCTACAAATAACATTTTGGCAACTTTTACTACACATATCGTCCACACATTGCCTAAGGTTAGGAGGCGTGCTCCAAAACGTCATCCGTGAAAAAACATGCCTGTCTTAAACACAGAATGCCGCCTAGGAAAAGCAAATGTATAACTGCCTAACACAGGTGCCAGTTATGGCCATGTAAACTTTGTGTAAACACGACTCAGCAACTGCTATGAAATGAACGTTCAACTGATCCCAGGTGTGCACACAAGAAACAAAAGGTAACATTTTGGAAGCATAAACATCTTTCAATCAAATGCATTTGACAGACCACAAACACATAAGCCTGTGTGCCGGTTATTACTTCGTACCTTCAGCATGGATGAAACGTCATCCGTGAAAAATCTGTCATTTCGCCTATAACAGGTTAACAATGAATAGTGATCCTATTTCAATGCCGCCGCCTCGGCGGCACGAAACAGCAATGTTTCAGCTTCTCTTTTCTTTTTCTTACGCGAGGGCACTTGGGCCCTCGCTCTAGATTACAACATCCTCTATACTACAAGTGGGTTCGTGTGCCGGGGACAGATAACAGAACACTCTCAGCGAGCAGCGAAGGTACCTCCAAAAGGCCTGCGTCTGTTCTACTACCACGAGGAACAAGGGAGAGCAGCGCTTGCATCGGATCAGATTTTGTCATGGAGGTTAACAACCAGATCATGCGCATCGTCCAGCAGCCTCCAGACGTCCAGCTGCCCAGCCATGCTGTTGCACTCCCGCAGTATCTCGTCCATGCTGCTGTACTTCTCGATTATCAGCTTCCTCCTCTGCAGGACGCAGGCCGCGATAGCGTAGAGCAGTAGGTCATCGGTCGGCGGAGCGTGCAGCCTTATTCTTCCCCAGGTGGTCCTCCCGATCCCAGCACGTATGGCTGCCTGATCTGCCCACATCACCTCCCAGAGGCACACGGTCTGCTCGAAGGTGAGCTCCCTCCTGAAGAGAACCACCACCATTCTGTACACAAAGAAGCAGTCCTCAGCCTGCAGTTTCTGCAGGTGTTTATACAGGTGTGAGTCCTTGCGCTTGATAATCTGCGAGACAGTCTTCAGCTGCCGCCTTATTCCAACCTCATCAAGCCTGAAGTTATGCCTGGCTTTCCTCATGAAACCAACAAAGCACCAAAATGCTGCACAATCTTCCTCCATGACTGCAATTATTGGTGATAAGAGATCACTCATACCTTGGCAGTAACCAATTTCAGGATCGTAGACTGCATAAGCTTCAAGAAGTCCAACCAACCGAGCAGCATGATAGATCATGTGGGGCTCTAAATGGTCATAGTCTTTCAACCCAACAGATGCTGCAGACTGTAAAGCTTTCTCTTCAGGGACTTCAGCCTGGCTACTGGAGAATGAAATCCATTCTGTGTTTGCCCGGATAGCATCCAGCCTTATAATGCGTTGCCATGTGGCAAAGTCCTCCGAGGTTCTGCTAGACCTAAAAATATCTGACTTGAATGAAGTGCTCCTGGCAAATTTAGGATCCGGATCACAAGCCTCTTCGCCACAAACGGATATCCTTACAGACTCGTCTTCATCCGATGATTCAGAATCTGAAGATTCTGACTCTGCTATGCATGGATATGCATCAACTAACTCAACTGTGTCTTCATCCATAGATTCTACAACCTCATCACATGTAGTGATTTCCGGTTGCTCAGCCTCGCTGTGTTCAGGCTTCAGTTCCTCAAGTGACCCTGGAGTGTTCACAACATTGACATCTTCGAAACAAGGCGATTCTGATCCTTCAGCACTACTTCCTAGACCAGAACACTCCTCATTACTGACTTCATTTATTGACTTTAGCCCACTTCCTCTGTACCCATTCAGAATGTGCTGGCACTGCCGCCTCAGTTTTTCATACTCTTTCCTGAATCAAAAGCTATGTTAATCCAAAGATCCTTGACAGATTAGACATGTTATTCATAACACTAGGACATCATAGTGTTACTTGGTCATCCGCTTTAGGCAGTTACAAATTCACATCATCATACTAACTAATCAGGGGAGTAAGAAGATAGTACTTAGCCAAATATTTATTTATCGCTAATACAGTATCACATCTTCTTAGTGGCTCATGGAATCATGGTGTACTGAGTGAAATGTTTCTTATTAATTATTTTTAACTGGGTATTTCTGAGCAATTCAAACTAAGCATTCCACCAAACCAATAAAGCAATGAGTGGTCTAAATAAAAACATTAATCTTTACAGTAATGAGTATGGTACCTCTTTTTAATCTTGATGGTATTCCGTTCCTCTTCAGAACTATTTAAATCATATCTGCACATAAAAAATCAACAAGGTAAATACATCTGGATTTGACATGGCAAAGCATACAAGCAAGAGCATAGCACAATCTAATAATTTATGACACCATGATATGCTGATGAGCTAAATTATGACTTAATGTGTAGGTATTTGTAGCATTTATAACAACCACAAACTGAGGTTAATAGCACAATCTACAGCCGTATGTGCCTATTTCCTTCCTAAAACATCCGCTAATCATCTCATGTGTGAAAGTGCACATTTTAGGTTTGATACTACTGAATAAGGGGTATTAGGACCTAAAACATTACATAATGAGGAATTTCTTGTACTCCCTCCGGTAAAATATTAATTGACTCTAATATGTATGTATATAGACACATTTCAGTTCTAGATACATCCATATTGGAGTCAATTAATATGAATCGGAGGGAGTACAACAAAATAGAAACTGCATAGATCCATGAGCACATTCTGCTGAAACTGAAAACAAGTTTTCCCTCCTTTAAGTAAGCAACTAAGGATGTCATTTTTAGAGCTGTCTAGAATTGCCTTTATTACAAGAAAACTAGAGAAGTTTTAAAAATGCCGATTTTACTGGTTTCTAGAATAAAATGCCAGGACAACTACCATTTTCAAATTAATATACTTCCTCCGATCCAAATTAATTGACTCACCTTTGCCTAGATACACATTTCTTGACTAGATACATCTATATCTAGACAAAGTTGAGTCAATTAATATGAATCGGAGGGAGTATTAAATTAAAATACTACGATACATAAGGTTAACCAATTCCACCTATTTGGCATAAGCCAGTAGTCCAGTACTGTATCGATATTACAAGTCAAAATCAGCATGGCAACAGTGTACTGCACTAGCGAATATCGAGGATAGTGCATGCTAAGGGTAAAAAGTCAGCTAATAAGTGTAAACCAATGCAAACTGATTGACTAGTAACCAACAAGGTGATGTCGCATATAGCTGTGTGCATCTGACATCTCAATTTTGGTCAAAGATATGAATATTACAGATTAAAGTAAGAATTAAAGAGATCAAGTAACTCACACTCCTAGTAGGAAGGGCCAAACCTCTGCCCGAATGCCAGGTTCAATACCCTGGTACAATTTTAAAAAAGGTATATTTCAGTAGGTTGAATTGGGCTGCAAGATGCATAACATAATTATTGGTACTAGATATGTATATATCTCAAACTAAGCACATAAGATAAACAAGTACATATGTAGGATATATATGCAAATAACTATACTTACCCCACTACGAACTTTCTTTAGAACCTTCTTTCCTCCATCACGAAGTTTCCCATTGGCCGAAAATTGACCCTCCCACTGCTGACGAGAAAGTACTCTTTTCCTTTTCCTTCGAGACCATGGAGATTTAATTCCACCTCTGATAAAAAGAATTGCTATGTTTTATCAAGCAGCACCAGTAGAGATATTTGTAAAGAAAAAAACTAAAGTTGGAACTTGGAAAACCAAGGAACAGGGTAACTCGCTATATACTACAATGCCATACTTCAGTTCAGTGACATGCCATGCATATTTCGTCTACTGTTCATACGCAGATAGATATGGCGTCTCAGTAGGGAATGCTTAAAGCCCTCATCAACCATACTCCGCACCTTGTTTGAATGCATCATACTTGCATGAGAAATAAAACAAAGACACACAGAAAAAAGACACTACTGTGAAGATAATAGATGATCAATTTATCAAATCAGCTACATATGGAATAACTTCCTCGTAGTGTTATGTTTTTCAAAATAATTGTTATACTATAACTGGGCATCTTTCAGGACAGGTTATGTATTAACATTATAGCTCGATTTTATGCTGTTCAGCCATATTTGAATCAGACATATATATACAAACCTTACATACATTAATTTTGTAGCATTTTAGTTCAAGCTTAAGAACAATTCCGCAGTCAGGACGAGAGGGAATGTTGGGTCAGTTAAGTTGAAGAGACTTCAATGAGAAGTTACTATCATTTATATGTATAGTTTCTATATCGGTAAGCTTAAGCTGAAAGACAACAGGACAAGAAGTAAAACTTGAATGGGAACTAGAGGTGCGTGGGACACAGGCTTACAAAGCTCATAATTTACCATGTGGCATACTTGGTGGAGCAACTAAAAATTGATATACAAAGCTCATAATTTATAACGCGTTCTGTAACTCCATGTTAGTAGACAGAAAGAAGTAGCTAAACTTAGTAGGCAGACTTCAACTGTGTGAAAATTCTCACTCTCAAACCAAATAAAGCATAACATATCCAGTATTGCCAATTTTTTATAGAGTTATCCAGAATAGGAACAAAAAAATGCTTTCCTTAGGGGGCACGGTCACCTCCAATGTGCCACATACCATGGCATCTATCTAACACTAAGCATCAACCAAACAGCCTGGATGACCTACTGACTCAAGATAGCGGCAAGCAAGCTACCTCTCGAGTCAAACAGCAACACAGGCCAATACCTGAACTAATCCTTGAGGCGGCCGCGCAATACATTTGCAATTTTTGTTTTTTTTTTTGAGAATAATACGTTTGCAATTTGACCATGAACATTATCACTAGAATAGACGGAAGCACACCAGACCATAACTTAGATGCCTGAACTAACAAAAGAGGCATCTTGCAACTAATCTACTCGTTGCAATGGAAAGTGACTGAACACACAATCCGTTTACGGTGGCGCACTAAGCGAAGCCGCCACTCCACCATGTATTTGCAAATGTAAAGGTCCACTGGATCGAAGCACATAGAAACCCTAATCTGGGCGTTCAAGTGGCTTCCAGGCCACCAATTCCACCACGGCGAGGCGTACCAGAGTCGACGGCGCCAGATCAAAAGCTACGCAGGGGCTAAAAAGGTTGCATTTTTATTACTAGTAACAACAAAGCCGAAGGGGGGAACCCACCGATCCGAGCGCGGGGAGGAGGAGGCCGCCGCGGGCGAGGACGAAGACGGGGCCGCCGCCGCCGAAGCGGACGGCAAGGCGGGCACGGAGGTCCCGGGGGCGGCCGCCGAGGAGGAGGAGCTGGAGGAGGCGGCGGCGACGAGGAGCGAGCGGATGTGGATCCAGGAGGAGGTGGGCGGGGACGAGGCGGCCGTGGGCGAGGAGGAGTTGGACGGAGAGGTGGAAGTGCTGGATCGGCGCAGGGCCTTCATGTCCGTCCCTCTGTCTCTGTCTCTGTCTGTCTCACCCACCTACCCACCCCGGACGCGCGCCCGCCGCACTAGCAGCGCCGCCCCCGCCTCCCCGGCGCCATGCCCGCCGCCCCAGGATCTCGCCGCCGGCCACCACAGGGTTGTTAATCTAGTTTAAGCCTGTGGCAAAGCTTTTGGGAAATGGAGGCAGAGCTAGAGAGAGCAGCATGTGACGCCAATAAAGCCGCACACAAACACAAGGAGAGAGGAGTGGGTGGGTGCCGTGCGCGTTTAAACGGGTCCGGTCCGGACTGCCGGGTGGGGCCCGGCGGTCAGTGGGAGCGGCAGTAGATGACTAGACCTACCACTAGGACACGTATTGTAGTGTAGGACACTCCAACGGCCCCGCATTCAATACTACGGCGTCCTCGCCTTCTAGGTCAACTTTCTTCTTCCAAGATCTTTATTTTTTCTCTCCCTCTACTCAACAGGTTTATCTCCAAATGTCCAATGGCGTCCTCTCCTTATAAAATTTGTAAATTTGTCGTCCAAAATATGCTCTTTCTCGCGGGGCTGAATCTTGGGTCAACCATTTGGCAGATGGGAGGAGATCCAATTGTTGGAGAGGCTGATCTCCATTGGCTTTCTCCTTCTAGGGGTACATAATAAAATGTCGGGTTGAAACAAGATTTGCACATTTGGTAGCCAGGAGAAGAGATACTCTGCTGAATTTTGAGTCAACCATTTGGCACCTCCGAAGCAGATCCACACGGTTCGACTAGTCATCATTTTTTCTTTTATGTTAGACCATGGGTGATGTATGACCATGAACTAGCCGATCGGCATGGACGCGACGCGAGTTTGACTCTCGAGCCGACACGTTTAGCTCGTGGAAGACATCGACTGTTTTTGTCAACGGATCAGATGCGTTTTGGCGTCAGGGAAAACGGGAGATCTTTTCATCTTGTCGTCGTGGACTCTTTGAACCGGTCGCGCGCGCGCGTTCCATCCGTTGGGGCGACACGCGCGCTGCTTGCCGACGATAGACATCAAGCCGGAGAGGCCGGAGAATACGCCGCCGTACGTGCCCATTCATGGTACGTGCCAAAATCTCGCTGTGATGATACCAACGTACTGCTCCCTCGGTGCATGCATGGCTTCATACGGTAGCTGACAAAGTCATCTGCGTCATAGTACACGCGTTCGAATATTTTCTACCGCGCACGAACCGAGCCTATGTTGTCGGCTTGCACCATTGCACCGTTGCTTTTTTTTTTGCGAAACAATTTTGCACCGTTGCTTCAACAGCTACACTTGTAAAGATGAAAATGCAGCATAAAGTTTCAGACTTTTTAAACAGACTGAAAATATGGAAACGGAAATGGAGTTTTGCAAAACAGAAACGGAAATGAAACAGACAAAATAGCATTTTCCGACAGAAACAGATGTGAAAACGAAATTTTCATTTTCAGCTTGTACGAAATTTCCGTTTTAGGGTTGAGGCGCATGGCACAATTCAACAAGCCCATTATATGACCTCGATAAGCCAACTTCCAACTTAAGTATCACATCCCAAAACCGGTGAACATGTAATCTCTTCGTGCATTCGAGGAGGCTTTCATGGTTCGACCTTTCACCTAGTTCCTAGTAAATCGAGCACCGTGCTAGAGTTAGGAAACAAATTTGTTGGTTTACTTGAATATTTGAGACTTTTTTTTTTGTACGATTTAAGGGTTTTCTCCGTTCCAGTGAACATCTGCATCCCTCCTTGTGCGGACCATATTCGGTCGTTATTTGTTTTCGACAATATCTGGCTCCATTTTTTGTTTTCAGGGTTCCTGTATCTGTTTTTTTTTTGCTTCCGCATAAAGTATGGAAATAAATGTGGCAACACGGTTCCGTCCGTTTCCGCTCCATTTTCATCATGGCTACAAACGCCACCAAATTCTCATAGGGGTTTCTTTATATTAACATATCCTTATGGTTGATATTAGCAAGCTAGAACACACTACTCTCTCCGTTGCGAAACGTAAAACAACACAATCTTTAGTGCACAGCTGGACATATAAAAGAATGTGTATAAGCACAACGGTATTTGTCTTGCGAAATAATTTTATTTCACAAGTATTTGAAAAGATGGAATCACAGACAAAGTTGTGAGTTTGTTTCAAGAAAAAGTCAATTGTGCCTTACATTTTAGGACGGAGCGGGTACGTTTCGACCTAAATTTGAAGATAGGTATTGTAAAGTCGGAAAAATATTGATCATTCTCACATGGAGATCAGATCTACCAACAGTCATGTTAGCTTGGCACATACATAATCGAGAGGGTTTGCCCGCACACCGAAGAACTCACTACTATGCAAGTTCTTCTAGACCGTACCTACTCCCCCGTCCTTGAATAAGAGTACTTCTAGCGTTTTGTACTAAGTTAAACTTACTAAATTTTAACCAACTTCATAGAAGGAGTAACAATATATATGAAATCAACATGGTGTATTATGAAATTAAATTTCAAGATGGCTCTAGTAATACTAATTTAATTTAATGTTATAAATTTTGCCACTTTTCCTATAACGTTGGTCAAAGTTTATTATTTTTTAACTAAGGACAAAAGCTAGAAGTTAACTTTAATTTAATGTTATAAAATTTGCGACTTTTCCTACAAACTCCAATTGATCAATTTGGCGCATCCGACGTTAACACAGATTATTGGTTGTTTGCAAAACAAACAAAAAATCACAAAAGGGACTAGAAGGCGCATTGAAATTGGAGTTTAGAAGGTTGTTTGTCAATTTTTGTTTACTTATTCTTACATGCGATTTTTACGTACAAATCATGTTGCAAAACAAGAATGCATTGGATGAAACTTATGAGAGATGTTTTGTGTATTAGAGCTACCAGATGTCCTATTTTTCGTTCTCCAAAATCGACTTAGAGGCCCCCTTAACAGTTTTGGGCCATGCGGATAGTTTTGCCGACTCTGCAATTGGGGCAAAGTCAGATGCCCTTACTTGAGCTTCTAAATCCCAGATTTCTGCGTTTTTAGTTCTTTGATCTAGCAAAAAAAAAGTAAGTTAAACAACATGATCAAAAAAGATGCAATCAACGAGCATGTGGAGTACACTAATGCTCAGTAAGATTATTCAGAAGCTTGGTGTGGGAAGCCTGGTATTCGATCTGTCGGAACACGGCTAGAAACCTCTGAATGCGATCTCATATTATTATGCCAAGGCTTCGGAGGAGTCCAATGCTGGATTCCATAGCATAATGATCCAGCTCGTCGGGCAACACATGCAACTCGTGATTAATATTTTGTTGATCGGGCGCGGAGCCTCAAAACATGAGCGCGTGGAAGTAGGCGCAGCAAAGATCAGCGCGCCTGCTTCTGCTCCGTTATTCTAAACCGAAGGAGCAAGGTGATTGCGTCAGTCACATACTCACAACGTCTCAAAAAATATTACAGTACATTGTCTGGCTACGTTCGCTGCAGCCGATCGAGGACCAAAAGCAGGATGGTTGCTGATGAGGTGAGGAGGTGATTGCAAATCTTTGCCGCGGCAGGGCATTTGAAGAAGGCGATCTGCATTTTCCTGAGCCTTTTTCTAATTGGAGTAACTGACTTGTGGCACCGCACTTACATATACACTTTTTAAAGGCATAGATTTCGCTTGAATTTGCTCGAGGAACGCAGGATTTAGGACCGGGTTTCCACTCCAATTAGACCCGCGAATTTCCAGGTTCTACATAGTAGCTCAAACAAAATCCGGCGATTCTCCGCAGACAACTAACACAGGCAAAATGGGAAATACTTTTTTTTCCAAGCGACCCAACGGGGTCGATTTTCATTACCTTTCGCAGATAACGAAAAAACAGCAGTACACAGGCATACATTGTAATGTTATACCGCGCACGGCAGGAAGGGGGGGGACGCCACCGACTGCTAGCGTTTTAGAAACTACAAACTATTACAGAAGATAAAAACAAAGCATCAACAGTTGTGAATCAGGCCATGCACTCAGCCAGAAGTAACTTGCTCAAAAGCAGCCAAACATGGCTACGGAGTATCGACAAAAGCATCACCTAAGTCTTCAAGCATCAGCAGAGAATGACAACATCAATCATCCGTTTTCATCTGATCATCAGCAAGGTCCTCCATTGTAGCATCTGCAATGCGGAGAAATCTCCTTGGGTGCCCATCCGTTGGTGTGGAGGAGGAAGCAGTAGCACCCGTGGCAGGCTGAAGCAGATGGCGGCACCAGCCCTGATGTTTTCGGCGTCCGGAGAGCTGTGAAGACCTGCCCAGTAATTCATGAACACAGTAGCAAAGCTAATCAGTTCATTTGGGTTTTTGATGAGTTTATGATCAAAACAAGATCTATTTCTTAGTTTCCATATGGCCCAGCAAATGGCAGCAAGACCAGCAATTTGTACATTTCTACTAGCTGGGATTAGACGGGGAAGCCACCAGAAGAACTGAGTAAAGCTCCCAGGCCTATCACGAGCACCCAAGGTTGTTGCAACAGAACTCCAGACAAATTTTGCAGCGACACATTCAAATAACAGATGAGAGATAGTTTCATTTTCATGACAGGACTAGCAGGAGGCACTTCCCACCCAATTTCTCTTCAGCAGGTTATCTTTTGTCGCAATAGCATTGTGCCAAATCAACCAGAGCCAAATTTTAGTTTTCAGAGGAATTTTGCTTTTCCAAAGGTGCCTGAAAGATTTGTCCATTGAATTTCTGCAGAGATGGTTGTACATGGATTTAACAGTAAATTTTCCACTTTTTGTCCACTTCCAGCATGGTCTATCTTTTTCATGTGATAAGGTAGTCTGTCTCACAATGTTCAGCAGACCGTGCACCTGATGAGCTAGATCAGGTGTTAAATATCTTCTAAAGGATAAATTCCACCCGAGCGCAGCTGATACTGCAACTGTCACATTCTATTCATTGCAGATATTAAAAATATATGGGAACATATCTCTCAGAGGTTGGGAGCTACACCAAGCATCATGCCAAAGCTTGTTAATTTTCCATCCCCCGCCTTCATTCTTCTTCCACTAAGATAAATGGTTTTGATCTTCATCATATCAGCCCACAAGGGTGAATCCCCTATACATCTTTTTGAATAAAAAATACATATATCTTTCATATACTTTCTATTCATAAAATGGAAAATACTTGGCATCAAGCTAAGAACCCAACAGCGGCAACGACACGGCTCCTCATGCGGCCAGCAGCGTGTTCCCCAGAGCAAGACCGATGCTTCCGAATCTCAAGTTTTCTATCAACAAAACCACAACACGATGAGTGATGCAGGGGAGCACAACTTCACATGGCGACGCATGCACGATAATGATAAGAATAGATTGATAAATTTCAATTCGGGGTGCCCTATATTCTAGGCCATGTTCTATCGATCTAGTCTTTCGCCGCGTGCTCATGTGAAGGAGTCACGTACTCACATGACCTGGCTGATGCTCTCAATGGAAGGGGAGAAAAAACAAGATAATAAGCTGACCATTCTTTACTGGGAGCGGCTGTGCGTGAGGACAATGGCTGGATGCGGAGACGCAGGGCAAATGGCAGAATTGGCCGGTGTGGCCGGCAAGCCGGCGGTCACCGGCCACCGAGTAGCAGCGCGCACGAGGGTGGCGCTCGTGGTCCATCACTCGATCGTTAAACATTCAATTTTTAATGAATCCGTTGGTTAATCTCCCTGGTATTCAACTAAGAATGTATCCGTTGGTCGATAAGAGCATCTCCACCGGTGTCCCCCAAATAGTCGCCGGCAGGGGCACCGGCACTATCGTATGGGGGACGCCGGCACAACATCCTCTATTTGGGGAGCTGCTTCCACACCGGAGCGTCTCATACGACAGCCCCAATAAATAATTTGAATTTGAAACTCAAACAAAAGCATAGAAATTCGAATAAGTTTACGAATTTAAAGTTTGAGCCAACACACGGCCACCAAATTCGAATAGGTTTTCGAATAATGAAATTCATATGTAACAAGATCGATCATCAAATAGATATAGAACAAGTTGGGTCATCATTTGATATGTAACAAGATGGATTATCAAATAGATATGTAACAAGATGGATCATCAACTAGATATGTAACAAGATGGATCATGAAATAAGATTGGTGTAGATTATACCCAATCCACCATCGTCTTGCCGCTCTCCTTCCGTGCCTTGATCTTCTCATAGTAGCCATGGAACTTGCTACATGCCGCCTTGATCAAGTTCCAACGGTGAGAGAGGGCGCCCTCGTTCCGTTCATCTCCATGTTGGCGTACTTACCATAGTTCTTCTTCTCGTTGAAGCAATCGAGGATGTGCTTGTTGTACTTGCCTCCGGTTTGGTTTGCGCCGGTGATGGGGCAAAAACTCACTTGCTTCCACGCCTCGATGAGACATTCATCCTCAAAAGACCTCCACCTCGGACCACGAGTGCCGGCGGAACGCCCACGCGTCGTCGTCGTGGTCACGCCGGTGTCGGCGTCGATCAGCTCCTCCTGGACCTCCTCCTCACCTTTGTCCTCGTCGCCGTCATCGTCCTCTTCTTCATACTCGTCGACGGGGGGTTCGTAGGCATGGCCGCGTATGATGCCGTTGAGGATCTCCTCCTCGGCGGCAATCTATGCATAAAGTTACCTACTTTCAGTCTCCGCCGGTTTCTACGATGCACACAACACATAAAAAGTAAGGAAACACACCTCGTCCTTGCCCATGGACACGTCGGACACGCTGCCGAACACCTGGTGGGTGTGCCTGCCGTCGTCGGGGAAGAGGTGGCGGGGAATGCCGGTGCCGTCTGTCACGTGGCCCTCGGTGCGGCGCAGGTCAGGCGATGAGTTCAGGGGTGACAATATCCCAAACTATATCCCCTAAAAGAAAAGGAAAGCGAAAGAAAGTTGATAATTGTTAGAGGGGTGACAATAATGCATTCACCGAAATCCGCAAATATGTATGCCTCATGTTTATACCAAAATTATACCACTTTTGGGCCGTTTCAAATTACCAAAACTATATCCCCTAAAAGAAAAGGAAAGCGAAAGAAAAATGATAATTGTTAGAGGGGTGACAATAATGCATTCACCGAAATCCGCAAATATGTATGCCTCATATTTATACCAAAATTATACCACTTTTGGGCCGTTTCAAATTACCAAAACTATATCCCAAACTATATCCCCTAAAAGAAAAGGAAAGCGAAAGAAAGTTGATAATTGTTAGAGGGGTGACAATAATGCATTCACCGAAATCCGCAAATATGTATGCCTCATGTTTATACCAAAATTATACCACTTTTGGGGCGTTTCAAATTACCAAAACTATATCCCAAACTATATCCCCTAAAAGAAAAGGAAAGCGAAAGATAGTTGATAATTGTTAGATGGGTGACAATAATGCATCCACCGACAGAGAGAGAGAGAGAGGGGTGGCCACGAAGAGAGAGAGAGAGAGGGGTGGCCACGAAGAGACGGGGAGGGGTATACTGCCTGTTAGATCAGTTGATCAATGGTTCGTGGAGTCGATCCGTGTGACAACGGCTCAACCAATCAGGATAAGTTTGGGCTTCTGAGAGCATTTGTGACAGAACTTGAGGGCAAAACTGAGTAGTACTAAGAATCCAAGGGCACATAAATAGTAAATAGACTAAGGGATTCAAACAAAAAATTACAAAATGAAAAATGCGTGTTTTGTACAATATAATTCATATTGGGCTACATCAAATTATTTGCAATTCAAATATACATGAGTGTGACAATTACGGCATCATTTAGACAAACTATGTTTTTGGGTAAGATGTTTTGCAAAGGGGTTTGAGTGGAAAACCATGCATCTTCATAGCTACACTACTGATTCTGAGAAGTGGCAATTTGTGGTAAAACTTGATTTATATATGTTTGTTAAGGTTTTCTAGGTGGCAGGTTGGGTAGGAAGACTCCATGAGTAGGTGCCACTATGTTTTTATTTTTTTGGATTTTTTGCGCATGAAATGACTCAATTAGATATGTTAATCTCATTTGTTGACTCTCTGTTGACCAGCTACTTGAGGTTAAAACTGAGTATATTGCACTTGCCAGTCTAAGTACTCGAGGGGAAAACTGAGTGCAGATAAAATTTCTGTATAAGGCCCGAGGTTATAACTGAGTACACCAAACGTCCCGGGGTTAGACTCGTGTCGCGGTGCACGCTGCAGCCGTGCATAGCGGAGCGGACGCGTGTTGCGGTACACGCCACCTTCATCTTTATAGAGCCCTTTTTCTCTCCCTCGACGCACGTTCTCACTGCAACCGCCTCTCCTGTCCCATCATTTTCTCCACAACCGAAGAAAAAACCCCGAAGGAAACCACCGGCGATGTACAAGAATGAGATGCCCATTGTCGGCGCATCCGCCGCCGGCGCATCCGCCGCTGCCCCCGTCCAGGCCCCTGTCGCTGCTTCCAACGTAGCAGCCGGCGCATCGGCCGCGCCGCGCGCGTCGGCCGCTGCCCCGTCCGAGGCCCTCGTCGCTGCTTCCAACGTAGCAACTGGTGCATCAGCCGCCGGCGCATCGGCTGCCGCCACCGTCCAGGCCCCCGTCCAGGCCCCCGTCGCTTGGAACCCGTACGAACCAGTGCCGTACGTCGCGCCGGAGAACCCCTACGACACCAGCATCATCGACGACGAGCTGGAGGTAACCGTTTGCTCCTTTGTTCTTATCCCATTTCAATCCTTTTGTGTTATATCTAGCGTTATTAGGGTAAGTCTGTTCCTAGTTCAATCCATTTGTGTTAGATCTTGCGTTATTAGGGTGTGTTTGTTCCTAGTTCAATCCTTTTGTGTTAGATCTTGCGTTATTAGTGTTTGTGATTTGCTTTTGTTTAAGATTTGTGCCGATGATGATGAATATTTGGGCACAAATTGATTCAGGGTTTGGTCAGTAAACAATTGGTGTGTACAAATTTATTGTGCATGATCTTTGGTTTACTCACTCAAATCCTGGATATAAGTGTGTCCAATGTAACTGAGGCTACCTCTTTTTTTTGAGCCCATATTATCATGCATGATCTTTGTTCACTCTCTGTTCCATCATCGTTGCAATTGACTCCGTGTTTTTTAAACGATCTTTGGTGCTACGTGACAGGTGAAGAGCAGCGACGTCGACAGCGACGATAAGTCCTTCCACACCAAGACTCGTCACGTCCTCAGGAGGCTGCAGTCCGGCCATTACGATGGCCCCTTTGCTCGAGGCATTTACAAGTGTCCCTTTTGCAACAGGAAGCTTCGCGCCACCGACTTCAACTTCCTGCTGAACCATGCTGAATCCATTGGCAGATGCGGCGCTAGAGTTGGAACGACCGTGAACGTGCATGCGTTCATGGCCAAACACAAAGAACTTGGGATTCACCGGCGCAACCTCCAAGCGAGTCACAGGCGCTAACTGGAGGCGTTGAACATGCGTACTACACTCTCTGTATGTGACTGCTCTATCTGTAGAGCAGCTTAAATTCATGTAAAATGTAGCTTATGTTGTAGGGTTCTATCGGTACTACTGTTGGATCTGTCGTGAATATATCTATGCTATGTTGGCTAGCTGTATGCAGCTTATCCTATATTTTCTCTGGATTTGTGCCCTAGATTTCCTACCTGATTGGGTAAAAACGAAGGCATAAAGAAATGAATGGCGTTAAAAAACCGAAGGAGAAGCTGCTCTAGATTTGCTACCAATTTGGGCTATCAAATATGAATGAGATTGAGCGAGAGAGAGGAAAAAAGGTACATTGAAAACTGCTAATCTGGGCGAAAGAGACATAAACCACTCGTGTCCACATCCCGGACCCACACGGCTCCACACGCTACGGCCCCACAAACACGGTCTCGTCCTGTCCCACGCGGTTCCTTCCTACCAGCCCCACACGACGCGGCCCCACAAACGACACGACCCCACTCGTCAGCACGGAACGGTCAACTTAACGGATTCCATCCATCTGAGCTCCTTCTGCGGGGTTCAGACAAGGACATGGGGAAAACTTAGGAAAAACTAAGGAGCTGGGGAAAACTGAGTACAACTAAGGACCTGAGGGCACGAAAATAGAAATCCCTAAAAAATAAGGAAACACACCTCGTCCTCGCCCATGGACACGTCGGACGCGCTGCCGAACACCTGGTGGGCGTGCTTGCCGTCGTCGGGGAAGAGGTGGCGGGGAATGCCGGTGCCGTCTGTCACGTGGCCCTCGGTGCGGCGTAGGTCAGGCCATGAGTTCAGGTCGGGGAAGTGATACGTCTCCGACGTATCGATAATTTCTTATGTTCTATGCCATATTATTGATGATACCTACATGTTTTATACACACTTTATGTCATATTCGTGCATTTTCTGGAACTAACCTATTAACAAGATGCCGAAGTGCCGGTTCTTGTTTTCTGCTGTTTTTGGTTTCAGAAATCCTAGTAACGAAATATTCTCGGAATTGGACGAAACGAAGACCCGAGGGCCTATTTTTCCACGGAGCTTCCGGAAGACCGAAGAGCATACGAAGTGGGGCCACGAGGTGGCGACACCACAAGGCGGCGCGGCCCAGGAGGGGCCGCGCCGCCTGTGGTGTGGGCCCCTCGTCGGGCCCCGACTCTGCCCTTCCGCCTACTTAAAGCCTCCGTCGCGAAACCCACGAGGCGAAAAGCCACGATACGGAAAACCTTGCGAGACGCCGCCGCCGATCCCATCTCGGGGGCTTCCGGAGATCTCCTCCGGCACCCTGCCGGAGAGGGGATCCATCTCCCGGAGGACTCTACACCGCCATGGTCGCCTCCGGAGTGATGAGTGAGTAGTTCACCCCTGGACTATGGGTCCATAGCGGTAGCTAGATGGTTGTCTTCTCCTCATTGTGCTTCATTGTTGGATCTTGTGAGCTGCCTAACATGATCAAGATCATCTATCTGTAATTCTATATGTTGTGTTTGTCGGGATCCGATGGATAGAGAATACCATGTCATGTTAATTATCAAGTTATTACATATGTGTTGTTTATGATCTTGCATGCTCTCCGTTACTAGTAGAGGCTCGGCCAAGTTTTTGCTTTTAACTCCAAGAGGGAGTATTTATGCTCGATAGTGGGTTCATGCACATTGACACCGGGACGGTGACGAAAGTTCTAAGGTTGTGTTGTCTTTGTTGCCACTAGGGATAAAACATTGGCGCTATGTCTAAGGATGTAGTTGTTGATTACATTACGCACCATACTTAATGCAATTGTACGTTGTTAGCAACTTAATGCTTGGAGGGGTTCGGATGATAACTCTGAAGGTGGACTTTTTAGGCATAGATGCGGTTGGATGGCGGTCTATGTACTTTGTCGTAATGCCCAATTAAATCTCACTATACTTATCATGTCATGTATGTGCATTGTTATGCCCTCTCTATTTTTCAATTGCCCGACTGTAATTTGTTCACCCAACATGCTTTTATCTTATGGGAGAGACACCTCTAGTGAGCTGTGGACCCGGTCCATTCTTTAATCTTGAAATACAAATCTGCTTGCAATACTTGTTTCTTGTTTTCTCTTGCAAACAATCATCTTCCACACAATACGGTTAATCCTTTGTTACAGCAAGCCGGTGAGATTGACAACCTCACTTGTTTCGTTGGGGCAAAGTACTTTGGTTGTGTTGTGCGGGTTCCACGTTGGCGCCGGAATCCCTGGTGTTGCGCCGCACTACATCCCGCCGCCATCAACCTTCATCGTGCTTCTTGGCTCCTCCTGGTTCGATAAACCTTGGTTTCTTTACGAGGAAAACTTGCTTGCTGTGCGCATCATACCTTCCTCTTGGGGTTGCCCAACGAACGTGTGAAATACACGCCATCAAGCTCTTTTTCGGCGCCGTTGCCGGGGAGATCAAGACACTGCTTGCAAGGGGAGTCTCCACTTCTCAATCTCTTTACTTTGTTTTTGTCTTGCTTTATTTTATTTACTACTTTGTTTGCTGCATTATATCAAAACACAAAAAAAAATAGTTGCTAGCTTTACTTTATTTACTGTCTTGCACTCTATATCGAAAACACAAAAAAATTAGTTTACTTGCATTTACTTTATTTGATTCATCATGTTTCCTTTTAATTTTACCGCAAAGAACATACCGGTAGGACAAGGGTCTATAATTGGGAGGAACAATATAGAAGAATTTTTCACCCATGTTAGTACCGTTGAAGATTTTGAAGATAGACACTTGGTAGAACTTGCTCCTACTTATGAAATTGCTGCCGCTGCTTTAGTTACGCTTGTTGGAAACTAAATTTGTTAATCTCAATCCTATAATCCAACACATGTTTCTTACACTTGGTGATTTGGAAGAGGGGAAAAGAAAGATTTTGTTTTAGAAACCCTTCTTAGAGAATTTGGTGGTCTAGCAAGAGAGGCTAGAAAGGTCTTCGCTAAATTTAATATGCTTGGTTCTCATACTAATTTTGTTGGTCTCCTTGAAAAAATGGATATGGATAGGATAAGGTACACTAATAATGCTAATGATGGTGGGGAGATCAAAGCACCAATACCATGTAAACTCCTAGCTATGAATGATGCACTAGAAAATAACTATGCTTGGCTTGTTCCTGAAAATTTGTTTGATGAGAGTAGCAAGCCCAAGACTAATGAAAAGGGAGACGCTGAAACTTATGTATCCAATATACTATGCATGGTTGAGAAAACTCCAAACCCCGCTGTAGGTGCACCACCCTTCGATGTTACTTGAGTTACACTTTCGCGCCTAGGCTGAAAGGCGTTAAAGAAAAGCGCTTATGGGAGACAACCCATGTTTTTACTACAGTACTTTATTCTATATTTGTGTCTTGGAAGTTGTTTACTACTGTAGCAACCTCTCCTTATCTTAGTTTTATGTTTTGTTGTGCCAAGTAAAGTCTTTGATAGAAAAGTAAGTACTAGATTTGGATTACTGCGCAAGTTCCAGATTTCTTTGCTGTCACGAATCTGGGTCTATCTCCCTGTAGGTAGCTCAGAAAATTAAGCCAATTTACGAGCATGATCCTCAGATATGTACGCAACTTTCATTCAATTTGAGCATTTTCGTTTGAGCAAGTCTGGTGGCCTAATAAAATCCATCTTTACGGACTGTTCTGTTTTGACAGATTCTGTCTTTTATTTTGCATTGCCTCTTTTGCTATGTTGGATGAATTTCTTTGATCCATTAATGTCCAGTAGCTTTATGCAATGTCCAGAAGTGTTAAGAATGATTGTGTCACCTCTGAACATGTGAATTTTTATTATGCACTAACCCTCTAATGAGTTGTTTCGAGTTTGGTGTGGAGGAAGTTTTCAAGGATCAAGAGAGGAGTATGATGCAATATGATCAAGGAGAGTGAAAGCTCTAAGCTTGGGGATGCCCCGGTGGTTCACCCCTGCATATTTTAAGAAGACTCAAGCGTCTAAGCTTGGGGATGCCCAAGGCATCCCCTTCTTCATCGACAACATTATCAGGTTCCTCCCCTGAAACTATATTTTTATTCCGTCACATCTTATGTACTTTGCTTGGAGCGTCGGTTTGTTTTTGGTTTTTTTTTTGTTTGAATAAAATGGATCCTAGCATTCACTTTATGGGAGAGAGACACGCTCCGCTGTAGCATATGGACAAATATGTCCTTAGGCTCTACTCATAGTATTCATGGCGAAGTTTCTTCTTCGTTAAATTGTTATATGGTTGGAATTGGAAAATGCTACATGTAGTAACTCTAAAATGTCTTGGATAATTTGATACTTGGCAATTGTTGTGCTCATGTTTAAGCTCTTGCATCATATACTTTGCACCCATTAATGAAGAAATACTTAGAGCTTGCTAATTTGGTTTGCATATTTGGTTCTTCTAGAGTCTAGATAACATCTAGTATTGAGTTTTGAACAACAAGGAAGACGGTATGGAGTCTTATAATGTTTACAATATGTCTTTTATGTGAGTTTTGCTGTATCGTTCATCCTTGTGTTTGTTTCAAATAACCTTGCTAGCCTAAACCTTGTATCGAGAGGGAATACTTCTCATGCATCCAAAATACTTGAGCCAACCACTATGCCATTTGTGTCCACCATACCTACCTACTACATGGTATTTATCCGCCATTCCAAAGTAAATTGCTTGAGTGCTACCTTTAAAATTCCATCATTCACCTTTGCAATATATAGCTCATGGGACAAATAGCTTAAAAACTATTGTGGTATTGAATATGTACTTATGCACTTTATCTCTTATTAAGTTGCTTGTTGTGCGATAACCATGTTTCTGGGGACGCCATCAACTATTCTTTGTTGAATATCATGTGGGTTGCTATGCATGTCCGTCTTGTCTGAAGTAAGAGAGATCTACCACCTTCATGGTTGGAGCATGCATATTGTTAGAGAAGAACTTTGGGCCGCTAACTAAAGCCATGATTCATGGTGGAAGTTTCAGTTTGGACATATATCCTCAATCTCATATGAGAATAATAATTGTTGCCACATGCTTATGCATTAAAGAGGAGTCCATTATCCGTTGTCCATGTTGTCCCGGTATGGATGTCTAAGTTGAGAATAATCAAAAGCGAGAAATCCAAAATGCGAGATTTCTCCTTAGACCTTTGTACAGAGCGGCATGGAGGTACCCCATTGTGACACTTGGTCAAAACATGTGCATTGCAAAGATCCGGTAGTCCAAGCTAATTAGGACAAGGTGCGGGCACTATTAGTATACTATGCATGAGACTTGCAACTTGTAAGATATAATTTACATAACTCATATGCTTTATTACTACCGTTGACAAAATTGTTTCATGTTTTCAAAATAAAAGCTCTAGCACAAATATAGCAATCGATGCTTTCCTCTTTGAAGGACCATTCTTTTACTTTTATGTTGAGTCAGTTCACCTATCTCTCTCCACCTCAAGAAGCAAACACTTGTGTGAACTCGTGCATTGATTCCTACATATTTGCATATTGTACTTGTTATATTACTCTATGTTGACAATTATCCATGAGATATACATGTTACAAGTTGAAAGCAACCGCTGAAACTTAATCTTCCTTTGTGTTGCTTCAATACCTTTACTTTGATTTATGCTTTATGAGTTAACTCTTATGCAAGACTTATTAATACTTGTCTTGAAGTATTATTCATGAAAAGTCTTTGCTTTATGATTCACTTGTTTACTCATGACATTACCATTGTTTTGATCGCTGCATCCACTACATATGTTTACAAATAGTATGATCAAGGTTATGATGGCATATCACTTCAGAAATTATCTTTGTTATCGTTTTACCTGCTCGGGACGAGCGGAACTAAGCTTGGGGATGCTTGATACGTCTCCGACGTATCGATAATTTCTTATATTCTATGCCATATTATTGATGATACCTACATGTTTTATACACACTTTATGTCATATTCGTGCATTTTCTGGAACTAACCTATTAACAAGATGCCGAAGTGCCGCTTCTGTTTTCTAGCTGTTTTTGGTTTCAGAAATCCTAGTAACGAAATATTCTCGGAATTGGACGAAACGAAGACCCGGGGGCCTATTTTTCCACGGAGCTTCCGGAAGACCGAAGAGCATACGAAGTGGGGCCACGAGGTGGCGACACCACAAGGCGGCGCGGCCAAGGAGGGCCCGCGCCGCCCTATGGTGTGGGCCCTCGTCGCGCCCCCGACTCTGCCCTTCCGCCTACTTAAAGCCTCCGTCGCGAAACCCCCGAGGCGAAAAACCACGATACGGAAAACCTTGCCGAGACGCCGCCGCCGATCCCATCTCGGGGGATTCCGGAGATCTCCTCCGGCACCCTGCCGGAGAGGGGATCCATCTCCCGGAGGACTCTACACCGCCATGGTCGCCTCCGGAGTGATGAGTGAGTAGTTCACCCCTGGACTATGGGTCCATAGCAGTAGCTAGATGGTTGTCTTCTCCTCATTGTGCTTCATTGTTGGATCTTGTGAGCTGCCTAACATGATCAAGATCATCTATCTCGTAATTCTATATGTTGTGTTTGTCGGGATCCGATGGATAGAGAATACCATGTCATGTTAATTATCAAGTTATTACATATGTGTTGTTTATGATCTTGCATGCTCTCCGTTACTAGTAGAGGCTCGGCCAAGTTTTTGCTTTTAACTCCAAGAGGGAGTATTTATGCTCGATAGTGGGTTCATGCCCGCATTGACACCGGGACGAGTGACGAAAAGTTCTAAGGTTGTGTTGTGCTTGTTGCCACTAGGGATAAAACATTGGCGCTATGTCCGAGGATGTAGTTGTTGATTACATTACGCACCATACTTAATGCAATTGTCTCGTTGTTAGCAACTTAATACTGGAGGGGTTCGGATGATAACTCGAAGGTGGACTTTTTAGGCATAGATGCGATTGGATGGCGGTCTATGTACTTTGTCGTAATGCCCAATTAAATCTCACTATACTTATCATGTCATGTATGTGCATTGTTATGCCCTCTCTATTTGTCAATTGCCCGACCGTAATTTGTTCACCCAACATGCTTTTATCTTATGGGAGAGACACCTCTAGTGAACTGTGGACCCCGGTCCATTCTTTAATACTTGAAATACAAATCTGTTGCAATACTTGTTTTATCGTTTTCTCTGCAAACAATCATCTTCCACACAATACGGTTAATCCTTTGTTACAGCAAGCCGGTGAGATTGACAACCTCACTTGTTTCGTTGGGGCAAAGTACTTTGGTTGTGTTGTGCGGGTTCCACGTTGGCGCCGGAATCCACGGTGTTGCGCCGCACTACATCCCGCCGCCATCAACCTTCAACGTGCTTCTTGGCTCCTCCTGGTTCGATAAACCTTGGTTTCTTTCTGAGGGAAAACTTGCTGCTGTGCGCATCATACCTTCCTCTTGGGGTTGCCCAACGAACGTGTGAAATACACGCCATCAGGAAGCGAAATGCGCCGCTGCCCCTCGCCGCTGAATCCGGCGAGAACGACGAGTTGTTGTCGACGGTCCTGTCGCTGTCACCGTACTTGGGGGAGTAGCGGGCGTAGCCGTCCATCTGCTACAGACGCATCTGCGTGATCGACGGTGCGTCGGCGTTGTACCCCACGTAGTAACCCGGCGACGACGGTGAGCTCCAGATGGTGTTGAGGCCGCTGCCCAAACTGAGGCACGCTTCCGCAGTGGCCACCGCTTTCGCTGTGTCGAGGGCGGCGATGCGGCGCCATCTGCGGTCGGCCATGATGAAGGAGCGGCGTTCCATCTCCTTGTCCCACCCCTCCTGCGACATGGTCCCCGGCTTCTCCTTCGGCCCGATGGTGCGCGTCTTCGGCTGCGCCTTCATCGGCGCCTTCGCTACCTTCATCGGAGCCTTTCTCTTCGGTGGCATGGCGCGGCGGCGAGGGTTTTTCGGGTTGGAGGCTGGATGGGAGATGGAGCGGCTGGCGGGAGAAATGAGCGGCGGAGGGGACGGGGTTTTGGAGGAGAAGATGTATATTTTGTCGATGTGTGGCTGACAGGCGACTTCCATGCCCAAAATTTTCAGCCTCGCGAGGCGCCGGCGCACCCGATTCGCGCCTTTAGCTAAGGGGCCGGCACTGGGTTGCCGAAGCTTCTATTGGGCTTGAAAAATCGCCGGTGCCATTTGGGGCGCGCCGGTGCGAGCCCATTAATTTTCGCTCCCGGTGCCCAAATCGCTATCGGGGACACCGGTGGAGATGCTCTAATAACAGCGAGCAGATGTTATGACGCCCGCACTCTATTCCACACATTTGTTACCGATGGAGATTCGCGTGTGGCTATTTTGCAAAGGACCCTGGAACTTTCTGCTAATCATGAAGCAGTTCAAGGAGACGATGGTATAAATTGGCCAAATACAGAGCCAGGAACCCTAAAGAGAGCCTCCCGTCTGCTCGTTTCAGCCGCCGGCCGCCTCAAGGGCCTCCTACGCGCGGGATATTCGGCCAGCCAGCCGCACCCACCTCATCGTCGTCGGCCTCTCCGCCGCTCTCCTCCCAGAGGCGGTCTCCGACGCAGGACCCACGACCGCGAATCTGCATTCTTCTATCTAAAATATTAGAAAGAATGTGTGCCGCACCGCCGCCGTCGTCGCTACACTGTCGCCGTCACTCGCACCATCCTCGACCCCGACAGGCGCCAACCGGCGGCTGGTCCCCAACACCCTCCGCAAGATCTGCATCCTTTTTCTTTTCTTTACATTTCTTCCCCTTTTTTTGTTAGATCTTGTTGAAGCTCCTGGATCGGATCTGATGATTTTTGTTATGGATCTTACGAATCTTCTTTAGTTTTTTCATGGATCTTCTGTAGATCGGATCTTCTATATTTTTGTAATAGATACTTTCTTGACTGTAGTATGACTGTAGTAGATCTATGAAGATCTAAAAAGAACTTTACAGATGATACGATACATCCATAACGTATCTATAATTTTTGATGTCGCTAATATTATGTATTTGACACTTGTTTTTATATAAAGTTTATGATTTATTTGGACTAACCTACTAAGTTGTTGGAAATTTCGCGAGAAACGTTCTAGACATAAAATTTAACTGATTCAGAGTCCAAACGGCCGACAAAAACTCTATTTACTGCAACCCTCTATGGGTGACGGAAATCCGAGAAGCTATAGAAAGGGAGGAAACCTAACTCGTGGGGGACACCTCCAGCCACGAATTACAGCCGCCAAAAGCCACGTTTTTGCCTCCCCATGGATACCATCTCCATGGTGAGGGCTCCCAAGAAGCCATGAAGGAAAGGGGCTAAGGGGCGGCACTCCCCCATGATGCCGGCGGCAGGGAAGGAGCTCCTCGCGCCGCCGCCCTGCACCTCTCACTACCCCCTTTACCGTCTTCACCGCCATCTCCATCACCAACTCCTCCTTGTATACAGTGGTTTATCCTCCCACATACCTCTGTACCATCCTATGTAAACATGGTT
>NC_061512.1:243498333-243546046 GCF_022539505.1 Lolium rigidum | reverse complement strand
AAATCCTAGTAACGAAATATTCTCGGAATTGGACGAAATCAAGACCCGGGGTCCTATTTTTCCCGGAGCCTTCCGGAACACCCGAGAGCCGCCGGAGGGAGCCACGGGGGCCCCACACCACACCCGGCGCGGCCGAGGGGGGCCGCGCCGCCCTATGGTGTGGGCCCCCGTGCCCCCTCCGAGGCTGCCCTTCCGCCTATTTAAAGCCTCCGTCGCGAAAACCCCGATACGAAGAACCACGATACGGAAAACCTTCCGAGCCGCCGCCATTGCGAAGCCAAGATCTGGGGGACGGGAGTCTCTGTTCGGGCACCCTGCCGGAGCGGGGAAGTGCCCCCGGAAGGCTTCTCCATCGACACCGCTGCCATCTCCACCGCCATCTTCATCACCGCTGCTGCTCCCATGAGGAGGGAGTAGTTCTCCATCGAGGCTCGGGGCTGTACCGGTAGCTATGTGGTTCATCTCTCTCCTATGTACTTCAATACAATAATCTCATGAGCTGCCTTACATGATTGAGATTCATATGATGATGCTTGTAATCTAGATGTCACTATGCTAGTCAAGAGAGTTTTACTTATGTGATCTCCGGAGACTCCTTGTCCCACGTGTGTAAAGGTGACGAGTGTGTGCACCGTGTGGGTCTCTTAGGCTATATTTCACGGAATACTTACTCACTCGTTATGAATGGCGTAGTGAAGTGCTTATTTATATCTCTTTATGATTGCAATATGTTTTGTATCACAATTTATCTATGTGCTACTCTAGTGATGTGTTATTAAAGTAGTTTTATTCCTCCCGCACGGTGTAATGGTGACGGTGTGTGCATCCGTGTTAGTACTTGGCGTATGCTATGATCATGATCTCTTGTAGATTGTGAAGTTAACTATTGCTATGATAGTATTGATGTGATCTATTCCTCCTACATAGCGTGAAGGTGACGAGTGTGCATGCTTGTGTTAGTACTTGGTCTAGTCATGTTGATCTTTCTTGCACTCTAAGGTTATTTAAATATGAACATTGAATTGTGGAGCTTGTTAACTCCGGCATTGAGGGTTCGTGTAATCCTACGCAATGTGTTCATCATCCAACAAGAGTGTAGAGTATGCATTTATCTGTTATGTGATCAATGTTGAGAGTGTCCACTAGTGAAAGTCTAATCCCTAGGCCTTGTTCCTAAATATCGCTATCGCTGCTTGTTTCTTGTTTCTATCGCGTTACTACTGCTGCGTTACTACTGCTTGTTTATTGTCCCGGGCAAAGCACTTTTCCGGTGCCGTTGCTACTACTTATTCATACCACTCGTATTTCACTATCTCTTCGCCGAACTAGTGCACCTATTAGGTGTGTTGGGGACACAAGAGACTTCTTGCTTTGTGGTTGCGGGGTTGCATGAGAGGGATATCTTTGACCTCTTCCTCCCTGAGATCGATAAACCTTGGGTGATCCACTTAAGGGAAACTTGCTGCTGTTCTACAAACCTCTGCTCTTGGAGGCCCAACACTGTCTACAAGAATAGAAGCTCCCGTAGACATCAACACCGTATTCCTTTAAAGTTTGCCTCATCCATAACAATTGAGTGCATCCACTTGCGGCGGCAACATACTCGGCTTCGGCGGTGGAGAGAGATATACAATTTTGCTTCTTAGAAGACCAACACACCAAGGACCTACCAAGGAATTGGCAAGCTCCGGAAGTTGATTTCCTATCATCCTTGTCACCCGCCCAATCCGCATAGGTATAACCATTGAGAATAAAACTTGAGCCTTTGGGGTACCAAATACCATACCTTGGGGTATCAACCAAATATCGAAAGATTCTTTTGAGAGCCATCATGTGGCTCTCCTTAGGAGAAGCTTGATACCTTGCACACACACCAACACTCAACACTATGTCCGGTCTAGATGCACAAAGGTAAAGCAAGGATCCAATCATGGAGCGATATACCTTTTGATCCACCTCTTTACCATTGGGATCTAATGCAAGATGACATTTGGTGACCATAGGAGTGGCCACACCCTTCATCTCGGTCATCTTGAACCTCTTGAGCATGTCTTGGAGATATTTTGCTTGATTGATGAAGGTTCCTTCCCTCAATTGCTTGATCTCAAAACCAAGGAAGAACTTCATCTCTCCCATCATAGACATCTCAAACCTATCGGTCATAAGCTTTGAGAATTCATCATTGAAAGCTTTGTTAGTCGAGCCAAATATAATATCATCAACATATAATTGGCAAACGAAAAGCTCCCCGTTGACCCTCTTAGTAAAAAGAGTGGGGTCGATTAGCCCAACATCAAACCCACGGTCTACCAACAATTCCTTAAGGTGCTCGTACCAAGCTCTAGGAGCTTGTTTGAGACCATAAAGTGCTTTATCAAGCTTGTAGACATGGTTAGGAAAGTTGAGATCCTCGAACCCCGGGGTTGCTTAACATAAACCTCTTCATGCAAAGGACCATTAAGAAATGCACTTTTCACATCCATTTGTTGTAACTTAAAGTTATGATGCGATGCATAAGCAAGTAGGATACGGATGGACTCAAGGCGAGCCACGGGAGCATAGGCTCCAAAGTCAATTCCCTCAACTTGAGAGAACCCTTGAGCCACCAATCTTGCCTTGTTCCTCACAACATTTCCAAACTCATCTTGCTTGTTCTTGAAAATCCATTTAGTGCCTATAACATTGCGGCACTCCTTTGGCTTCTTTACTAATGTCCATACTTTGTTGCGCTTGAAGTTGTTGAGTTCTTCATGCATAGCTTCCAACCAATCCGAATCTTCAAGGGCTTCATATACTTTCTTGGGTTCCACTAAGGAGATATAAGCATGATGATGGCTAAAGTTAGCCAATTGCCTTCTTGTGGAAACCTTTGCCCTTACATCACCAAGAACCTTGTCATGAGTGTGTCCACGAAGTTCGAGGTTCCTTTCTCTTCTTGCTAGACGACGGGCCTCGATCTCCTCCTTGGTCTTTCTTGGCCTTGGAGGTGTCACTTGATCAACTTGATCATTTGGGTCCCCGTCTTGACCTTGAACTTGAGCTTCCTCAATTGCTTGGGGTTGCTCATTCTCATGTGCTTGATCTTGAACAATATTCGGAGAAGGGCAAGAGTTGATTGGATCCTCATTGGAGCCATTATGAATGCTTGGTTGATCTTGACCTTGATCTTGTCCTTGATCTTGCACACAAGAGGGAGGGTCTTGTTCTTGTTCTTGGGTTGGTGCATCGTTTGCTTCACTAGGTAGGGTTTGTTGATGTTGAGAAGATGAGGGCTCCACCGTGGTAGAGCATAGTTCTTCCCGAGACGCCACACCGTGTCCCTCAATGGGGCGGAAAAATCCCACACCCATTCTTACTATGGCATCTTGAGGTATTTCATCACCTGCACAAACATCAACTTGCCCCACTTGGGAGCCATCATTTTCTTCGAACTTCACACTACAAGATTCAATGATAATCCCGGAGGATACATCAAAGATTCTATAAGTGTGAGATTCGGCACCGTAACCAACAAATATACCCTCCAAAGCTTTAGGAGCAAATTTAGACAAACGAACTCCTTTGATTTTGTAGAAACACTTACACCCGAACACCTTGAAGTATGAGATATTAGGCTTGTTCCCGGTGAGTATTTCATATGGAGTCTTGTTCAAGCCCTTGCAGAGATAGAGCCGGTTAGAGGAGTGGCAAGCGGTGGAGATGGCTTCCGCCCAAAAGTTATAGCGGGATTTATACTCCGCCATCATAGATCTTGCCATATCCATAAGAGTCCGGTTCTTCCTCTCCGCAACACCATTTTGTTGAGGGGTGTAAGCAGCGGAATATTGATGTCGAATCCCCTCATCACTAAGAAAATCATTGAGTGTATAGTTCTTGAACTCGGAGCCTGATACGTCTCCGACGTATCGATAATTTCTTATGTTCCATGCCATATTATTGATGATACCTACATGTTTTATGCACACTTTATGTCATATTCGTGCATTTTATGGAACTAACCTATTAACAAGATGCCGAAGAGCCAGTTGTTGTTTTCTGCTGTTTTTGGTTTCAGAAATCCTAGTAACGAAATATTCTCGGAATTGGACGAAATCAACGCCCGGGGTCCTATTTTGCCACAAAGCTTCCGGAAGACCGAAGAGGAGTCGAAGTGGGGCCACGAGGCGCCGCCACCATAGGGCGGCGCGGCCCGGGCCCCGGCCGCGCCGACCTATGGTGTGGGGCCCTCGTGTGGCCCCCACGTTGCCCTTCCGCCTACTTAAAGCCTCCGTCGCGAAAACCCCGGTACCGAGAACCACGATACGGAAAACCTTCCGGAGATGCCGCCGCCGCCAATCCCATCTCGGGGGATTCCGGAGATCTCCTCCGGCACCCTGCCGGAGAGGGATTCATCTCCCGAAGGACTCTTCACCGCCATGGTCGCCTCCGGAGTGATGAGTGAGTAGTTCACCCCTGGACTATGGGTCCATAGCGGTAGCTAGATGGTTGTCTTCTCCTCATTGTGCTTCATTGTTGGATCTTGTGAGCTGCCTAACATGATCAAGATCATCTATCCGTAATACTATATGTTGTGTTTGTCGGGATCCGATGGATAGAGAATACCATGTTATGTTAATTATCAAGTTATTACCTATGTGTTGTTTATGATCTTGCATGCTCTCCGTTATTAGTAGAGGCTCGGCCAAGTTTTTGCTCTTAACTCCAAGAGGGAGTATTTATGCTCGATAGTGGGTTCATGCCTCCATTGATACCGGGACGAGTGACGAGAAAGTTCTAAGGTTGTGTTGTCTTGTTGCCACTAGGGATAAAACATTGATGCTATGTCTAAGGATGTAGTTGTTGATTACATTACGCACCATACTTAATGCAATTGTCTGTTGCTTTGCAACTTAATGCTTGGAAGGGGTTCGGATGATAACTTGAAGGTGGACTTTTTAGGCATAGATGCGAGTTGGATGGCGGTCTATGTACTTTGTCGTAATGCCCAATTAAATCTCACTTGTACTTATCATGACATGTATGTGCATTGTTATGCCCTCTCTATTTGCCAATTGCCCGATCGTAATTTGTTCACCCAACATGCTTTTATCTTATGGGAGAGACACCTCTAGTGAACTGTGGACCCCGGTCCATTCTTTTATACTCGAAATACAAATCTGCTGCAATACTTGTTTTTACTTGTTTTCTCTGCAAACAATCATCTTCCACACAATACGGTTAACCCTTTGTTACAGCAAGCCGGTGAGATTGACAACCTCACTTCGTTTCGTTGGGGCAAAGTACTTTGGTTGTGTTGTGCGGGTTCCACGTTGGCGCCGAAATCTCTGGTGTTGCGCCGCACTACTTCCCGCCGCCATCAACCTTCAACGTGCTTCTTGGCTCCTCCTGGTTCGATAAACCTTGGTTTCTTTCTGAGGGAAAACTTGTTGCTGTGCGCATCATACCTTCCTCTTGGGGTTCCCAACGAACGTGTGAGTTACACGCCATCAGAGCCGTTGTCACTTCTTATTGCCATAATGAGGAGGTTGTGTTGGCGTTGCACCTCGGTAGCAAAGTCAATGAATATTTGTTGAGTCTCATCTTTCGTCTTGAGAAAGTAGACCCAAGTGTATCTTGAGTAGTCATCAACAATCACCAAGCAATGTTTCTTCGCACCAAGACTTGCATGAGTGACGGGACCAAAGAGATCCACATGAAGGAGCTCCAAGATCCTCTTGGAAGAGATGATAGTCTTGCTTGGATGCGGAGAGTCATGCATTTTGCCTTCAACACAAGCCCTACAAACACGATCTTTGGCAAAAGACACATTTTCCATTAGTCCCACAATATGGTTCCCCTTGTGAAGACTTTGCAACGTTCTCATGTTGACATGGGCTAGGCGGCGGTGCCACAACCAACCCACGTCCGCCTTTCCGAATAGGCACATCGCGCTTGTCGTGGTGGTCCCCGAAAAGTCCACCACATACAAGTTGTGTTCGCGGTACCCAACGAAAGCGACTTTTAGAGTCTTGCTCCACAAGAGGACCACAATATCATTATCAATAAAGACGGCGAAACCCATCTTGCCAAGGGCGGAAACGGAAAGCAAATTGTAACCAAGGGTTTTGATAAGCATGACATCCATAAGAGTAATGTTGTGTGCAACCACAACCTTGCCAAAACCCAATACCTCGGATGTAGAATTATCGCCAAAGGAGACGGTGATATCATTTATGTTAGGCCTCAACTCCTTGACGAGGTTCTTGCCGCCGGTCATATGACTTGTACATCCACTATCAAGTACCCATTTTGAACCTCCGGTGGCATAGTCCTACATGAGATCAATTCTTGGATTTAGGTACCCATTTCTCAATGGGTCCTCTTTTGTTAGCAACAAGGGTCTTTGGGACCCAAATAGACCAAGAAACATAACCATCATATGGGCCAACATATTTAGCATAAACATCACCATAATAATCTTTAAATAAAACATAGTGAGGGTTAGCAATTCCCGCATCATCATCATTCATGGTTTTGCCCTTGGAGGCTTCACCATTAGTGACGGCTTTCTTCTTCTCTTGTGCGGGCTTGGCCTTTTGCTTGTTTGCCTTCTTTGCCTTGGCATTATAACCAAGGCCCTCCTTCCCATTGTTTGATCTTTGCTTACTCAAAAGATCATCCAAAGAAAGTTTACTTTGGGGAGAGGAGGCCTTAGCAAGTTCATCCTTCAACCTAGCATTTTCCTCAACAATATTTGCATGATCACATAGAGGAGTAGAGGTACTAGGTATGTCATATGAAGCGAGCCTAATTTGAAGTTGCTCATAAGACTTGGAGAGGAGAGAGTATTCACTCTTCAAGGCTTTGTGTGCCTTGTCTAGATCATCTAGATCTCTCACAAGTTTCTCATGATCAACACCAAATTTGGCCTTTTCCTTTGTAAGCACTTTAGTCTTAGCTCTAGCAAGATCTCTAGCTTTAGTGAGCTTGTTAATTTTATCTTGAGGATCTCCAAGATTTTCTAATCTCTCTTCAAGAGAAGCTATGGTCTCTTGGCTTTCCTCAAGAGCATTTCTAAGAGCATGTAGTTCAAGAGCATCTTCTCTTTCTATTTGGCATTTTTTCTCAAGAGTACCATTTAGTTGAGCCATACGAACCATGAGGTTTGAAACATGCTTTTTAGTATTACCTTGTAGGTTAAGAATGAAATCATCAAACTCTAGCATTTCTTGTTTCACATTTAGACTAGCAAGATCAACCCCTAGATCACTTGAAACGATAGGCATAGAGGGGTTAGGGGATGATACCTCGGAGGATTTAGCCATGAAGCAACTTTCTTCCTCCACATGAATGACCTCATTGGGGGATTCACTTGGTGATGAAGAGTTAGTGGAGAGGGAGGCAAGAGCGACCAATCCATTAGAGGTTGCATCTTCTTCATCATCAACATCATCATCTCCGGAGGTATACTCTTCTTGAGTTGATAGCACAATAGATGTGTCCAAGGAGGACCTTGCCATGAAGCAATGTGCATTCTTGATATGAGGATTCTCATTGGGAGAGTCAAAGAGAGATGAAGAGGGAATGTTGGTGGTGACGATGGCGGCCAGTTCCTTTGAGCTTTCTTCATCTTCCTCACTACTAGAGCTTCCAACTTCATCGGAAGAATATTCTTCCCTAGTCACTAGCACAATTTTTGAGGGCCTCTTACCCTTCTTGGTCTTGTTGTTGTAGAATTTCTTCTTGGGGGCTTTTGAATATTTGTCCTTTGAAACTTTGCTCTTGTCCTTGGGAATGAGCCTTCCACCATGAGTTTCCCTATTCTCATAGGGGCACTCGGCAATGAAATGGCGCTTGTCATTACAATTGTAACAAGATCTTGTCCTTGGGCCCGAATTTGTGGACCCCCTTGAGTTGTTTCTCTTGATGTTGTCTTCCTTGGCCTTGGATGGGTCAACCCAAAAGAGTTGGCATGAAATGCCATGTGGTCATGGTAGTGGTGTTCCAAGTCTTCCGGATAGGACATACTCCAAGATGCCCTATATGATTCTTGAGGGAACACTTCTTCAACGGAGTTGACCGCCAAGGCAAGGTTGGACCCTTTTGTCATCCCAAGAGCTCGGTTGCGAGAATCATGAGAGTTTTCTTCAAGCACCTTGAGAGCTTGCATCTTGTGCACCACTTGTTGAGAAGTGAGAGAGGAATAGCATTCCCTCCCTACAAGAGTCTTGACATCAATGGGTACAAACGGCATCATGCATTCAATGTACTTCTCCTTGATCCAAGAGTCATTGATGTGGGTGGCACCAATCATCCGGAAGGCATCGGCAACGGTGAGAAGTCTTCCATACATGAGTTCATGATCTTCATCCGGTAGCCTCAAGAAACCTTCGGCTTTATTCTTAAGAGCATTATACTTGTTCCTCCTCGTGCTCTCACTTCCAATGCAACTAGCGGACAAACCGTCCCAAGCTTCCTTGGCGGTGGTGTAGTTCCGAACACGATGCAATTCCTTTGTCCCACACTAGTTTGAATCATGTGCAAGGCGGTGTTGTTGAGTTGACTATCAACCGCTTCTCTTCTAGTCAACTTGTCGGGGTTGTATGGCTTGAAGCCTTCCAAGATGATTCTCCAAAGTTCATTGGAGGCACTGCAAACATGAGAACGAAACTCAAATTTCCAAGTATCGAAATTCTCAATGGAAAACTTAGGTGGGTCGCCCCGAATGTTCATATGGGGATGGGGAACCGGTATATCGGGAGATAGAAAAGGTGGAGCTACTCGATTGTAGCTTTCACCTCTACTAGTTGTCCTAGGAGATGCAATGGGATTTTTTATAGTGTTTAAGTTATCACCTTCCACGGGTTTGGTAGAGGAGGGTAATTCTGAAGCATCACCCTCTTCTAACGCACCCGTGTCCTTTACCTCTACACTAGGAGCCTTAGGAAGGGCCGGAGCCAAAAGCTCGGCAATCATCTTTTTCATGCTTTCCATTTGGGCTTCCATGGAGGACTTCAACGAATTGAAGTCTTCCATGGAGACCGTCTTGGTGGCCTCTTCCGAGGGATCCTCGTTCGGCATACTCTTAGGCGGTTAAGCCCAAAATAAGAGCCGAGGCTGCGATACCAATTGAAAGGATCGTATGCCGCACCTAGAGGGGGGTGAATAGGTGCTAACCAATTTTTAGTTCTTTTTCAATTTAGGCTTGACACAAAGGTAAATTCTCTAGATATGCAACTAAGTGAATTTACCTATATGACAAGATAAGCAACTAAGCAAGATATCGCTACGCAATATAAGAGATAGAATAGGATAGAGGTAACCGAGAGTGGAGCACGCGATGACACGGAGATGATTCCCGTAGTTCCCTTCCTTTGCAAGAAGGTACGTCTACGTTTGGAGGAGTGTGGTTGCTACGAAAGCCAAACCAACAGCCACGAAGGCTTCACTCAGATCTCCGGTGAGCAACGCCACAAAGGCATAGCCCACGTCCACTAAGGGATTTCCTCGAGGCGGAAACCGGGCCTTTACAAGGTTCTTGGGGCACACATCCACAACTGAATTGGAGGCTCCCAAATCTGTAACAATACAACAATCAACAACAACACATCAACAACAAATCAACTAGGGAACCAAATAGGAACACTAGTATGAGATCCCTCAAACAAATGAGGGGGAAATGAAGAACGCTTCGGTGAGGATATAGATCGGTGTCTTCTCCTTCGAATCTCCAAAGATCAAGAGCTTTGGTTGGGGGAGGAAGGAGATCTTGCAAATCTTGTGTTCTTGAGGTGGCTCTAATGGTGGTGAAGCTTGGTAGATTTTTCTTGCAATGATTGAGCAACTTGTCCCAATGGAGAGGAGAGCTATTTATATGATTGGAGCTCTCAGATCTGACCATTGTGGCGAAATCCACTAACACCGGAAGTTCCGGCCAGGATGGCTGGAAGTTCCGGCTGGCACCGGAAGTACCGGCCAGGAGAGCCGGAACTTCCGCCAGGAAGATTCTTCGTCAGATGACCTGGTCAACAAAAGATTGGGCGGAACTAGGGCGGAACTTCCGGTGACCGGAAGTTCCGGCCAAGTTCCGAATTGCCCGAAAACCTTACTTGGACTATACTCGAGCCACAATTCCACATTTCCGGAACTTGCCGGAAGTTGGGCGGAAGTTCCGCTGACCGGAACTTCCGGCCACTCGCGCCGGAACTTCCGGCCAGGGAACAAAAACAGCAAACAAAACTGCGCTGACAGGGCTTCTGCAGAACATACCAGGGCGGAAGTTCCGCCTGCTGGGGCCGGAACTTCCGCCAGAAATAAAAACCCTTCAGATCATCAGAACTGGCAGACCATCTCGCTGAACAAAAATATATTCCGAACACTTGTACCTGTCTACATCAACACACATAAATATATACCTAGTGTTGACATCAAACACACAAAACCCAAAAGGGCGGGAAATGTTCTTTCAAACACCCGCAGTGGGAACCGTCATAGGGGTGTGTCTCTGAGCTGGATAGTCACCCATTTTGCTAACTTACCTGCCAATGCAGATAATGTCAGGCTAGCACGGCATCTATTTGCATATGTGTTGTATCTCTTAGGTATAATGTTCCATTCGTCACACGGTGACGTTGTTCTCCCCAGTTTAATTAAAATTGCTCAAGAGATAGTAGATGGCCCCTTACCTCCCAGGCCCATATACATCTTTGGTTCAACCATGCTTGCTCATACATACAAGGTGTTATGTCACGCCACCCAGAAAAAATCTAAGGGCCACATACTTGCCGTCAGCTATGAGTTTCTTCATCTATGGTCATGGGAGTACCTACCTGTTGGACGTCCCCACCTATCCAGCATAAAATTACGCCTATTATTTACGAACCTTTTCCATCTGCAGCAATCTTTTGAACCTAACTAGTTAGAGACGGAAACTGGACTCGGCTACAATATGCCTCCTCCACAGGTTCCTTCAATTTTAATATATAATTTCTCACATACAAAATATTCATGCCTATTACTTACAACTAATTATTTTTACGCAGCAATCTTTTGATCCTGCTTGGCCCAACATGATAGCTGGTTTCGGCCACAATATGGCCCCACCATAGGGTACTGAGCATATGCAGCAAGAATATTATACTGGAACTTCTAGTCAACCTGAGAATCAAGGGATATTTAATGAATTCTTTGGAGCTGATATTATGAGCACACAAGGCAGTTTAATTCCTCCGGTGACACAATCTCAGCACGTATTACAAACTCCACCACAAAACTATGAGGCCTACTCAGATGAAGAGAACGAACAATATGGTCGAGGTTTGCGCCAACGTCGTATACCACATCCCTGGTCGCCTTCTGGTGCTGAGCAGAGACCACCACGTCGTCATCGACAAGCGTGATAAGTTGACGACTCTGGCATATTACTATTATTTCTATCTATGTTTGACCTATGTATGATACATATTTATATAATTTCGAATAATTATTCAATAAGTACTTCAAAATAAGATACATGAACATGCAAAATACAACATAAAATTAAGTTACTATCGAAATGAAGATACATCGGTACTGCCAACACCATAACTTAAAATAAACGCTACGAGTAATATTATAAGCTTTACTTTTCCCCCTTCTTCTTTCTCTTAGATGATGAACTAGCCTTGCCCTTCTTACTCGTTGGCATAAAATCGTCGTCTAAGTCAACACAACCAGATGCAGCGCTCTTCCCCTTGAAATATTCATTGCTCCTAGCCAGGCTCCTCGGTGTGAAGACTTCTTCGTCCTCCTCGGTCGAGGAAGCCCACGTAAATGGATGCCTTGCCAATTTTTCTTGTCTCTTCTCATCCTTCGGTTTCTTCTTCTCAAACCTAGCTTGCAACCTAAGAGCTCTTGTCGTATTTCCACCGGAGTTCGACCAAGCATACATGCGTGCCTAGAAAAAAGCTTGCCTACCTCGACGAGGAGGGTCACATTCGTGACCAGATATTCGATATTGTCTATGTTATTGGCACTCATAACTGAAGAAGCAGAGGAGAGAAGAGGAGCAGCCATAAATGCAGTAAAACTACGATCGCCAGGAGGAGCCATCTCGGAGCGACTACGATTGTCTTGAACAAATTAATGCTCGGGGAGGGGTTTTATAGCACGTGGCTCAGAGAAAAGGCGGGAAATTTTGGCGGGAAAAAATAAGCCGGGAACTTTAGACGGGAAAAATTAGGCGCGAACTTTTTCCGGGAAATCAACATTTATTATTAATACACCTGACGAAATAAAGATGGAAATATAACTTAAATTAAAATATGGCTAATCACTACAACGGAATTTAAGATACAACGACAAAGTAAAACACAAATTAACATACGTTAGTTACTACAACAGATCACTTTATTTGCCTGCGTCCAGCGTGGCCATTTTCCAGTCTTGTCGCCGCGTTCTTCTGCTGCCTGTGCCTCATCAGCCTTTTCTCTTAATCTCTTCATTTCCACTTCACGGGCCTCCCTGTGCACCTCTTTCTCCGCATACCTACGTGCAGCCTCATCATCCATCCGCTTCTGATCTACCTCACGATTCGAGCTTGCTCTGCCCTTAATTTTTGTATCTCTCTTACTGCTTTATCATTAGCAATAGCCTTTTTCCTACGCTTCTCCTCATGGAACCTTGCCCATGCACGCCGATGTTTTTTCTCCACCTCACGGCGCGCTCAATCCGGCTGCTCCTGGGTCTATCCAGTGAAACCAGTTGCAAAGGAGCGGGGGAGACTGCAACAAAAATAAGACGGTTAATAAATGAAAATTAACGACATACAAATATGATTTTTAATCATGCTGTTACAACATACCGCAGGTCTCGAGGATGATGAACTTGTATGTGCGGGTGAATCATGATCGTAGTACGCGCACATGAAATATTTTATGCCGAACTTATCCGAAAAATCCACCACCTCCTTCACCTTCGCAAGGCGGCCGCACCAACACCTCTCTGCTCTAACCCCCGGCGACAAAGTTGCATTCTTCTCCTTCATCGGTCTAAAATCCTGGTCCGAGCAAGGGCGGCTACCGGTTAAGGCGGCAGGCCCACGTCCGCACGTCGCCTTTAACGGCCGGTGAGGGGAGGCCGACGTGCCGCCATAGCTCACGGCGGTAGGACCTGCCGCCACGGGCTGCGGCGGCACCTTCCACGTGTCGGCTGGCGACGGTGCCGCCACGACACTTTTGCCATTTACACTTAAAGGTGGTCCTTTTTGCCATTTCACTTGGGCTGGTGGTCCTTTTTGACAAAAATTCCACAAATTAGAGGATGACCTGCGCAAAATGCTTTACCCCGGCTGCCACCATAGCCAGGCCCTCCTCCTTTATCTTTGCCACCAAGATTGAAGACATGGTCGATTTCTTGTTGAAAATCCTACCGTTTCTCTCCTTCCAATTTCCCCAGCATAGGAGTGTGGTGGCTGATGTCAGGTGATTTTTATATTTCACCTTGTGGTCTCACCGGTTCTAGTCACCGGCACAAGATAGCTACCGCGCTGTGTGGCGTGATCATCGTCTTTCCTCACGAAATCCATGATCCTGGAAAACTACTCTTGTGATCCAGTGGAAGTAACAAATCTGCAGGTGGGGAACCTGTCGCCCGCATGATGGATTCAAATCAATATATAAAGAAGATGTCAGTACTTAGTCCGGACATGTTGCGTAGGTAAATCTTACAAATTTGCTCAAGTCAAGTGCGCACCTATCACGGAGGTACATATATACCACGCCTTGGCGGTGGTCGCTGTCCCGTCCCGAGTGGCGAGATTTGAACTCCCCGCTTAAATATTCGCGGTTCCCCGGGCGTCGCCGTCGTGTATCTGTAAATTTGCGCTTGAAATCGAATCCTGGAGGTCGACGTGCTCTCAAGTCTCAAGGGTAGCTGCTGCCTAGCTCGATGGTCGCGTAAGGGTGATGAGGCCGTGAGGTAAGGATCGATCTGGAATCCAGATTCTGGTTGTGAATAGATTCCAGCAAGAGTGCAGATCAGCATGTTGTTGCCTACTATTTGCGTTCGGACGATCGACGGTGACATTCAGGTTCAGGTTCAGGTGCAACATGAACAGAGAAGATCCATGGTCCCAGCCAAAGCTACATCGGCAGCTCTGTGGACTGTGGCTTACTTTTCCTGATGTGATATGTTGTCTGGTGGGTCACAGGCCTCCAAGCGACCACAGAACTTGAATATTGCAAGTACCAAAACAGCTGGGATTAGCTTGGAATTGTCTCCGTGGAGCAGAATTTCTCCTTGCTCCGGCGTGTCACAAGGTCTGATGCCCTTGGCGGCATGGCATGCACACTGTCCTATCGTAGATTTTGTCGTTGACATGTAGGAGCGGTGGTGGTCTCTGCAGTTCACACGAAACCTGGCTAGTTTGGTCTTGCTGATCGGCGGTGACTTTTTCCCGTTTTAATTTCCTGTGTCTGCGCGCTCAGGCTGAGAAGTTGGCCAGGTCAAGCAGCTGGCTCTGTTGCCGTTGCCGTGCCGGACCGCCGTCAGGGACGGGATCTCCGGAAAGGTCGGGAGACCGACCGGACAGGCGATGCCCGCCGTTCGATCAAGCTGGCGACGGCTCCTACGTAGCGAGTGGAAACGGCGCTAACGATTCCGATTTAATCCTATCTACAAGTATACAGAGACGCACACACCTTCTTTTTTTTGACGATCGCACACACCTTCTACTAGTTCAAATCAACACCCTCTGTAGAAGAAGATTCAGCAATGTCACCATCGATCGGTGCCATTGTTTTGCTCTTTTTTTTTTTTTTGACAAGTAATGCGTTTACTTGGGAGCCGTAGGCTAGCAGTATCTACTCGCTCGGCCCACTCGGTTTTGAGCCCCTGACCTCCTGCGGTGCTTACCTCTAATGCCACAGGTGATGCTTTGGTTTTTTTAAATCCGCATGCTGTTTCTATCCATTCTGCTCCATTCGATCCATGATAAGTGTCATGGTTCTAGTTCAAATTTAAATTAGAATAATGACAATGATTATTATGAATTAGAGGGAGTAGTACAATTTGGAAGGGACCCACGTGGATCAGCAACTGACGGTGAATAAAGAATCTGATGTGTTGACGTGCTCTGTCTGTTCTTAGAGGAGCTAGCTCTTAGAGCAAGGACAATACACCAAAGTGTTTGCTATATTTTGGCAAAGTGTTTTGCAACATGTGTTGCAGCTGGCGCTTAATTTGCAACCCATTTTTCTTCTCATTTCTTCAAATCAGCAAAAATAGGTATAACATACTTACATCATCTTATTATACAAACCAGCGGCATTTTTTTACAAGTATTTATTTCTTCAAAATAATACTAACCGCGGGAGCGACACCAAACGCTGCTTGTCATTGGTATCAAAGTTATGATGATGCGTAACCCTAACCGGGCCGCCTGGGTTTATATTTATATTGCCAGAGATTACATACGGTTACAACACAGCATACGATACGTACACAATACAGACTTTATACGAGTCCTATACACAGCTAGGATATATCATCTAACACTCCCCCTCAATCATAATTTATCCAAGTTAAGATTGCGTCTAAAAGATACTAGCTGTGCTGTAGACAGTGACTTAGTAAAACCATCAGCCACTTGGTCTCTTGAAGGAACAAACCGTATGTCCAAAAGCTTCTTAGCAACTCTTTCACGAACAAAGTGATAATCCACCTCAATGTGCTTAGTCCTAGCATGGAACACTGGATTAGCAGACAAATATGTAGCACCAATATTATCACACCATAATCGTGCTGCACGAGGCTGAGGTACTCCCAGTTCTGCAAGTAAAGTCTATACCCAGATAACTTCAGCTGTGGCATTTGCCAAGGCTTTATACTCTGCTTCTGTACTAGAGCGAGAGACTGTAGCCTGCTTCCTCGCACACCATGAGATCAAGTTTGACCCCAAAAACACAGCAAATCCACCTGTGGACCTTCGATCATCCGGACAGCCAGCCCAGTCAGCATCAGAGAATGCACTGACCAAAACAGAGGAGGACTTGCTCAATCTCAACCCGAGAGAGATTGTACCTTGCAGATAACGCAAGATACGCTTCACAGCTGACCAATGTACTGTAGTAGGCGAGTGCAGAAACTGGCACACTTTGTTCACAGAAAATGAGATGTCCGGCCTGGTTAGAGTCATATACTGCAGAGCTCCAACAATACTCCTATAGCGAGTAGAATCCTCACTACTCAAAGGCTCACCATCAACTATTGACAGTTTTTCAGAAACCGAAAGAGGAGTATCAACAGGTTTGCATATAGCCATATTCACCCGTCTCAACAAATCATTAGCATATTGTTCCTGAGAGAGTATGATACCATCCTGTACCTTCTTCACCTCAATCCCAAGAAAATAATGCAAATCACCCAGATCCTTGAGGGCAAAGTCAAGACCAAGATCGTGAAGCAAAGCATCAACAGCCTTCTCTGACGAACTAGCAACAACAATGTCATCAACATAGATAAGCATAAATATGGTTACTCCCCCTTTGTTGTAGAAGAACAGAGAAGTATTAGCTTTGCTGGCAGAAAAACCAATGGTCTGTAACTTAGTACTGAGACGAGAATACCAAGCCCGAGGTGCTTGTTTGAGACCATAAATAGCTTTCTGCAGTTTGCAAACATAATGTCTGTGAGAGAGCTCCTCATATCCAGGAGGCTGACGCATATAGACCTCTTCTTCCAGAACACCATGTAAAAACACGTTCTTCACATCTAGCTGACGAAGATGCCATCGCCGAGAAACAGCAAGAGACAGAACCAAACGAATAGTCGCCGCCTTGACAACAGGACTGAAAGTGTCCTCATAGTCAATACCATAACGCTGTTTGAACCCCTTTGCCACCAAGCGAGCTTTATAGCGATCAACAGTGCCATCAGCCTTCCGTTTGACCTTATACACCCATTTGCAGTCAATTACATTCCTGCCATGAGAACTAGGCACAAGACTCCAAGTATTGTTCCGAAGCAAAGCAGAGTACTCTTCATCCATAGCAAGCTTCCACTGAGGATCCGAGAGTGCTTCATGAACAGTAGTAGGCTCCCCCGTACTACAAAAGTTACCAAACCGAATGCGATCATACCTAACTCGACCATCGGTGACAATTTTGGGCTGAACAATACCATGTTGCGACCGTGTACATGGGCACGCAGGAGCTGCCGTAGCAGGAGCTACAGTAACAGTGGAGGCAGAAGATCCGGAAGAGCCTGGCACATCTGACGAGGCAGCCGCAGAGGATCCTGTGGCCTGAGAGGAAGCATGACTAGAGGCCGCAGAAGATCTCGTGACCGTGGCCGGGGAATCAGTCGCTGCAGCCGAAGATGCCCCACTCCCGCCCACTGGCGACGGAGGGAGCAAATCAGGAGACGCCACGGGGAAGGACGGCGGGTCCAGGCCGACCGGACGCAATCCCGAAGCAGATCGCCCTGCCGATCCCGAGGAAGATGGCCTAGGAGAGTCTAGCGCCAATGATTGTGGAGAATCTGCCCCGGTATCTGTGCCAGAAGCTGTAGACTCAGCAAATGCATCATTTTGGGCAGAATTTTCACATGTTTCCTGAACAAAAGACTCAGCTTGAGCAGTATTAGTAGGATTAGCGTCAGGGTTCACTTGTAAATCGTGCCCTGCATGACCATGCACATGAAAAGGTTGCAAAGTAAGAGGAAGGAGACTAATTTCTTGGCGAAGACGAGCACCCGCATTAGAGTGGAGAGAAGCAAACGGAAAAACCGGTTCATCAAAGACAACATCGCGCGAAATATAAACACGACCAGTGGAGATATCAAGGCATTTGTACCCTTTGTGAAGACTACTATACCCAAGAAAAGCACATTGCTTAGAACGGAATTGCAACTTATGTTTGTTGTACGGACGAAGGTTGGGCCAACAAGCACAACCAAAAATCCGAAGAAGGGAATAGTCGCCTCTATTATCAAAAAGACGTTGCATGGGAGTTTGGGACTGAATAACTTTGCTAGGGAGGCGATTAATCAAGTAGACAGCTGTAAGAAAAGCTTCATCCCAAAACTTAAGAGGCATGGAGGCAAAGGCAAGAAGAGACAAGCCAACTTCTACAATATGCCGATGTTTGCGCTCAGCAGGGCCATTTTGTTGATGGGCATGAGGACATGACACAAGATGAGATATACCAACACGTTGGAAGAAAGAATTTAATTTCTGATATTCACCTCCCCAGTCAGTTTGCATAGCAATGATTTTCTTATTAAAGAGTCTCTCAACATGATGTTGAAAATCATGAAACTTCTGAAACACATCAGATTTCTTTTTCAAAAGGTACACCCAAGTGAATTTGCTATAATCATCAATAAAACTGACATAATATTTATATCTCCCAAAAGATTCAGAGGCAGGGCCCCAAACATCAGAAAATACAAGTTCAAGTGGAGAGGAAGACACACTGGTAGACTTGGGATAGGGAAGTTGATGGCTCTTGGCCATTTGACATGCATCGCACACAGACTCTTTATTTGACTCACTAAAAGAAATTTTATTGTGTTGAAGAACTTGATGAACCACAACCGAAGACGGATGACCTAGACGCCTATGCCAAAGCGAAGGGGAAGACTTGATCACACCATGAGCTTGAGGATCGGATGGAGAGGTCGAGGATGGTGGAATAGGGTAGAGGCCTCCTACACATCTACCTTGAAGAAGAACCTCCCTCGTGTCCTGATCCTTTATGAAGAAAGAGTTAGGCCAATACTCAACAAAGGCATGATTATCATGAGCTAGGCGACTAGTGGAAAGAAGACTTTTAGTGGCTTTAGGAACATGCAAAACATTTTTAAGATGCAGGTCATGACTAGGGGTACGAATAACAGAGTGACCAACATGACGAATATCCATACCTGCACCATTAGCTGTGTGAATTTGTCCGTTTCCATTGTAGCGATCCCTCACATGCAACTTATCAAGTTCACTTGTGATATGATCCGTTGCTCCAGAATCAGAGTACCAGTTTGTATCAACTCCATATGATCCAACAGCTGCACCTGCTGTCTTCTCCGGACCATGATAATTCTTCTGAAACCTTTTCCAGCAGTTCAGTGTTGTATGTCCTTCTTTGCCGCAGACTTGGCAGACCGGCCTAGGACCTTGTTTGCCACTGCCATAATTCTGCTGACGGTATCCTCCACGACCGCCATTGCCACGGTCGTTTCCGCGATGATCGTTGCCGCGATCGTATCCACCGCGCTGATCATAGCCACGTTGCTCGAAGTGACGCTGATCCTGGTAGTTGCCACGACCACCATTGCGTCCTCCACGATATCCACCACCACGGCCGCCCCGAGTAGCGGCATTCACCGACATATCTCCGTCGGTTGGACTCTGATCTTCAAGCCGAGCTTCGTAGGTGACCAGCTGGGCATACAGGTCACTCAAACTGATTGTTTTCTCAGCTTTGATCAGGGCAGTGATGGCGGCAACAAAACCATTGTAGGTCTCATCATCAACCCAGCCAGCACATATGATACGACATCCTCATTGTCCAGAGGTTTTCCTGCGGTGGCCATCTCATCTGCCAGAGACTTGATCTCATTGAAATACACCGCTGCAGTGTTGTTTTCCTTCCTGGCCTTATTCAACTGCGTGCGGAGCTGAACCACAAGCGCCTTTGATTGCGAGGAGAACATCTCCGTAATCGCTGCCCAGGCACCGGCAGCACTTGTCTGTCCAACCATCTGGGTCAACACCTCCCTAGACATATTCCGAAGGAGGTACCCTAGCACCAACTGATCACTTGCGATCCATCTGGCATACTCTGGGTTCGGGACTTCAATCTCTTTCCCATCCGCATCCTTGCTGGTCAGAGTCTTCTCCGGCGCCGGCGATGATCCGTCCAGGAACTCGTACATCTGGGCGCCACGGATATCCGGCAAGACCTGTGCTTGCCAGAGAAGAAAGTTGTCCCGTGTGAGTTTTTCCGAAACCGACGCAGAGAGCGACGGCTTGTCCATCGACGAGGAAGACGATCCCAGCGACATTGTTGAGGATCAGACGCGATGACGACGATCGATGTAGATCGATCAAGGGGATGGCGGCGGCGCTTCTCGGGACTAGATGTGTTTTGGAAGAACCCGCTCTGATACCATATCAATGTTATGATGATGCGTAACCCTAACTGGGCCGCCTGGGTTTATATTTATATTGCCAGAGATTACATACGGTTACAACACAGCATACGATACGTACACAATACAGACTTTATACGAGTCCTATACACAGCTAGGATATATCATCTAACAATTGGTTGGTTAACTTTTTTTTCGAGAATGATTGGTTGGTTAACTAACCACTGGCCCTTCGTAATACTAGTCTTATGGCTAATTTAGTTAGACATATTGGAGGATGGCTTCTGGCAAATCAATTTGGTGACCACGTACATGTATTGCTTCAGCGTTTACACAATCTGTTCCAGTACACTAATTCTGAATTTGTTCTACTTGGCGACTCTATCTGAAGTATTTTCTTTTCTGAAAGCAAGCCAGGGGGCTTCTTTAACTTTAAAGGGAAAAATTGGATTTGAAGAAAACTTTTAACTAAAAAAGGATATATTTCACATATACTTGTCCTTGTATTGTGTCAGTATGAGAATATCCTTCCTAAATTCTTTATCCAAATCCAAACCTATTGATCATTGACTATGCATTATGCCTTCGCCGGTGGTCAAGAGGAGCAAGAAGAAATCAAAATATACCGTCCAATGTTTTTTGTGTATGAGTGATGGAAAAAGTCGTATATTTTCTAAGTCCGAAGATGGAGTATGAGTGACTAGGTCGAGATTCTGTCGTGGATATGCTCTTTCCATTCCAGTGCTTTGGTTGTAGCCTAGTAGCATGTTTTGCAACCTTGCTTTGCTTCTGTTCTTGGAGAACATCACTAGTATAATTAACAAATCAGGTGCCTAATCAACAGATTAAATGGAATGCATTATTGCACCAATGACACTGAGCTGTGAGTAGTTTTGTGCAACTCTTGAACTGCTCGCTTACATTCTATATATCAACAGTACTTTTGACTATCATCTGAACTCTGGTGTTTGACAGGTGGAGTGTTCTTCTTCGTTAGTCAAAAAACATTTTTCTTTCGGAAGAAATATTCCAAATGAAAATGACTCTTGAGAACTTTCCAGGAAAGGAAATGTGACTATAGAATTCACAAAGCAGATACAGTTAGATAATATGAGTTATTTATGGGTTTCGTTTTAAAAAGGCAATTAAGCTTAGTGACTTCAGACGGTGGTCATTTTCTGTCTGATGTAACATGGGTTCACCACTATTTTATGAACTTAATGATCATAGCTCTATTAGCAAAAGATGTTCTTTCATGGGATATGGTCCGTCTGATTCCAAGAAAGGAAGTTTCCAAAGTAATTGACACCAAATCTCTCCATCTGATCTGGCATTGTCCCCCACTCGCTGATGCACATTCTCATACACAAATATATAAGCCTTGCCTTCGATTCGACCTTGTGGAAGAAATGGCATGCGTGTGAAAGCCAAGAAAAACAATAACGTTATGAGGAAACTTCCGAATTTTTGTTAGCCTTGTCTTCGATTTGACCTTGTGAAAGCCTGGTCTTCGACTTTTTGTTACGAGGAATCAAACACAAACTTCAAATGAGTACTATCGATATCTTCTTTTTCGCTATCTCTCTTAAACCATGTCCATCCCTATATCGGAGAGTATCAGAAAAAGGCAAAACAAAATTGTTTTCGTTGAATGGGTTAAAATTATTTTACCAATTTTTTCTTTCAACATGCATATAACAACAACGGCAAAAACATCAAATTATTTTCTCCAAATATGTTAGGGTATGCTAGATATGAAATCCAACAAAAAATAATAAAAACACCAACAAAAAAAAGAGAAGAAGAAAATTAAGGGGCGAGAAAACTAACATTCTGACACATAGATTGTTGATTTCCATGCAGTCCTATCAAACACCAAATCTTTAGGTGCATTCCAATCACAAAAGTATTAATTAGCGGTATCCCCAATTCACACAAAACCTAGCTAGGTTGACCTTCCTGACCATCGGCAAGTCATGGTGGCTTTTTCTCCATTTCCTTAATTTTATGTTGTCCACGCTTAGGCTAAAAAGTTAGCCAAGGCAAACCTAGGTATGTCAAGCTGGACCGGGCTAGACCAGAGAAATCTCGACGACAAAAAACTAGGCACAAGCCAGCCTAAAAGCACAAAATCCCGAGGACCGGCGGGCCGTGCCTCTTCCCTAATGCGCACATATGTGAAGCCCAGCCTCGGGATTTTTGGGCTAGGCTACCCATGCCCGGTATAACAAGATCTATTGCCATTGGAGTGTCGAACCACGGTCGGGGTCGGGATCTCCGAAAAGAAAACCAGCTAGAAAGGTCGGGAGGCTGACCGGACAACGATGTGTCATTCGATCAGGCTAGCGATGGCTCGCAAGCGCATGTCCAACGGCTAGAAGCAAACAGATGCAAAGTGACCATTTGCTTCGGGCCGGACAGAAAATGAGGAAACCCCCAGCCAAGTGGTCCGACGCAAACGAGCCGGCCATGCCAACACATTTATTGCGCAAATTGGCACCCGCAATACATCAGCGATGACACTTCATGGTCAGCGCACGTGTCCGGACCCTTCTCCCTCGGGTCCGCCTGCCAGCGCCCGCGCGCGCTTCGTCTTTTGCACGACAGTAATGGAGGCTGGTGTTGATACATTCGTTCCGGATTACGGATGTAATACAGTAGTAGACCTAGGTTTATCGAACCATGGGAAACATTTGTTGAATAGAAGTCTAAGGAACTTCTACAAAACTTGTTTAATCTGGTAAGATACTTTTGGAACACCGATGAGCATATTTACCGGCCCTTTCTAGTTTACGTTGAATCGTTAGTTGTTGCAAATGGATGGAAATAGGTCAGGTTGAAGATTCACCTGCAGTTGCACGTACATATGGAATAAAGATAATAATAAACATATTCATGTGTGAAATGATCTAATATAGATAGGATTATGGGCAACACATCCATAAATACTAAAGCCCCTACGAGTCACAGATATAGAAATAGTCTTTTGATCCAACCATTATACCATAAAGCATCACGTTATCATAATTATTAAGTAAAGTACAGATTAAAGCCTTAAGTAAGGTGATGGTGTTGTTACTTCCAAGTAGATCGTTGAACGAAGATCGTACTCTCCTTGCTGTCACTGGGTTTTGCCTGAGGTTGCCAGTTTACTACTTATCTCACCTCTCATCTTTATCAATTCTTGGGTTCTTGGGTACATACAAGTTCATGGATTGAGACAAGAGACAAAAAAATAAGATACATATCTTTTATTCAGTCACCACACAATATTGCAATGTATTGGATGCACATAATCTCTGCTAGGTTTCACCTCAACCCGCAGCCTGTGAGGATTACTCACTCATAACAATAAGATCAAGGATAGAAAAAAATATGCAAAATATTTTGACTGAAATCAAATATTCTTACAATGGTCGCCAAATTACAATGAGATATCAAGTACAAGATGATGACTATGGCTATGGAGAGGATGGGGATGGAGAGGATGAACAATGGTGATGGTGAAGTTGTGGATATCCTTTGTGGGTGTTGTAATGCAATCTAAGAATGACGGCCCTCTGCGCGGCACCTGGAGTCTCAAAATATATAGGTCCCTTCACAAAAGTTGTTGCGTTTGACCTTGCGGAGCCGACGCCACATGGTACGGACGGACGGTACGGTCAGGCTTCGCCTGAACTGCTGGTCGTTAAACACTATGGAAGCATCTCTTCGACCCCAACTTATATGGTTGTGTAGGCAACATGATATTCTTCCATAAATGCTCCTGATTTCACCTTAAAAGTGTGATTCGGTGCACAACACAAATTAAAACAAGAGATTGCACAACTTTGCAATAATTAGTCAATTAGTAGCAAGGCTAGAGAGATTCTTAGTCATTTCAGCCATGAGGTGTCGCTTCAATTCTCTGCACCGCATAATGGCTACCCGCCTTTCGTGCGCCAGTGCTGGCGCGGTCGGCCCTTGGGCATCCCATCAGAAATTGAAGGCGAGGGGGCGCCTCGACCTTCTAAGAGGAGCAGGCCACCTCCGTGCTAGCTACTCCTCCGCCGACAACTAGAGACACCGCCACATCCACTGCCAGCTTCCAAAAAACCGTCAAGCACCAGCGCCACCATGGGCAAGGGCTCGCCTTTTCACATAACTAAGAACGGCCACGAGGCTGGCTCATCTCTTGGTGGAAAGAAGAAACCACGGTTGCGCCGCTATGTCCCGGTGGACTTTGCGCGCCAACTGTTTGACAAGGACCGGCTGGCGACCTGGCGGGACGCTAGCCTGCCAGGCGGCTGGCACCTCTCCTGGCGTGTGTTTGTCTCTTCAGTGCCGCGCGAGGGATGCAAGCACCGGGACGAGATCCGTCACCACCAGATCTGCGCGATGATCCGGCATTCTCCTTGAACTCCTATAACTGGATCACCTTAGAGGCCTGGGAGTTCCACCCGCGCCGCCAAGAGGGTTACCTCGGAGACACGATCTATTTCAACCGGGAGCGCGACGCTGGCCTCGACGACGACGAGAAGGACGAGGAAGAAGGCAGCGACGGCGTGGAGGACCACGAGGACGCCATGTACGACAACAACAGTGCACTTGCTCCGCCTGTCGTTGACCCGGAGATCTAACCGGTGGACTTGATGGAGGAGGAGGCCCTCGAGCTAGCAATCGGCCAGAGATCTAGCCGGTGGACTTGCCACACAGCTGTGAAACTCCTCGTTGACGCTGGGCAGGCCGGTCACTCCTACGCGCACCCGCGCCGGTAGGTGCGTCACCGGCACCACAACCGGCCTTGTACTGCCCTGGCCATGGAGCCTCCATTCTTCGTGGACCTCGTCGACACCGACGCCGACGAGTAGCCATCCATGGCACAACCCTAGTTCGGATTTTTATTTTTCAGTCTTTTTTCAGGATCATGTAAATTACTTGCTATTAATAAAAAATTGTTATTGGAAGAAAAAAATGCGTCGGGCGGCTAGGACAGCTCCTGGCCCAAGCGGACAACCGTAAAAAACTGTTCATTTTCATGTTCGTGATCCGATGTAAACGGACTAAATTGGATACAAATTTGTGTTCGAATGTGTCGGAGATGCCTTAAGTAGGGACTAGGGACTGCAAACGGCGTGGATGATTCCGACTTAATCCTCTCTCCAGGTGTGTACAGAGAGACGCATACCTTCTGCAGGAGTAATTCAAATCAAGACCCTCTTCGAGCTGCTGCTTTTGTTTTTTGAGCTGAACTTTGAGTTCCTGATGAGTGAAGATGATGTCATGATGATGATGAATAGCAAGAAAAACAATCAGCAATGTCACTATCGATCGTTGCCATTGCTCGCTCGGTCCACTCTGGCCTAAGCCCTGGCCTCCTGCGGTGCTTAGTTAATTGTTTCTTCTACTACTAAGTAAAATAATATGCCACAGGTGATCGTTGGGATTCTATTAAATTCGCATGCCGTTTCTATCCATTCTAGTACAATTCGGGAGAGATCCGTGTGGATCAGCAGCTGACGGTGTATATAGAATCTCATCTGTTGCTGTGCTCTGTCAGCTCTTCTGGGCGCCAAAGGCTGCTTCTCATTGGCTGGTTAACTAACCACCGTCCCCGTGTAACACCAGAATCATTGGGCTAATTTAATTACAAATCGGTGAATGACTTGTGGCAAGTCAACTTGGTGACTACATGTATTGCTTCGGTGCTTACACAACCAGGTACTAAAAGATTGTACTTTTTTAGATAACAAAGAGATAATACACTACTTCGTCTACTCAAAAATAATTGATGTATTAGGTTTCTATGCCAAACAACAAGTTTATAGAACAATACGCCAGCATCTACATCAACAATGTAGATTTATTAGATTACCCATACATTATATTTTCATACTATCTAGATATGATTGCAAATGTTAACACATTTTTCTTGAAATCCAATCAAAATTAGAGAAGTTTGACTTAGCACAAGCATAGAACGCCAATTACTTTGAAATGAGATAGGTAATATATTTTATTCTATTTTTTGCTTAAGCATGAAAAGAGCCACACATGAAGCCTTCACGCCTGGTCAAGAGAGGCAAGAAAATATCGATATACAACTTCCCAATGCTTTTGTGTATGGATTAGAGTAAAATATCTACTATGTATTCCAAGTTCCAAGGTGGAGTATGAGTGACTAGATCGGAGATTCTGCCGTGGATATGCCCTTTCCATTCTAGTGGTTTTGTTCTAGCATGTTTCACAATCTAGCTTGCTTCTGTTGTTGGAGAACATCACTACTAGTGCCATTAACAAATCAGGTGCCTAATCAACATATTAACTTGAACCTATTATTGCACCAATGACAGTGAGTTGTGAGTGGTTTTGTACAAGTAGTTAATACTCTGTTGCATCTATAGTAGCTTTCACTATATCAACAGTCCTTTCAATATATCAACAGCAGCTATCAGTGTAATCTGAACTCTAGTGGTGAACAGGTGGCATGTTCTTCTTGGCTATTCAAAATATATTTTCTTTAGGAAGAAATACACAAATGAAAATGACTCTCGAGAACTTTCTAGGAAAGAGAATGAGTCTTTATTTTCAAAAGCACAAACATTTAGACAGTGTCAGAGTAATTTATCACACTACTCTATTTAAAAAAGGAGTTAAGCTTAGTGACTTCAAGAAGGTGGTTATTTCCTGTCTGATGTAACATGGAGTCATCACTATTATATGAACTTGATGATCATATTGCCTTATATATTAGCAAGAAATTGTCCTTTCATGGGCCATGGTCTGGCTAATTCCAAAAGGAAGTTTCACAAGTAATTGACACCAAATCTCCCCCACACGATCTCTTGGCATTGTCCCCCACTCGCTCATGCACGTTGTAATACACAAATGAGCCATGCCTTTGATATGACTTTGTCGAAGAAATGGCATGCATGTGTATTCTATCCAGAATAGTTAGTAACGAATCAAAATAATCACAATAAGGGGAATATTACGCTACCTTGTAAGCACAATCTAAAATGAGTACTAGGATACTAGCTATATCTTCTCTTCACTGTCCCTCCTGAACCATGTCCAACGCTAACTTTGACTGCTATGCAAAAAAAATACGATTAAATATTGTAAAAAAATATGTAGATGTGCATATTTTTTGGCACGGAATTATATCTACGTACTTTTCTTGGCAAAATACATCATATTTTCTTGGAAAAATACATACATAACATAGCATAGTTTCATAATGGTTTAGAATTTTATTTTATTTTTGGCAAACATTGAAAAAAGAAATAAAACTGAAATGGGAGTACATGTCATCTGCATCAAGGTGATGCATACATCTTTCATTTATTTTATTTATTTAACAAATACTTACAAAATACCTTACAACAGTCATACAAACCAAAACTGCTAAACAAGATGACAAGCATGCACTACCAACTAGCTCTTTCCCTTTCAATGTCTATAGGTATGGAGTTTTAACAAGGGTTTATCTAGGATTAATCACCTAGCCAAAATTACGTGTAGGATGTTTTGAACGGTGAACATATTCTCTCATTAACCAAATATCAGAGACACCAAACGCTAACTTATTTTAGGATTAGAGTGCCCCTCAAAAGGTTAACCAATTCTTTTTGAGTTAGACTTGATGACTAACATGAGTCATCACTATTTTGTTAACTTGATCATAATATTACCTTATATATTAGGAAGAAATTGTCCTTTCATGAGCCATGGTCTGGCTAATTCCAAAAGGAAGTTTCGCAAGTAATGGTACCAAATCTCCCCCGCATGATTTCTTGGACCTGTCCCCCACTCTCTCATGCACATTATCATACACAAATGAGCTATATCTTTGATTTGACTTTGTGGAAGAAATGGCATGCATGTGTATTGTATCGAGAATAAATAACAATGAAAGGAAACAAAGGCGACAAAACAATCACGTTGTGGGGGATCTTCCGATATCTGTTAAGCATAATCTCAAAAAAAGTACTAGCAATATCTTCTCTTTCACTGTCCCTCTTGAACCATGTCGAACGCTAGCTTTGGCTGCAATGCGAAGAAAGTATTTTGATTGGATGTGTTGACTATATGTAATTTTTCCCCAACGGCCGGAGTTCGATTCCTGTCAGGGACGAATTTCGAAATTGTCACGCCAAACCCGCTTCTACTATATAAAAAGTGTCTAGTTCCTCCTAGACATATTTATTTTTACTTTAGTTGCTGAAAATCAATGACGAAAGTCCGTGCCAATTTCTAGAACACGAACTTTCTGAAGTTTCAACCAAGGATTAGCTTGGATTAATTAATCAACTAGCCCAAATCTAACTTTTTAGGATTCATGTTTTGCACGGTAAACGTATTCTCTCGTGAACGACCAAATCTCTGAGTGTAAACGCTAACTTTTTGAAGATTAGAGTGCCCCTGAAAAACGTAAACCAAATCTTCTTGACTGAGACAAGGAGTAAGGTACGCAACGCCAGCTCAAGGAATGCATACGACATAGTTGCAGAAAACAAGGGAGATGTCTGTACACACACCGAAAGAGACGACAATGGAACTAAATTGATTGATAAGCACACGACGACAATGGGATTAAATCCATTGATAAGCACAAATAGGATAGGACGAGGACCTGAGTTTAGGCCGAGTCCGGGTCGTGTCTGTCCAGCATCCGCGTAGCGTAGGGGAAGCTGCTGAAGCTCTCCGAGTGGCGGAGTGGTCCAACGTCAGCCAGCAATATACTACTTACAAGATCTTGCAGCATGATGAGAACAATGGAGTCACACCGGACAGGTGGCCGTCGGCCTGTGTACGTACGTGTCAGGCAGGTGTCACCATGGTTTTTCAAGTGAGTGTCGCCGCCGGTTGAGCCCGTGACGACACTACTTCATCACGACTTTGTTGGTTAATTAACCCACGGCGACCCCTCACCGTACCAAGTACCAACGCAAGGCGCGTCGACAGGCCGGGGCCAGCGAAGTTACCAGGGCGGGCGATCCAAACTGTTTACATGTTTGAAATCGGTTTGCGACGACAGACAGACCTGTCGCGCACGTTTTCAAACAAATTTGTCCAGCGCGGTTCATCGGTTCATTAAATTTGGGAAGCCAATGCGTCTGCGTGGATAGCACATACCCTCATGTGTCCTTCTACGTGGGTTGAGTGCCCACATATCAGCAACCCAACGACTTTCTTCCTCTAGCCATCAATAGAGTAAGGCTGACTCCAAAGCTGCCCATGCCGTCTGTGCTCCTCCTGCGTTGGCCACGCCGTCTGACTTCTGGTTGTCTGTTTTCATCAATGTCGGTGTTTTGGCCTCCGTGCCAACATCCAACGCAAGGTCTTTTCAACATGCTAGTCGTGGCCATTTTCTTCCACACCATCATCTTCTTTCATTCCCCACCATCATCACAGGCATCACAACAGCCATGGCTGGCGGCATAAGATCAAGGGGAGGGCGTCTAGGATGGCCACTGGGCCCGGGGCATGGCCGAGGTTGCCGAGTAAGACGCGGGGGGGGGGCTCCGTCGCCATCGACCTCTCCGGCCGGGTTTGAGTTCGGCGTCACCATCCACTTGGGCATGGACTGGGACAGACTGGTCTCCCCCAGAAGTTCGCTTCGATCGTTGATGGGCAAGAGCCCCACGACATGACTGGCTCGTGGTCCGTGGAGGTGTTGTTCGACAGCGTAGGCCAAATGTACCTCCACAACGGTTGGAGGCGGTTCGTCCGCACGCACGGCATTGAAGTTGGGCAATTCATCGTCTTCAAGTAGGACGGCCATGGCATGGTCACCGTTAAGGTCTTCGACGAGACCATGTGCCACCACCACTACCACTCCAACGAGGATGACTAGACGAGGGGAAGATGAAGACGCTATGCTCATAGTATATTTCTAGTTTATTGTATCAAGCTAATTGTCTTCAATAAATATGAATGCAATCTATGGATATAGCCAAGAGTTTTAGATCTTTTATGCAAGTTGCTTGAAAAGCGGACCCAATGGGTTTCCCCTCTAGACGCACTAGTCTGACCAGCAGATCTGCGGCCCAAATTCTGCTCACGACGCGATCCAAATAAACTGAACTGAATCATTTAGATCGCCGATTTAAGTCGCGTCGCTGAAGAAGCTCTTATCGCGGCGTCCACGGCTCTGGTTCTCATGAGTCATGATCCATGGTTGAGGCGGTACACATCGTGGATCGTAAGGAGAAGATAAAAATGCTAGGCTCGTAGTATGTTTCTAGTTTATTTTATCAAGCTAATTGTCTTTAAATATGAATGCGATCTATGGATGTAGCCAATAATTTCAGATCTTTTATGCAAGTTGTTCCAACATCGGATCGAATGAGTCACGCCTCTAGGCGCACTAGTCTGATCGGCCAATCCGCGACCCAAATTCTGCTCATGGTGCGATCCAAACAAACTGAATCGAAAGATTTAGATTGCCGCGCGCTGAAGATGCCCTTACTTACCACGGCGTGCACGGTTGTGGTTCTCATGAGTCATGATCCGTGGTACGAATCGTGGATCTTATCAGATCGATCCAGTGGAACACGAAGGAAAGATGAAAACGCTAGGCTCGTAGTATATATGTTTCTAGTTTATTTTATCAAGCTAATTGTCTTAAAATATGAATGTGATCTATGGATGTAGCTAAGAATTTCAGATCTTTTATGCAAGTTGTTCCAACATCGGATCGAATGAGTCACGCCTCTAGACGCCACTAGTGTGACCGGCCAATCCGTGATCCAAATTTTGCTCATGATGCGACCCAACAAATAGACTGAATCCAAAATTTCAGATTGCCACGCGCTGAAGCTGGCCTTACTTACCACGGCGTGCACGGGTGTGGTTGTCGTAAGTCATGATCCGTGGTACGCATCGTGGATCTTATCAGATCGATCCAGTGGAACGCGAGGGGCCCGGCCACGGAGGCACCGGACGATCGACGTCCGTGGCGCACCATTGTTCGCTGTCAGTCAAGCGCGCGTCCGCCGGACGCGAACGCAAGCGCACGGGTGCACGACGGCGACGGCGCCATTGCCATCGGCCGATCGATACCGGGGAAAAGCTAGCTCTAGCTAGCAGGGGACCGAGGCATCTGCTAGCCAGCTAGGGGTAGCTATCTAGCCAGTCGGCCGGCTGGACGACGCACTGGCAATGGCAATGGCAGTGGCATGCAGGCGGTCGACCGGGCCGGTGACGCGACGGCGCGCGGGTCGGTCGGTGGATGGAGGATACGTATATGGCATATGGGATACGGGGCCAATGATTGTACTGCCCGCGCCGGAAAAGGCGGCAGGCGATTGGGCCGCGGGTCGCCGCCGGCAGGAAACCGTGGGTCAGATCAGGTGCCGCGCGCGGGCGGCGGCGAATATGGTAAAGCGGTGCGGCGTGCAAAGGCTTGACGTGGATCTCCGCCGCGCTCTCGGCCACGGGAGAGAGGCGCGCGGAGGTCGACGGCCGATCGACGCCACGCGCGCCCACCGGAACACCGTCCCACTTGCGCGCGGCTGTTGCTTTCCGGCTAAAATGCGACGGCCGAGCTAGCCCGCCCAGCGACGTACGCCGTGCGGGAGCTAAAGGTGGCCATCTTGCTTGCTTGCTTGCTTCCATGCGAATCCTTGCGCCGGGCCACACCGGTCGTAGGATCCAGGAGCGCGCAATGTTGTACGGTTACAAGCTCAGGTGGTTCCAACAGGCACCAGTGCGGTACAACGCCTAACGACAACGTTTTTTGGAGTATTGTTTTTGGGATTTGCTAGAGAACTAACTTCATAGTCAATCAAGTTTTACATTATTCGATTTGCATCGTGATTTATGCTAGTCATGAGTTGCAACACGAGTTGCAACTAAATTTTGATGACATCATCTAACTGAGAACAAAGTTAGTTCTCAGTCGACCGAGAAATAGCTACACCCATTATTTTTGATGAAATTATGCGCCACCAGTAATCACGAAGCTTCTAAAAGCATCTCTAATGGATCTCTTATAATCTGTTAGAGCATTTTACTCCTTTAACCTGCACCTAATGACCTAGCCAATCCCTTATAAGGGTTAGAAGAGTAAAAATTATACTCGATGGTGCCGAACTCATTTATATTTACTCGACTGAGCGATGATCGAGTATAATTTTGTCTTTCCTCCACCCGCCAGTGTTCTGTCCCCAGGCTCCACCATGCTAGGCCGCCAATGACGCATCCGCCGACTACGAAAACCCTCCGCCAGATCGTCACACCCTACCTCGCTCAGCTGCAATACTCAGCGTCGCTCGCTGTCACCGGAATCGACCGCTATCTCCGCCACCGCCAGTTCGTTGATTTTTCCAATTTGGTGCAAACCGGAGCCGCAGAGACCTCGCTTTAGTGTAAAATAAAGCCATCCGCGGACGGAGATGTCCTAGTTCAGCGCACCTAAGCTAGCGTCGCCAGAACCGGAGGGAGATCGGTGAAGTCCTTGCCAGCAAGTTTCGTGAGCGACCGGCGTTGGCGTGTCATCTTCGTGTACCGAGCCCCGGCTGTGGTCTTGCAACCCTGCCGCCCGAAGCTAGCTCAACACCACCGACTGATGAGCTCACCTCCTCCGCCTGCCAAGTGTAGGAAGAGGATGATGACTTCGAGGAGGGAGTATCCGTCATCTTGAACGACGAGGTTCGGCAGTCGAGACATGGATCACAATTCAACTGTGTGTTCATCAACCAAGATAGGGCGTGCGAGATTACTTCAATCCCAATGCAACCTACAACGTATAAATGATTTCGGGTGCCCCTCATAGTTGTGCATTTACTTCATTTAAACATTCGTGCTTTTCACTTTATTTGAACCCTGCTATGTGATTGGCGTTGAATATTTTGGTTTGTAAATTAAAATTTTATTCTTTCGTAATCTTTCTATTCTACTTATTTGATCGGTTTACAAGTCTTTGGCTTCGACTAGTTTAGTTTGAAAAAAAAAACAAATTAGAAAGTTAAGTTTAGGGGATCGGTTAGGGATCTAGCAAATATACTCCTCTAAAGAATAATACTTAGCCAGATAGAAACCTAAATTATAACGGTTTGGTTAAAAATGCTCTAAGTCCTATGTATACCTTCCCCACACAAAAAAACACTCCTCCCCACGGTGGTACCAGGCCAACCTATCTTCCCTCTTAAAATAAAAGAACCAGGTTTCCCAAATAGTACAGCGGCAGAATTTTTTTAGCTCTAGTACCACAAGTCCACAACCAAGCGAAAATACACGCTACAAAGGCAGACATCGAGTTACCCTCAAATATTTTAAACTTAAGGCACAAATATCCAGCTTTAAGTTATTAAAGTCATACAGTCGATGTTACAAGGTTCCCGCAAGAAGCTTGCAACACTACGTACAACACAAGTGCTCTAAGATACGAAACAAGCCCAACTAGAGGCAGATGAAGACCTCCACACTCGTAACCTAGCTGGAAGCGGACAACAACAAAAGGTTAGCCACATTGATACACGCACCGAGTGATCATCTTCAAGTGACTCCGGTAGAGCACCAACCTCCTCCCTCGCCGAAGAGGGTCCCTAACCTCTCGCCTTTCATCGAAGGGCGTCTTACCGTTAAACGAGAAGTTGTTCACCATTGAACAAGGAGGCATTGCTGACCAAGAGACCAACACAGAAGGATGGACCGCGAAGCCCTTCTTGGAGCGACAAGCACACCAAAGCATCAACCAACATGAGCAAGGATAACTGAGACGAAAGGGAAAGCTTTAGGAAGACACAAATCACGAAGAAGCAGGGGAGCCTAGCGAAGACGGCTAGCGCCACCAGCAGCAGCCCCACCACCCACATAGCCCACAAAGCCAGGTGTCACTCACCGACAGTCACCGACCCCATACGGTGCCTCCAAGGAGGGTACGATGCCCATGGCACCACCACCATCCAATCTGAAGGATTTTGAGTATTCCCCCCGGGACAGAGGTGGGGGTAGAGAGATGGGACCTCAGCAGCGCCTCCAGGAAGGTGAATAGCGTCCAACGCCCCTGTGGTCAAGGACCAAGGATTTCTCCCGGCACCAATTTGCCCCACATACTCCCACACATCATCTACTCCGACGCCAAGGACCCTCAAATTAAATAAATAAAGATAGACATTGAGTGAAAGAAATGGCAACAACTTATGTTTCTCAACACTACCGAAATTTTAGCCCGTACATAGCACCATAGCCCTAACCCTAGGTATATTCGGTGAAGGAACTCCATAGACAACATGATTAATAGCTTTGCCCCTTTGCACTACAAGGTTCACAAGTTCTGCTTTTATAGACCAAATCAATAGGAAATAATGAGTAATTTCAAAGCTGTACCATCCCCTATCTTGAGAACGTCTACTTGGCAATGTATATGTTGCTTAGAGCATATCCTATTCCTATGTGATATCTACTTCACAATGAATACACATGTTTTTTCTAGACCAATTAGGATCATATATAACATTACATAAACCTTATCAGAAGATTTGTTAGGCATGTACTTTCAAGGACTCAACACATTAAAAACATATAATCTTAGATATACTAGAATCATAAAAGTGATAATTGTATTATTTATATAAAGCAGGGGTATTCCGCTAGAAAAAAGTGGGTTTGTTAAAAGATGTCTAGAACTAAATCGTAAAAAAAAAACTCATTCAGAATTTAGTGCACTTGATGAAAAATGTTAAAATTGTTCATGCATCAACTTATAGACAGAAGTAGAAGGTTGTGTTCAAACACATAAACAAAAAGGTCACACTGCTTAGCTCTAATAGCATATGTTCATGTGGCGACTTACGGGAAATTAAAAAAGTTTTGTACAAATAAGTATTATATAAATATATCGACAAAAAAAACTTTTCTATTGATTGTATTAGGTGGTCTATGTTTTTATTTTGAAACTTTGGCTTCAGTTTCAAAACGAAAATTGTGAGGGTTACAATCACGCTTGATAAAACAACCACACATGAAGAGTTGAATTAAGCAACATAAACCCACTCTGAATACAACATATTTAAGCTAATCCATATGTTGTTGACACTATTTACCTTCGACACCAAATTATGTGAAAAAACTTGAGAAAATCTTTCATGTCTCTAGCCAAGCCATTCACCAGGTTATTAGCGTAGGAATTAATGTTGTGCAGTCATTTTTTATATGGACATGCCGAACTAGTAAATGAAGAATGGACTTAATGCTCTAGATTTCGGCAATAGCATCAACAACTTCAGTATTGGGGCAGTGACAAGTGCTTCCTCGGGCCGACAAGAGAACATTGTCGTCTTCATCCATGAGGACAATACCGCAGGATCCAGTGGTCACCTGTTCAAAAAACACCAGATCAAAATTCAGATTTATCAACATTTACCCTATTGAGTTCATGAGATTGCAGAAACTTACTCTTATACCATTAATGTCATCTTTCTTCTATTGGTATTTACTAATTGCCCAGTCTCCCTAATGTCCTGAGTAGATACCAGATAAGATTGTAAGAACAATGAAAAATCCTCAATCTAGCTTCACCCATCCAAAAAAAATCATATTGTTCCGAAGGTGCTAAGGGACCCAAATCATTCCCTATCTAGTGAAACAGTCTATAATCTGGTAAATTCCATTCTTGTCTCATATTTTTTCTCAAGGCTATAACTTCCCTACGGTAGACTCACTTGATAGTCTATGTTTCGAACATCATGCTACATGAAAACATGGATTAGAACATACATCATAATCAGTTATCTAGCTAACACAAAACGAAAAATATGTGCATGGTTGATATAGAAGAAGATGAACACCATTTGTATATGGGGAAAACAAACCTTTCTTCCACCACTATTTTGGAGATTAATGCCCACCACGGTAGATAGAAAGATCCATTTCTCTTTTTTTTTAAAATTCAAATCTCAAAGCACAATGAACGGTGACGGAAACACCCACACCCAAGCATGGGTGTACAAAATCCACTCTCGTAACTATATTATGTCTAGATCAATTGTTAAAAAATTTAAACCCATATTTTTCTTTGGGAATCTGAACCCATACATTAAAGTTATGTGGTTCATATAAACCGACCAAGTCCAAGATGTGACGCCCCTAGTGTTCTCTTTGGAAAACTACAAATGCCCATCCGCGAAATCCTTAACAAGAGCATCTCCACCAGGAGCTTTAAATAGGTATATGCAGGCCCGTCATTAGTGCTCTATTGGAGACGTCGGCACGAGCTCCCCAATTTTGGGAGATGTTGCATACACCGGTGATTCTAATAAGAATAAAAAAAACTTTTAACAAGCAAATGTAAATAGGCTGCAAAATTTCATTCAAAATTAGGATTATTTACAAAAGCTGGAATGAAATTTGAACTAAACTGACTAAAATAATCCATAATTTGTTATCTCGGTTGGGCCGCGCGATGGGTCTGCCTCGTCGTTGTTCTTCCCCTATTCGTCGCTAGACGTGCCCATGTCTCCGCCCTTGCTTGCATCTGGTGGTGCACATTGGCCGCCATCGACGACGGAGCTCGGCCCTACCGCCGAGCATTGGGCTCAAGCAGCCTCCGCCGCTCGGCCGCCATGAAGAGGCGACCTGCCTCCTCCGTGGCCGCCCGCTCCCGCAAGATCGCGAGGGTGTGCTCGAAGTTGGCGGCGTCGATCTCCTCTTATTCTTTCTCCTTCACTCTTCGGAAGCGTTGCATGTTCAACGATGCCAGGATTGCTCACTGCTCCTGGTCGTCGCAGAACGGCTCCTCCTTGCACCACTCGTCGCCTCCTCTGCCGTCTCGGCATCCGCGTCAGCTATGAACGCCTTGTTCCACTCTTCAAACTTGGAGTCGTCGGAGTCGTCAAAATTGAAGTTGAACTCAGCGTCGGGCTACGGCGGGGCCACGGGCTCTACCTGCGGTGGGGGATGCTGCACCGCCGGCGGCATGCGGCCCGTTCCGGCCAAGCATCGAGTAGGTGGTCGCGAGCAGGCGCGGCATTGTTGTGTAGAGGCAAGTTCGCCGGAGGTTGAGGAGAGCAGCTGTGGTGGAGAGGCTAGTGCGGTGGAGGTGAGCGGAGAGGACGCACTAAATAGGTGCAAGCGACCCACCGCAGAGCTTTCGAGGCGTCGCTCGTCTGACTTCATGGACGAACTGAACCTCTCCGATAGATATAGAAAAAAAAAATGAAAACAGGCACGGCCCAGTAGAACCGAACCTATCGTCGCGCAGGGCAAAGCGAGCGGCCCACACAGGCCACGGACTTTTCTGAAAGCCCAATATGACATGCCGCGACATTTGATCGGCAGCTGGGCTTTCCCCTTCGTTCTCATCTCTCTCCCCGACTTTCGCCATGGACAGCGCCGCCCCGAACTCCTCCGCCGCCGCCGCATCCGCAGCGGCGGCCGCTTCCGGTAACGGCGTACAAGGTGGCGCGGGCGGCGACCGTCCCGAGGACGCCTCGAAGCAGAACCTGGCGCAGGTGACGGGCTCGATCCAGAAGACCCTGGGCCTGCTCCACCAGCTCAACCTCAACGTCTCCTCCTTCAGCTCCGCGTCCCAGCTCCCCCTCCTCCAGCGCCTGTGAGCTTCCTCGCCACCCCCGCCCAAACCCCGCGCGCCCACCGCCCTCTTTCGTCCTGCGTGTGCGGAACTCTTAGGGTTTGGTCCTGTTCGATGCAGGAACGCGCTCGTGGCGGAGCTCGACACGATGCAGAAGCTCGCCGACGGGTGCAACATCCAGGTGCCCATGGAGGTCGTCAAGTGAGACCGTTCAGTCCCCTCTCGTTTCTTACTCAGTTGCTCATTGCTCTTGTTGACCCTGGCCTGAACTGTGTGTTTCCGGTTGGTGCCTGTGTTGTTAGTTTGATTGACGACGGGAAGAACCCCGATGAGTTCACCAGGGACGTGCTCAACAGCTGCATCGCCAAGAACCAGATTACCAAGGGCAAGACTGACGCTTTCAAGGTATGGATGCCTCAACTTGCTGTTAAAACTTTTGTAGCGAAGTTCACGTATGGACCCACAGATATGTTCGATACAATTATTTTTTCATTGCGGTAAGGCGGTTTAAGGCGCCTGGGGACCTTTTAATCATCACCTTTAAGCGCTTAAATACACATAATTATCATATATGGCAACCAGATAGGAGATTTAATATCTGAAATTAACATAAGTTCAGCACAAGTTACATAACATAATAATGGCTAGATCTTGTAAGTTCATGGCGTAGGCCTCAAATTATCTTGTCTAGACGACGAAACGATGTCTTTGAACTTCAGCTTCATCCTCCTCATCTAAATATTGCTCTGCATAGCTTTAAACTTCCTTGTGTTTAAGAAGTTGCTTATCTCTTTCCCAATTTCCACGGTTGCCCCGGGACAATTATGCACTTCATGGAACCCCTGAAAGGTGTTGCTTGAGCTGCTTGCTTCAGCCTGGAATCTCTGGCTGCACAATGTACATTGGAGTAGAGCCTTCCTCTAAATCTGGCCAAAATGCAGAATTCAAACTGGGTTGTTGTATTTCGCTCTCCGCCTAGGATCAGCAGCCACAGCATCCATCACAGCAGGGGACACTGTTCGCTACTGCAGGCTGCAGCAATACTAAGAGAAGTACCAATCTGTGGTCAAAGAAACAGACTAGAGCCAAGATAAAGGGAAAAGAAGGAGAACAAAGCAGAGTAGAGTGGTGGAAGGGGAAATAGAGAAGCAACGTGCTAGGGCTGTGGTCTTGTGGGAGGAGGAGAAGAAGAACAAGCAGAAACAGAGGAGGAAAAGAAGCAGCGGCGGAGGAGAAAAGGAGAAGCAGGCGGGCCTTACCAGTGTGGGTTGGCGGTGAAGCAGGCTCTGGACGGCAACGCTGTGACCTAACAAGGTTTCGCCAGAGGAAGAGGAGAAGCCAAGGTTGAGAGGACGAGGCAGCTGACGCAGATCTAAGCCGTGGCTGCCGCCTAGGGATCAAGAGAGAACACTCCCTCTCAATCACTTGATGTGGTTTGTTTCTCTCTCTCTCTCTCTCTCTCTCACTCTCTCTCTCATCCATGCCTGGCCTCCTCATCTCTTTTTCCCCCATTTTCCTGCTCACAGAGCTCTGCTTCCCATTCGCTCCTGCAGCTCTGGCTATGGCGTCCTGGTTGGCCCAGGACAACACCCTATGCGCCTAAGTGCCGCTTCAGGCGCCTTAGAGCTCCAAAGCGGACGCCTTATGTTGATGTCTAAGGCGACCACATCACCTTGACGTCCGAGGGAGCTCTGATGCCTAAGCGTCGCCTTAAAAACCATGGCAATTAGTACTGCCGATCGCGTTAAAATGAAATGCTGATTTTGATATGAGAGGACATTGGTGTAATCTCAAGGGGATAAAATGTGTCTGCCCATACAAAAAGAACCAACATATAGGGTTTCTAGTACTCCCTCTGTCTCACGAAAGTTTTCTGAGAATTGTCAAAATTTGGATGTACCTAGATGCTATTTAGTGTCTAGATACATCTGAATTTAGACAAATCTCAGACAAGTTCCATGGGACGGACGGAGTATATCGTTACATATAGTGACATCCAAAGTTCCGACAAATCAAGGAAATACATGTTGTCTTTCATGAATTTAGCCTCCCTTCATGCGATCCAGTTCCACACTTCCTCTACATCCACTTAAATTTGTTAAGGTGTACAGACTATGCCAATCAGTTGTTAAGGCTACTTTTCATTTTCGGAACTTTCACTAGTGTTACTCACGTTGACTGCTATTTATCTGCCCCAATCAATTTTGGGTAAAGTGTTAGGCAGCTGCCCATGCGGATTCCTGTTTTTTGTATTATCTAGCTGTATAAGAATGAGTAGATGGCAATTTCGTATGCAATACCATTTATGGAATATATGTATAGCTGTAACTCTGTAAGCCCCTCTTTTGTTTAGCGTTAGTCATGATTTAAAAGTGTTGCGTATAGTTGTGAATTCAATTTGTGATATAACTATCTTTGGCTGTGACAAGTGGGCTAGTTCAACTGTTGGTGCAGTCATTGTTACGTTGTACTTCTGAACTTGGTTCGAGCTTTCGGTTAATTTCTCCAAATTTCTCCGGTCAATTTCCTTGTATGGTATAGTGGTCGTGACTCCCATGTATTAAGTTAGTGTGACTATGTGCGCTGATATTTTTCCTGAACTCCTGACAAAATTTGACAAGAGTTTTTTTCTATTAGTTTCCTGTACTATTCTTTTGGTTAGTCTTTTATAAGAACTTCCAAGATGAGCTAGCACTCGATGGGAATGAAAAAATAATATTGTAAATCTTTTTGTTTCAGAGTCTGAGGAAGCATCTTCTTGAGGAGCTTGAAGAAGCTTTTCCTGAAGACGTTGAAGCATACAGGCAGATACGTGCTACTTCTGCTGCTGTAAGTTGAAATACGCCGCCTGCATTCTTAAGACATGTGTATTTGTTGAAAATGTTGTTCAACACAAATCTGCAAATGGGACAAGAACAATCTGATCATTTTTAGGTACATTTGTCATCATATGTGATTTCATTTGTCAGTTATGAGAATGCTCAGTGCATCTTTCATCCACTATATATGTGTTCGTGAACTAAGACCACCATATATGTGTTCAATTAGAACCTGCCACTTAAATGCTTATCTTTATATTAAGACTTAATTTAGCTGTGGGCATATTTTCATTTTCGTGTTGGTAATGCACCCTTTGTAAAAATCTGCACCAGCTATGGATTCATCCTACTACTCTACTAGTTTTTAGCTTTAAGACTGGACTGTCCACTGGACGTAAATAAATATTTATTTGAATGTTCACTTGTGTTTTACAACTTTTACTGCATGAGTTTCTTAACAACTCGTTTTTGTCCAGGAATCAAAACGGCTGGCTCAGTCCCAAAGTGTTTTGCCTAATGGAGATTCCAAAGTGAAAGCAGAACATTGACACGAGGACCCAATTGCAAAGAGCAAGCTCTGTATCTCTCATATGCTAGTTTCAGGAAGGCTTTGTAAACCAACTGATATATCCTTATATGCACTGACCCCTTCATACAAGTGATCAGTACATCTGTATTATAACCTATATAAAAGTTAAACAACATAGCGATCCCAGAGTTATTCACGCACTGTTCATGCGTATTTTTCTCCAACCGTTTGGAGACACGTGGGCCTCCAGTTACTGTACATGGCTGGTTTTCTTTTCTTTTCTTTTCTTATTTACCAGATGAGCAACCGGGAACCAGTTGTTAGGCTCCTTTCTTCTTATTGCTGCAACTGCTCCCGGTAACCATGTCTCCTCTCTCCTTTTATTCCTTTCTCGCCGCTCAGCGCCACGTCCGTGGTCTTCTCCTTCCAGTCAATGCGGTGGAAGAGCCGAGACGTTTCTTCTTACCCAGGCTCCATCTCTCCCCAAGCTCCACGCCATGGGAGGTTTCCGCGGCCACAACCCTACTTGCCATGGGCTCTCCCCTGAGCGTTGTGGCCTTCTCCTCCTCTCCCTCCCTCCCTCCCTCCCCCCTCTGATTTGGATCTTTCAGATGGAGCAGTGGTAGTTGATCGTCTTTGTCCGTTGGTCCTCCTCCTAATCTGCATATTCTTCTTGATTTTTGGTTGATTTGTGCTGTAATGGCTTCAATCTGTTGTACCTTTGAAATTGAATTCTTGACCTGCAGGCTGTGTTGGTTGAGGCGCTTCATGGTGACGATGACCTGGCCGCCGGTGATGGAGCGGAACAAGACATATGGTCCTTGCTCACCTTGAGCCCAGATTTTTGGTTGATTTGTGTTGTAATGGCTTCAGTCTGTTGTAGCTTTAAGATTGAATTCTTGACCTGCAGGTTGTGTTGGTTGATGCGCTTCATGGTGAGGATGACCCGGTCGCCGGTGATGGAGCGGAACAAGACATGGTCCTTGCTGACCTTCATCGCACTTATGGCGCTGTTCAGCTCCCTCCTCCAGCTAGAATATCCTCAGCCACAATATAGTTTCTTTACCAATTGATTCTTCACCTTCAGGATGCGGTGGTTGAGGCGCTTCGCAGCAAGGATGAACCAAACGCTGCTGATGGAGCAAGGCGTCACAGAAGGAAATGAAGTTGTCCTGATCGGTGACCTTGAGTATGGTGATGGTCTCCTCCAGCCAGAATACCCTGAGCCATAGTATAGTTTCTTAACAGATTGATTCATCACCTGCAGGATGCGGTGGTTGAGGTGCTTCATGGCGAGGATGCCCCGGACATCGCTGATGGAGCAGAACAAGGCGTCGTAGAGGGAGATGAAAATGTCCTGATCGTTTACCTTGAGCATGGTGATGGTCTCCTCCTGCCAGAATACCCTTATTAGCGACGCGGTGCCCCTTTTCTCCAAAAGCTCATGTACGGTCTTCATCAGCGTTGGCATGACAAAGCCTTGCTTCTCCTCGCCATGTTGGAAGATAGCGAGTTGGCACTGCCGCCCAGTGGCCGCTGCTGTTTCTCATCCTTTTTATTTGATTTTGTTAATCCTTTTGCGTTTGCACATGTTTGATGACTCATTGTTGTTAGTAATAGCTGCAAGCAAATTGGAAAAACATCACTAGGTGGTACCACTAGCGCATAGCAAATTTGCAAGTTCTCCTCAACAGCAACAACACAATAACATGGTTAACAAGAAAATTCTTGCGGAGATTTTGGTTTGACTACCATCGCAAGTAAGGTGAATACTGCATGATTGATTGAGTAGCATTAGATTTGTTACTTTGCCCTGCAGTCTCGACTGTTCCTACTAATATTTTCTAACCACGGCCAGCTAACCGTGAAGGAGGATTCCTGATAACAATGTGCTTACCTTAGGATTTCAGCTCTATATACTATACTAAAAGTAAAATTCACTAATTTACTCGTGCTAACTTCAATATGACATTCTTTTACTCTCCCATGCTGATTTTGTATTGGTGATATTAGGAAAAAGAAATTTAGCAGGTCTGTTAAATATATCATATATGTGCTTTGTGCACTCTAAAATTCCAGGCCACTGAAGAAGAAATACCATCATAAGAGAAGCATCAACGGGGTAGCGGCACCCAGAGGAAAAGGAGGCAATAATAGTTCTATTAGAGAAGCAGCAATGGAGTGGCACTACCGACAGAGAGAAACAAGTGGGAGCACAACCGTGAAAGAAGCAGCAAGAAAGTATAAGGGTCGCCATAGACAAACAGGTGTGTCGTCTTTCATATAACCTTGCATCTCCGTACAACAATCAGATTTCTAGAATGAAGCTTCAACTGCAGTCTTAACATGCAGAAATGAACACACACGTTCTGAACCAACAACGAACTAGATAAGCACAGAACGGAGAACAGGGTAGTGTACCTGCAAGTCGTCTCTTCTGCGCTCCATGCAATGAGTGGTGTGCGGCCATCCCAGCTGGATGGTTGTCTCTACGCCGAGCTTGTGCCCACCTTCTGTAGAGTGGCAGCCAGATGAGTAGGGTCCTGGACTCGCAGCTACTGCTGAGGATGCCGCGGACCTGAGAATACATGAATTCATGGAAAGACAAAAATGTGATAACTTTTATGTACCTTTTCATTAGCTGATAACATGATATATGCACATGACAGAGCCATCAACAGCGACACAAAAGTTATACACTGTCTGGCAATTGCTTCTCATAATCACGAAAACACCAAGGTTGTTCAAATCCAACTGAACTTGCTGATGCTCTCATAATAACAAACTATCTGATGCTCTCAGGGTATGTATACCACTTTGCACAGTTTGCAATTCTCAATTATCAACAATAACAGGTCTAGAGAAGGAAGAAATATATCTCAACGGAGTGAAAGCAGCTGTGAACTGCAGCAGACTTCTTGCAAATTCACCACCAATTTCCAATTTCCTGACCTGAAACGTACACAAAGATGAGCAAATCATTCCATGTAACAGACTGTACTTTAGCCATTGAAAAAATACAACGATTGAAAATTATATGCTCAGTTTTGGCAGAACATAGCAATCCAGAGCGCAACGCACAACGTCGCAGGCCTAGAAGTGGAGCAGGTGCGGCTGCTCGCGCGGCGCCGCGAACAGACCCGTAGGTCCGCATAAGCCTGTCGGCCGGCGCGGCCATATCGCGAGGTTGTCGTCTCCGGGATTGGGAACCTCTCTGTCTCTCTTGATATTCTCTAGAATCTCTCTCAATCTCTCTTCTCTCTATCTCTCTCTCTCCCGCAGAGCAGCACCCGGCCACCCCTCTCCTCTCATTTCAGTTGGATATTTTTCAGATACACAAGAAAGAAAAACATATCATGAACTGACATACCACTTCGATCGGACCCAATCCTTGGATTTAAGTTCGTGGGGAGTCAACGCCACCAGGAGCAGCAGCGTGGCCGACGGCCACCATGTGCCGCGTGCTGGGAGCTGCCAGTGCCTCCACCAGTTCGTCATAGTCGGCGCGTGTTCGGCTCAGGAGCTTGACGAGATCGGCGACGTCGACTGACTGGATCTTGGCCTGTGGCAAAGCCCCGTTGCTGCAGGGGACATCAGATGTGAACAACTCCCCTCCCTCTCTGCAGCCTGCCATTGGCTGCCCTGGTCGGTGGTGACCACCGCTGTATCCTCCCTTTTCTTCTTACCGTGCCACTGCCAGTTTTGGAAGAATATCAAATGAGAGTGCTGTAAAAATATTGATAAATTCGCTAGCAAAGCCCATCTACCCAGACTACCAATATTATCAGCAAATCGATCCAGGACCCACAGAAGGCCAGACAAAATTGTCATTAGGCCGGCCTACCAAGAAACAATATTATAGATTTAAATTATTAGAGAAGCACATCTAGCTGTGCTGCACTCCTTTTATTTACGATAAATGTTGATTCTATAAACAAAATAACTCGCTTTCTTACGTTTTTCGACAGTTACTCTTCAAACCAGCCACTCTGCAACCTATCCAACAAATATTCACAAGCGACCAATAATGCATACCAATCATACCATTGCATGAAATTTCCACAATCTATACCTAATAATAAAGGGATTAACGTTTCCGCGGTTTGGTCCGTTTGGTCCGTCTCGTTTATTTCCGTCGTCCGTCCATCAAGCAATCGCTAAAAGACCTAGCGCCTTACGTCGTCAGTCCAAACAAAGTATTCCCGGCCAAACCCGAGTCCTTCTCTTCTTTTGCCTTCTTCGAGTCCTTCTGGTTTGCTTTCTTACAGTCTTTAAATTATGGGAGGGATCTGTTGTCTTGCGTCAAATACGATCGAAATTGATTGTTCACGCGAACTATGATTCGACGAGATATCAACTAAGAACCACGGTCCACGGTGGAGGCCACATCTGGCAGAATCGAAGTCGACAAGAGGACGTCGTTAGCGAGGAGAGCGCTCCGACGGGCGAGTGATTCCATACCACGCACGATGTGGCGGCGCTCCGATAAATCCGCCGCAGTCTCCACCCTCCCTGACTATCGGGGCCGCCATAGGCAGATTCCTCTCACGCCTTCACAGGCCAGCTGTTGTCCCGTCCGACGAAGATTGGCCTATAGGGGACGGCGGCGAGCCAGCGAGGTAGACGGAGTGGTGATTGGAGAGGTGGACGTAAGCGTCCCGCTGGTCGCCGTTCTACGGCGCTAGCGCGCCAACAAAGGCCACAGCTGCTGGGCATGGATTGCTTCGTGGATATGCCTCTAATTCATCACCCAAAAACATTATTAGAGGTGCAGGGCCTAGCTGCGCGCGCGGGCCGAGCTGGTGGCCGTCGCCCGGCGAGGTGCGCGCGGTAGGGGAAGAGCCGAGGAGGTGGACGTACGCCCACCTTCCCGTCGGCTTTTCTTGCTAGGGTCGTCAGAGTGTCACTGTGTCAGTAAATTCAATCTCATACTCCGTATTTTACTTACCGAGTCGATGCAATATTTAGATCCGGCCTTGAGCTCACAGGAAGGCAAGATAAGAAACTACCAGGGAGACGAGGTATCCGTTGGCCGCACAGATAAGCTGATCAAGTTCATCGTCTTAGTTTGAGAGAGATTGGTGATTTCTCTAAGGGTCATCGGGAGCTCAGACTGGACATTGCATCATGCTATACCTTGGAGAAGCCCTCTACTCTTGTTGAGAAGATGCAAATTATTAAAAGATTGAGCGAACATCAAAATCCTGCGTATAGCTGTGCTTTTATCTCTCCACTATTGCTGATGATTCGGCCTCTGTACCCTCTCGAACGACCATCGGGACGTGGCTCCAAGGCTCCTTGCCTCATGACTGTTTCTGAATGAGCCTCATGACTGTTTCTGATTTGGTTGATTTCGGTGGTTGGCAACATCTGCTCCCAGGTGCCAGCAGCACTTCACGATACAAAATATTGCGACCTGCTTGGTAGAGATGATGTTCAAGCCTCAACCATACGGTGTGACGAAGTTGGATGTGGGCAATACAGTTGTATTTATAGATCTCCTGGATGTGTGACGAAGGTGAATACAATGAGTAGCAGACTAGCAGTAACATGCGCTGTGGATGTATAGACTAATTTGATGTTGTCGTGGTGTGCCATGTTGAGGAGATTTGACTGTCGGCAATGTCGTATACTATCGTTGGATGCTGGAGTAAAGTTCTACCAGCTCTTTCACTTAGAATTTTTTCCTTTGCAATTCTAAGTGATGTGTGATTTCTGCCTCTAATGTTTTTCTTTTGCGAATCTTTCTGCCTCCTAAGTTGTTTGGTAACGCTTGAGACTAACCTAATTAATTAGGGTTATGGTTTGCATCAAGTCTGCTTGCTTTCGATGGTTGTGCATATCCCTGCCTGTATGGCTACATTTACCAAGGAATTAGAAGATGGGCACGATAGCTTCTCCAATGAAATCAGTGTCTTCTCGCCAAATATGAAAAGAGATATTAATATGTTAGCTAAAGTTGAGCGTTATGTAAATGGTTCAGTGGTGTACATGATCATTTACATGTGGGTATGGAGATAATTTTGGTAGATAGGATAATATTATTTTTCAATATGGTACTTAAGATAGAATTCAGTTATATATTTCTTTTAGATGCACTGGTTCTGCTATACGAACATTCTACAAAAAAAATCTGGTTGAATGTGATTTTCCGGTGGTTTTTGTTATGCTTTAATTTAAAAATGAATAAGTTTTGGTTATTTTTGTTCTAGATTTTGACTTTTGGTTTCTGATTTTCATCGGAGTTTTCCGAAATTTCAAATATTGACCATTTCATCAAGGCTTAGCAAAGGTTCGTATTTTTCGCATTATTAACTATTACAACCAACAAACTGAAAATCATTTGCATTCACCCTCGCGGTTCACACGACTAATATGCCAACTGCATCGTTAACAAATACTCCGTCTAAAATAAGTTTCTTAATTTTTTTCTAGATACATATGTATCTACAACTGAATTAACTCTAGATACACTCAATCTAGATAAAACAGAGACACCTTTTAGACATTTATTTTATCACGAAAAGAGTAGTTTCGAATCTTTGGCCAAACGTTTATGTTTTCTCTCCCAGTGCAACGCACGGGTATTTTTCCTAGTAAACTCAAAAGAAACTACAGAACAAGTACACATCAGAACCGAAGCTCAAGATTCCAAGACTCCAAAACTAGGTAACACTAATAACTCACACAAAAAGGTTATGGTCACGGGCGCGGCGTGTCGCCGCGCCTATGCTTCCTAGT
>NC_061512.1:243453028-243498233 GCF_022539505.1 Lolium rigidum | reverse complement strand
ATTGGTAACTCAGCATGGGTTTTTCCTCTCTAGTTAGGCTAGCATTTGCATTATCCCTTTGTTTTAGACTTCGAAGAAATTGAACACGTTGATTCCTTACTTTTTTCGATAAAGGGAATATATTAATATCAAGAGATACCAATTACACCTAGCCTCTGCAACAACGCACCACCCTAATGGCACTACGGATGCACACACCCAAAAACAGGAAAAGAAAACTAAGAAACAAAAATCCCGCTACAGTATCTCAGGCCTAACAACAGCAATACATCCACCGCCAAGACAACACCTGTATTACAGACTCTCCAAAAACGATGCCTCCAAAAAGGGAACAGTGCTCAAACACCGTCGTCGCCGGATCAAAGATCTTAGGTTTTCACCCTAAAGATAGTCCCCGCTCTCAAAACAATGCCTCCACCAAGGTCATTGCCACGCACAACCAGTTAAGGCCAGACCTTGGGTTTTCACCCTGAAAGGTAGGACTCTGCCCTTCACCTGTGTTGTCGCCCCCACTTTCATACCACTGATGTGAAGCCCGGAACACCAAGCAGGTCCCTCAACAGCGCGGAGACTTGAACCTCCCTTAGCTAGTCCTCCCCTCCGGCCTTCCTGAAATTCTCTTCTTCCGACTTTCATCATGGATCTATAGTCACTTGATGTTAACACAGAAAAAGAGCTTCGCGCCGCTCCCTCCAGAACCAATCGGTCGGAATAAATGCATAGGTGCGCACAACCGAATACCTCCGATCGAGCAAACTCCAGGCAAAGCACTGTTACATTCACCGGCGGAGCCTTCCGGAACTCAACCCACCGGCCAGATCACTAGTCCAGGCCTCCGGTAGGTCCTCCTCTTCACGCAAGAGAGGCCCTAGGACCGTCGCCTTTATGCAGGTCGGACCCCCACAACATAACCTATGATCAGACATGCGACTAAACATATGATCACAAACATAGTTCAACACGAAAGTAAATAGTCCATGATGACAGACATACGATAAAGTAAACATAATCTTTTCTGATTCGTTCTGAACGCACCGACCCAATCTTTGCCCCCTCCTCGGTAAATAGTCTCACCCAACTCCTTGATGCGTGATGTCATCGCCCATGTTCTCGCTTGTCAACTATAAGGTGGTTTGTGTTTGGGGCTTAGAGTGATGAATCTTAATCGCTCTTGTTAGGGCACTTAGGATACGTTGGGGGGGGGGGGTAAAACCTTTTTCCCAGCTAGGGAGGTTACCAACCCTTTTGTGCATTGCTATGGGACAACAACATAAGCTATGATCAGACATGCGACTAAACAGATGATCACAAACAAACATAGTTCAACACGAAAGTAAATAGTCCATGACGACATGCATACGATAAAGTAAACATAATCTTTTCTGATTCATTGTGAACGCGGATGCATCGTTCCACCGATCCAATATTTGCCCCCTCCTCTGTAAATAGTGTCACCCAACTCCTTGATGTGTGATGTCATCGCCCATGATCTCGCTTGTCAACTATAAGGTGGTTTGTGTTTGGGGCCTAGAGTGATGAATCTTAATCTCTCTTGTTAGGGCACTTAGGATACGTTGGGGAGAGGGGGTAAAACCTTTTTCCCAGCTAGTGAGGTTACCAACCCTTTTGTGCATTACTATGGGACAACAACATAAGCTATGATCAGACATGCGACTAAACAGATGATCACAAACATAGTTCAACACAAAAGTAAATAGCCCATGATGACAGGCATACGATAAAGTAAACATAATGTTTTCTGATTCGTTGTGAACGCGGATGTATCGTTCCACCGACCCAATCTTTGCCCCTCCTCGGTAAATAGTCTCACCCAACTCCTTGATGCGTGATGTCATCACCCATGTTCTCGCTTGTCAACTGTAAGGTGGTTTGTGTTTGGGGCCTAGAGTGATGAATCTTAATCGCTCTTGTTAGGGCACTTAGGATATGTTAGTTATATTAGAAATGGACCGACCCCGATCGTCCCTCAGTTAGCTTGGAGCTTCCTTGTAGTCAGCCTTACCTAGACCTCTTCTGCGCTTCCACAACTATCACATTGGGAATTGGGTGAATATGAGCTTCTGGAAGAACAAGTGGATCGGGAACAGTGCCTTGTGTGATAGGGCACTTGAGCTATACAAAATCGCAACAAGATAAAATCTAATGATGCAACACGAGCTAAAAATAGAAAAAAAAAGTGTATGTGTTGCATGCCTACTACCTCGGCTACCTATACGGATTTGTATGGACAGTAGTTCCACCCATACACCATCACTTGGAACTTGACAACCTCGGGTAACTACTCCGCTGCATCTAATTTTGATTCATAATTTCAAGGAAGGATCTAGAAGTATCGCCCTGCCAAATGTTGTAAGCGTTGCCACGATGCCAAAATGCAAGAGTTTGCATGGCTTGTGCTTCACATAAACATTCTCACCTTGGAAAACATGATCCATGTATGGACAGGCTGGTCTGCCAATGCCTCTCGCAACAAGAAATGGTGTCATATCTAAGCAAGGATTTTCCATTATCCTGAGAGATCCTAAAGATCATTAATGCATGGCTTGGTTTGCCAAATCCATCGATGCTTCTAGACTTTGTTCATGTAAACTCAAGGTTGGAACTGCAAATGGAAAAACCTTCCATGGTCAATGCTCGTAAGAATAATGGATAACTCATTATGTCCTCTAGAATGTATGGAAGGGGAGAAGCCTTAGTATGTTTAATGCAGAGAGTAAAACCTACCCATGTGTCGCCGATCTTGCGCTCGCAGATATCTAATAGTACAAATCTAGTAGTTTTATCATTGAGGTGTAGGCGCATTAGCTAGGTAGTAATTGTTGTGGAAGACCGAAGTGATTATTTCATAACTTGTATGAGAGAATTCTGCAATGTATAAGTTTATGAAAGGAAAAACTCCTATCTATAGGAGGAAAAGAGATCTTACCAAAAGCTATTGATCAATCACTTTCGGTGTATGCTATGTATGTTTTGAAATTTCCAAAAGGAGTTTGTAAGAAGGTAAGTGATACAATATCAGAGTTCTGGTGGGGTGATGATGACCAAGTAAATAACATGCATTGGCATGCTCGGTGGAAGTTGTGTTTTCCGAAGAGGGAAGTAGGTATGGGTTTTAGGGATCTTCACTCCTTAAACCTAGGGATGCTAGCTAAACAAGTGTGACGACTAAGAGTGGAACTGAATTCACTTTGCTCTTGAGTTTTGGGGGTAATTCCTTATGGTAATATTCTGAAAGCACGAGCTAAGGTGGGATCCTCATTTACTTGGCAAAGTATATATGTTGGAATCCAAACCTTAAAGAGAGGATGCATATGGCGTGTTGGTACTAGGGGCTCTATCAATATCTGGAATGATCCGTGGGTGCCTCGTAGTTCAGGTCATAAGATCATTACACAAAGGTGAGTCATGGTCTGGACGCATGCTCTAATAAGTTGATTGATCCGATCTCATGTTGGCGGATGATGCACTTATTAGATCGATTTTCAACCATTTGGATGTGAAGAGAAATTTTTAAATCTCTCTCAATTTAAATGGCTTCCAAGATTTATTTCATGGCATGGTAACCTATTGGGCATTTTCTCTACCATATTGAATGGAAGCATCAGTATAATGTGCATACATGCCGTGCTTTGGTTCAAGAAACAACATTAGATAGTCCAATTTGGAAGAAACTTAGTATTTTCTGATTCGTTGTGAACACGGATGTATTGTTCCACCGACACAATCTTCGCCCCTCCTCGGTAAATAGTCTCACCCACATCCTTGATGCGTGCAGTCATCGCCCATGTTCTCACTTATCAACCGTAAGGTGGTTTGTGTTTGGGGCCTAGAGTGATGAATCTTAATCGCTCTTTTTAGGGCACTTAGGATACGTTGATTATATTACAAATGGGCCAACCCCGATCATCCCTCGGATTGATTGGAGCTTCCATAGAGTCAGCCTTACGTAGACCTCTTCTGCGCTTCCACAACTATCACATTGGGAATTGGGTGAAGATGAGATTCTGGAAGAATAAGGGGATAAGGAACCGTGCCTTGTGTGATAGGGCACTTGAGCTATACATAATCGCAACAAGATAAAATCTAATGATTCAACAAGAACTAAAAATAGAGACGGGTGTTTGTTGTTGCGTGCCTATTACCTCGGTCGGCTCTATGGATCTGTTTAATGTATCGACATTAGTTCCACCCAGACACCATTACTTGGAACTTGACTACCTCAAATGAGTACTCGGCTACATCTACTTTGTACTCACAATTTCTAGGAAGGATCTAGAAGTTTTGCCCTGCCATATGTTGGAAGGCTGCTCCAATGCAAAACATGCAAGATTTTGCATGGCTCATGCTTCACATAAAGATTCTCACCGCGGAAAACCTTGGGATCCATGGATGGATAGCCTGGTCTACCAATGCCTCTCACACAGCGAAAAAGTGTCATATCTATGCAAGGAATTTCCGTTCTCCTGCGAGATCCTAAAGACCATCAATGCACTGCTTGGCTTGCCAAACCTATTGATGCTTCTGGACTTTGTACCTGATGAAACTTACGACCGCTGACTACGCGTGAGATTGACCTTAAAAGTCAATACAATGCTAAGTTAGCCGGTTTGCTTCGTGAGGAGGAACTCAAATGGTACCATAGGTCTAAGGCCCAGTTCTTGTTAATTAGAAGGAGATTCGAATAAGAGATACTTCCATAGTGTCGCCAATTGTTGATATAGAAAGAAACTCATTCATTCTCTTGTTCAAGAAGAGGGACTGTTGAAGGTCATGAGCAACTAAAGTCCTATATTACATCGTATTATAAAGGCCTTTTGGCCCCCGGAGGAATCAGATGTATCCATGGATGAATCCAGGACTGATGATAACCCCCAAGTGTCTCTAGAAGAAAACAATATTCTAATCTCCCCGTATTCTAAGGAGGAAATAAGAAAAGCGGTTTTTCAGATGGAGCACAATAAGGCGTGAGGGCCGGATGGTTTCCCAGCTGAATTCTACCAGACCTTTGGGATACTGTCAAGTCCGACTTATTAGATCTGTTCGCTGAACTCCATGAGGAGCAGTTGGATCTGTTCCATATCAATTTTTGTGAAATTATTCTTCTCACAAAAGTTAATGATGCGAAACGGATTCAGCAATACAGATCGATATGCCTTCTAAATGTTTGTTTCAAAATATTCACAAAAGTTGCTACTATTCGACTTAATTAAGTGGTAGATCAAGTGGTGCGTCCTTCTCAGACTGCTTTTATGCAAGGTAGAAACATCCTAGATGGGGTGGTTGATGGCGTGTATTTCACACGTTCGTTGGGCAACCCCAAGAGGAAGGTATGATGCGCACAGCAGCAAGTTTTCCCTCAGAAAGAAACCAAGGTTTATCGAACCAGGAGGAGCCAAGAAGCACGTTGAAGGTTGATGGCGGCGGGATGTAGTGCGGCGCAACACCGGAGATTCCGGCGCCAACGTGGAACCCGCACAACACAACCAAAGTACTTTGCCCCAACGAAACGAGTGAGGTTGTCAATCTCACCGGCTTGCTGTAACAAAGGATTAACCGTATTGTGTGGAAGATGATTGTTTGCAGAGAAAACAAGAAAACAAGTATTGCAAGCAGATTTGTATTTCAAGTATTAAAGAATGGACCGGGGTCCACAGTTCACTAGAGGTGTCTCTCCCATAAGATAAAAGCATGTTGGGTGAACAAATTACAGTCGGGCAATTGACAAATAGAGAGGGCATAACAATGCACATACATGACATGATAAGTATAGTGAGATTTAATTGGGCATTACGACAAAGTACATAGACCGCCATCCAACTGCACTATGCCTAAAAAGTCCACCTTCAGGTTATCATCCGAACCCCCTCCAGTATTAAGTTGCTAAACAACGTGACAATTGCATTAAGTATGGTGCGTAATGTAATCAACAACTACATCCCTCGGACATAGCGCCAATGTTTTATCCCTAGTGGCAACAAGACAACACAACCTTAGAACTTTCTCATCAACTGTCCCAGGTGTCAATGCAGGCATGAACCCACTATCGAGCATAAGTACTCCCTCTTGGAGTTAAAAGTAAAAACTTGGCCAGAGCCTCTACTAGAAACGGAGAGCATGCAAGATCATAAACAACACGTGTATAATAACTTGATAATTAACATGACATAGTATTCTCTATCCATCGGATCCCGACAAACACAACATATAGAATTACGGATAGATGATCTTGATCATGTTAGGCAGCTCACAAGATCCAACAATGAAGCACAATGAGGAGAAGATAACCATCTAGCTACCGCTATGGACCCATAGTCCAGGGGTAGACTACTCACTCATCACTCCGGAGGCGACCATGGCGGTGTAGAGTCCTCCGGGAGATGATTCCCCTCTCCGGCAGGGGTGCCGGAGGCGATCTCCTGGATCCCCCGAGATGGGATCGGCGGCGACGGCGTCTCGCAAGGTTTTCCGTATCGTGGCTCTCGCATCGGGGGTTTCGTCACGCGAGGCTATTTGTAGGCGGAAGGGTAGGTCAAGAGGCGGCACGGGGGCCCCACACCACAGGGCCGCGCGGCCAAGGGGGGCCGCGCCGCCCTATGGTGTGGCCCCTCCGTGGCCCCTCTTCGTCTCTCCTTCGGACTTCCGGAAGCTTCGTGAGAAAATAGGCCCCGGGCTTTAATTTCGTCCAATTCCGAGAATATTTCGTTACTAGGATTTCTGAAACCAAAAACAGCAGAAAACGAGCAATCGGCACTTCGGCATCTTGTTAATAGGTTAGTTCCGGAAAATGCACGAATATGACATAAAGTGTGCATAAAACATGTAGGTATCATCAATAATATGGCATAGAACATAAGAAATTATCGATACGTCGGAGACGTATCAAGCATCCCCAAGCTTAGCTAGTTCTGCTCGTCCCGAGCAGGTAAAACGATAACAAAGATAATTTCTGAAGTGATATGCCATCATAACCTTGATCATACTATTTGTAAACATATGTAGTGGATGCAGCAATCATAACAATGGTGATGACATGAGTAAACAGGTGAATCATAAAGCAAAGACTTTTCATGAATAGTACTTCAAGACAAGTATTAATAAGTCTTGCATAAGAGTTAACTCATAAAGCAATAAATCAAAGTAAAGGTGTTGAAGCAACACAAGGGAAGATTAAGTTTCAGCGGTTGCTTTCAACTTGTAACATGTATATCTCATGGATAATTGTCAACATAGAGTAATATAACAAGTACAATATGCAAATATGTAGGAATCAATGCACGGTTCACACAAGTGTTTGTTTCTTGAGGTGGAGAGAGATAGGTGAACTGACTCAACATAAAAGTAAAGAGAATGGTCCTTCAAAGAGGAAAGCATCGATTGCTATATTTGTGCTAGAGATTTTATTTTGAAAACATGAAACAATTTTGTCAACGGTAGTAATAAAGCATATGAGTTATGAAAGTTATATCTTACAAGTTGCAAGTCTCATGCATAGTATACTAATAGTGCCCGCACCTTGTCCTAATTAACTTGGACTACCGGATCTTTGCAATGCACATGTTTTGACCAAGTGTCACAATGGGGTACCTCCATGCCGCCCGTACAAAGGTCTAAGGAGAAAGCTCGCATTTTGGATTTCTCGCTTTTGATTATTCTCAACTTAGACATCCATACCGGGACAACATGGACAACAGATAATGGACTCCTCTTTAATGCATAAGCATGTGGCAACAATTTTTATTCTCATATGAGATTGAGGATATATGTCCAAGATCTGAAACTTCCACCATGAATCATGGCTTTAGTTAGCGGCCCAAAGTTCTTCTCTAACAACATGCATGCTCCAACCATGAAGGTGGTAGATCTCTCTTGCTTCAGACAAGACGGACATGCATAGAAACTCACATGATATCCAACAAGGAATAGTTGATGGCGTCCCCAGAAACATGGTTATCGCTCAACAAGCAACTTAATAAGAGATAAAGTGCATAAGTACATATTCAATACCACAATAGTTTTTTAAGCTATTTGTCCCATGAGCTATATATTGCAAAGGTGAATGATGGAGTTTTAAAGGTAGCACTCAAGCAATTTACTTTGGAATGGCGGATAAATACCATGTAGTAGGTAGGTATGGTGGACACAAATGGCATAGTGGTTGGCTCAAGGATTTTGGATGCATGAGAAGTATTCCCTCTCGATACAAGGTTTAGGCTAGCAAGGCTATTTGAAACAAACACAAGGATGAACGGTACAGCAAAACTCACATAAAAGACATATGGTAAACATTATAAGACTCCATACCGTCTTCCTTGTTGTTCAAAACTCAATACTAGATGTTATCTAGACTCTAGAGAAACCAAATATGCAAACCAAATTAGCAAGCTCTAAGTATTTCTTCATTAATGGGTGCAAAGTATATGATGCAAGAGCTTAAACATGAGCACAACAATTGCCAAGTATCAAATTATCCAAGACATTTTAGAGTTACTACATGTAGCATTTTCCAATTCCAACCATATAACAATTTAACGAAGGAGAAACTTCGCCATGAATACTATGAGTAGAACCTAAGGACATATTTGTCCATATGCAACAACGGAGCGTGTCTCTCTCCCATAAAGTGAATGCTAGGATCCATTTTATTCAAACAAAACAAAAAACAAAAACAAACCGACGCTCCAAGCAAAGTACATAAGATGTGGCCGAATAAAAATATAGTTTCAGGGGAGGAACCTGATAATGTTGTCGATGAAGAAGGGGATGCCTTGGGCATCCCCAAGCTTAGACGCTTGAGTCTTCTTAATATATGCAGGGGTGAACCACCGGGGCATCCCCAAGCTTAGAGTTTTCACTCTCCTTGATCATATTGCATCATTCTCCTCTCTTGATCCTTGAAAACTTCCTCCACACCAAACTCGAAACAACTCATTAGAGGGTTAGTGCATAATAAAAATTCACATGTTCAGAGGTGACACAATCATTCTTAACACTTCTGGACATTGCATAAAGCTACTGGACATTAATGGATCAAAGAAATTCATCCAACATAGCAAAAGAGGCAATGCGAAATAAAAGACAGAATCTGTCAAAACAGAACAGTCCGTAAAGATGGATTTTATTAGGCCACCAGACTTGCTCAAACGAAAATGCTCAAATTGAATTAAAGTTGCGTACATATCTGAGGATCACTCACGTAAATTGGCATAATTTTCTGAGTTACCTACAAAGAATTAGACCCAGATTCGTGACAGCAAAGAAATCTGTTTCTGCGCAGTAATCCAAATCTAGTACTTACTTTACTATCAAAGACTTTACTTGGTACAACAAAACACAAAACTAAGATAAGGAGAGGTTGCTACAGTAGTAAACAACTTCCAAGACACAAAATAAAAACAAAATACTGTAGGTAAAAACATGGGTTGTCTCCCATAAGCGCTTTTCTTTAACGCCTTTCAGCTAGGCGCGAAAGTGTAACTCAAGTAACATCAAGAGATGAAGCATCAACATCATAATTTGTTCTAATAATAGAATCATAAGGTACCTTCATTCTCTTTCTAGGGAAGTGTTCCATACCTTTCTTGAGAGGAAATTGATATTTAATATTACCTTCCTTCATATCAATAGTAGCACCAACGGTTCGAAGAAAAGGTCTTCCCAATATAATGGGGCAAGATGCATTGCATTCAATATCCAAGACAACAAAATCAACGGGGACAAGGTTATTGTTAACCATAATATGAACATTATCAACTTTCCCCAAAGGTTTCTTTTTAGCATTATCAGCGAGATTAACATCCAGATAACAATTTTTCAATGGTGGCAAGTCAAGCATATCATAGACTTTTTAGGCATAACGAAATACTTGCACCAAGATCACATAAAGCATTACAATCAAAATCTTTGATTCTCATTTTAATGATGGGCTCCCAACCATCCTCTAGCTTTCTAGGAATAGAAGTTTCAAGTTTTAGTTTCTCTTCTCTAGCTTTTATGAGAGCATTTGTAATATGTTTTGTGAAAGCCAAATTTATAGCGCTAGCATTGGGACTCTTAGCAAGTTTTTGCAAGAACTTTATAACTTCAGAGATATGGCAATCATCAAAATCTAAATTATTACAATCTAAAGCAATGGGATTATCATCCCCAAGGTTGGAAAAAATTTCAGCAGCTTTTATCACAGTGCAATTTCAGCAGTTTTAGCAGTTTCAAGTAATTTTGCGCGCTTTGCACTAGGAGTAGAAGCATTGCTAACACCAATTATTTTATCATGGATAGTAGGAGGTGCAGCAACATATGAATCATTAGCATTGCTAGTGGTGGTAATAGTCCAAACTTTAGCTACATCTTCTTTTTTAGCTAGTTTTTCATTTTCTTCTCTATCCCACCTAGCACGCAGTTCAGCCATTAATCTTATATTCTCATTAATTCTAACTTGGATGGCATTTGCTGTAGTAACAATTTTATTTTCAATATCCCTATTAGGCATAACTTTCGATTTCAAAAGATCAACATCGAGGCAAGACTATCAACTCTAGAAACAAGAATATCAATTTTATTGAGCTTTTCCTCAACAGATTTGTTAAAGGCAGTTTGTGTACTAATAAATTCTTTAAGCATGGCCTCAAGTCCAGGGGGTGTATTCCTATTATTGTTGTAAGAATTCCCATAAGAATTAGCATAACCGTTACCATTATTATAAGGATATGGCCTATAGTTATTACTAGAATTGTTCCGATAAGCATTGTTGTTGAAATTATTATTTTTAATGAAGTTTACATCAACATGTTCTTCTTGTGCAACCAATGAAGCTAATGGAACATTATTAGGATCAACATTAGTCCTATCATTCGCAAGCATAGACATAATAGCATCAACCTTATCATTCAAGGAAGAGGATTCTTCAACAGAATTTTCCTTCTTACCTTGTGGAGCTCTTTCCGTGTGCCATTCAGAGTAATTAACCATCATATTATCAAGAAGCTTTGTTGCTTCACCAAGAGTGATGGACATAAAGGTACCTCCAGCAGCTGAATCCAATAAATTCCGTGAAGAAAAATTTAGTCCTGCATAGAAGGTTTGGATGATCATCCAAGTAGTCAGTCCATGGGTTGGGCAATTTTTAACCAGAGATTTCATTCTTTCCCAAGCTTGAGCAACATGTTCATTATCTAATTGTTTGAAATTCATTATGCTACTCCTCAAAGATATAATTTTAGCAGGGGGATAATATCTACCAATAAAAGCATCCTTGCATTTAGTCCATGAATCAATACTATTCTTAGGCAGAGATAGCAACCAATCTTTAGCTCTTCCTCTTAATGAGAAAGGGAACAATTTTAATTTTATAATGTCACCATCTACATCTTTATATTTTTGCATCTCACATAGTTCAACAAAATTATTGAGATGGGCAGACAGCATCATCGTAACTAACACCAGAAAATTGCTCTCGCATAACAAGATTTAGTAAAGCAGGTTTAATTTCAAAGAATTCCGCTGTAGTAGCAGGTGGAGCAATAGGTGTGCATAAGAAATCATTATTATTTGTTCTAGTGAAGTCACACAACTTAGTATTTTCAGGGTTGGCCATTTTAGCAACAGTAAATAAAGCAAACTAGATAAAGTAAATGCAAGTAAACTAATTTTTTTGTGTTTTTGATATAGCAAACAAGACAGTAAATAAAGTAAAACTAGCAACTAATTTTTTTGTGTTTTTGATATAAGTGCAGCAAACAAAGTAGTAAATAAAGCAAGACAAAAACAAAGTAAAGAGATTGAGAAGTGGAGACTCCCCTTGCAGCGTGTCTTGATCTCCCCGGCAACGGCGCCAGAAAATATGCTGGCGCGTAGTTGACGTGGGAGTCAGAAATCTTTGTGGTGTAGCTTTTCTTCAGTTCCCCGGCAACGGCGCCAGAAAATATGCTTGATGGCGTGTATTTCACACGTTCATTGGGCAACCCCAAGAGGAAGGTATGATGCGCACAGTAGCAAGTTTTCCCTCGTAAAGAAACCAAGGTTTATCGAACCAGGAGGAGCCAAGAAGCACGTTGAAGGTTGATGGCGGCGGGATGTAGTGCGGCGCAACACCGGAGATTCCGGCGCCAACGTGGAACCCGCACAACACAACCAAAGTACTTTGCCCCAACGAAACGAGTGAGGTTGTCAATCTCATCGGCTTGCCGTAACAAAGGATTAACCGTATTGTGTGGAAGATGATTGTTTGCAGAGAAAACAGTAAAACAAGTATTGCAACAGATTTGTATTTCAAGTATTAAAGAATGGACCGGGGTCCACAGTTCACTAGAGGTGTCTCTCCCATAAGATAAAAGCATGTTGGGTGAACAAATTACAGTCGGGCAATTGACAAATAGAGAGGGCATAACAATGCACATACATGACATGATAAGTATAGTGAGATTTAATTGGGCATTACGACAAAGTACATAGACCGCCATCCAACCGCATCTATGCCTAAAAAGTCCACCTTCAGAGTTATCATCCGAACCCCTCCAGTATTAAGTTGCTAAACAACAGACAATTGCATTAAGTATGGTGCGTAATGTAATCAACAACTACATCCTCGGACATAGCGCCAATGTTTTATCCCTAGTGGCAACATGCAGAACACAACCTTAGAACTTTCTCGTCACCGTCCTGGTGTCAATGCGGGCATGAACCCACTATCGAGCATAAGTACTCCCTCTTGGAGTTAAAAGTAAAAACTTGGCCAGAGCCTCTACTAGAAACGGAGAGCATGCAAGATCATAAGCAACACATGTATAATAACTTGATAATTAACATGACATAGTATTCTCTATCCATCGGATCCCGACAAACACAACATATAGAATTACGGATAGATGATCTTGATCATGTTAGGCAGCTCACAAGATCCAACAATGAAGCACAATGAGGAGAAGACAACCATCTAGCTACCGCTATGGACCAATAGTCCAGGGGTAGACTACTCACTCATCACTCCGGAGGCGACCATGGCGGTGTAGAGTCCTCCGGGAGATGATTCCCCTCTCCGGCAGGGTGCCGGAGGCGATCTCCTGGATCCCCCGAGATGGGATCGGCGGCGACGGCGTCTCAGTAAGGTTTTCCGTATCGTGGCTCTCGGTACTGGCGGTTTTGTCACGGAGGCTATTTGTAGGCGGAAGGGTAGGTCAAGAGGCGGCACGGGGGCCCCACACCACAGGGCCGCCCTATGGTGTGGCCCCTCCGTGGCCCCTCTTCGTCTCTCCTTCGGACTTCTGGAAGCTTCGTGAGAAAATAGGCCCCTGGGCTTTAATTTCGTCCAATTTCGAGAATATTTCGTTACTAGGATTTCTGAAACCAAAAACAGCAGAAAACAGCAACTGGCACTTCGGCATCTTGTTAATAGGTTAGTTCCAGAAAATGCACGAATATGACATAAAGTGTGCATAAAACATGTAGGTATCATCAATAATATGGCATAGAACATAAGAAATTATCGATACGTCGGAGACGTATCAGTGGTCGCCTTGCATGAGAAAATCAATGAGATGCATCGCAAAAAAGTTGAATGGGGTCATACTCAAAATCGACTTTGAAAAATCCTATGATAAAGTCAAGTGGTCCTTTCTTCAGCAAACACTCAGGATGTAAGATTTTTCTGAGGATTGGCATGCTCTTATTAATAACTTTGTTTTTGGTGGTAGTGTTGCCATTAAGGTCAATGATGACATTGGAAAATACTTGAAGACCATAAAATGGTTGAGGTAAGGTGATCCCCTATCTCCAATGTTATTTAACATTGTGGCGGATATGCTTGCAATTATAATAAAGTGCGCTAAGGTCGATGGCCTAATTGAAGGTGTAGTCCCCCATTTGGTTGATGGCGGCATATCCGTTCTTCAGTATATCGATGACACAATTCTATTTATGGATCATGACTTGGAAAAGGCACATAATCTGTAATTAATTCTTTCAGCATTCGAGCAGTTGTCAGGTCTTAAGATTAATTTCCATAAAAGTGAATTGTTTTGTTTCGGTGAAGCCAAAGATGAAGCCAACTTGTACGCTAAATTATTCGGCTGTGAGATTGGTTGTTTTCCAATAAGCTATCTTGGTATTCCGATTCACTATCGAAGACTCGCGTTAGCTGAATGGAAAATAGTTGAAGAAAGACTTCAAAAACGCCTTATTAGTTGGAAAGGAAAATTACTATCCCTTGGAGGAAGATTAGTTCTCACAAATTCAGTACTTACAAATATGGTACTGTATATGATTTCTTTCTTCAAGTTTACCGAAAGAAGTCTTGCATAGATTGGACTATTTCCGATCAAGATTCTTTTGGCAAGGGGATAGTGAGAAGAAAAGGTACCGGTTAACTAAATGGAGTGTCGTATACCGTCCAAAAGATCAAGGTGGACTAGGTGTCCATGATCTTGAAGTTAAAACCTTGCTTGGTAAATGGCTGGCCAAGTTGTTAACGAAGGATGGTGTGTGGCAACAATTAGGGTGTGTTTGGGACAGCTCCACTCCACCAATCCACCGGTGGAGCAGCTGAAGCTGTCCCAAACGCATCAACTTCACCTATTTACCGAAGTGAAGCCAATAGCCCCGCTAGTTCATTTTACCGAAGCGGCGAGAGAGGTGCTTCAGCAACTCCACTTCACCTCCTAATATCCATCTAACCCTCCACTTGAGTTTAATTACCCACCAATGCCACTGAACTACCCCCATCTTTTCAGCCCAGCCAGATCGTTTTTTCTGCAGGCTCGCCCACGATTCCTCTCCCCATGGCGAACTGGCAACTAGGGCACGCCGCCGCCCCCATCTCAGGCACGATCCCCGCCCTCTAGAGGACCTCTGACGTCCCCCTGTGGTAGCGGCCCTGCCTTCTCCCGTCCGCCTTACTCCCTACAATCGACCTTCACCGGAACAGCCAACAAAGCAACCGAGGGACTCGTCGTCGCTGTATTCCTAGTCGAGCGATTCCCTAGTCGTACTTGACTTCCAGTAGGTAGCCGCTAAAAGGTATGCCAATATTCTTCACCGCACCTTTTGAAGGAGATATGCCCTAGAGGCAATAATAAAGTGGTTATTATTTATATCTTTATGTTTATGATAAATGTTTATATATCATGCTATAATTGTATTAACCGAAACATTAGTACATGTGTGATATGTAGACAACAAGAAGTCCCTAGTATGCCTCTTAAACTAGCTTGTTGATTAATGGATGATTAGTTTCATAATCATGAACATTGGATGTTATTAATAACAAGGTTATATCATTATATGAATGATGTAATGGACACACCCAATTAAGCGTAGCATAAGATCTCATCATTAAGTTATTTGCTATAAGCTTTCGATACATAGTTACCTAGTCCTTATGACCATGAGATCATGTAAATCACTTATACCGGAAAGGTACTTTGATTACATCAAACGCCACTCGCGTAAATGGGTGGTTATAAAGGTGGGATTAAATATCCGGAAAGTATGAGTTGAGGCATATGGATCAACAATGGGATTTGTCCATCCCGATGACGGATAGATATACTCGGGCCCTCTCGGTGGAATGTCGTCTAATGTCTTGCAAGCATATGAATAAGTTCATAAGAGACCACATACCACGGTACAAGTAAAGAGTACTTGTCAGGAGACGAGGTTGAACAAGGTATAGAGTGATACCGATGATCAAACCTCGGACAAGTAAAAATATCGCGTGACAAAGGGAATTGGTATCGTATGTGAATGGTTCATTCGATCACTAAAGTCATCGTTGAATATGTGGGAGCCATTATGGATCTCCAAATCCCACTATTGGTTATTGGTCGGAGTGAGTACTCAACCATGTCCGCATAGTTCACGAACCGTAGGGTGACACACTTAAAGTTGGATGTTGAAATGGTAGAACTTGAATATGGAATGGAGTTCGAATATTTGTTCGGAGTCCCGGATGAGATCCCGGACATCACGAGGAGTTCCGGAATGGTCCGGAGAATAAGATTCATATATAGGAAGTCATATTCCAAGTTTGGAAATGATCCGATGCATTTATGGCAGGTTCTAGAAGGTTCTAGAAAAGTCCGGAAGAAATCACCATGGAAAGTAGAGTCCCGGAGGGACTCCACCTTGCATGACCAGCCAACCCTAAAGGGGAGGAGTCCAAGGTGGACTCCCCTAGGGTGGCCGGCCAACCCACCTCAAGGAAAGGTGGGAGTCCCACCTTGGGTAGGACTCCCTCCTTGAGTAGGTTTCCCACATATGGGAGGTTTTAGTGTTGGGGTCTTATTCGAAGACTTGGACTAGAACTCTTGGTGCTTCCACCTATATAATGAGGGGCATAGGAGAGGGGGATGATCACTTCAAGCCTCAACCTTGGCCGCACCCCTTAGAGGGCCGGCGCCCAACCCCCCTCTCTCCCCAAACCCTAGCGGTCTCTCTCCTCCACCACATCCCGCACGCTTAAGCGAAGCTCCGCCGGATTTCTCCACCACCACCGACACCACGCCGTCGTGCTGTCGGATTCAAGAGGAGCTACTACTTCCGCTGCCCGCTGGAACGGGGAGGTGGACGTCGTCTTCATCAACAACCGAACGTGTGACCGAGTACGGAGGTGCTGCCCGTTGATTGCGTGTATTTCACACGTTCGTTGGGCAACCCCAAGAGGAAGGTATGATGCGCACAGCAGCAAGTTTTCCCTCAGAAAGAAACCAAGGTTTATCGAACCAGGAGGAGCCAAGAAGCACGTTGAAGGTTGATGGCGGCGGGATGTAGTGCGGCGCAACACCAGGGATTCCGGCGCCAACGTGGAACCCGCACAACACAACCAAAGTACTTTGCCCCAACGAAACAGTGGAGGTTGTCAATCTCACCGGCTTGCTGTAACAAAGGATTAACCGAATTGTGTGGAAGATGATTGTTTGCAGAGAAAACAAGTAAAAACAAGTATTGCAGACAGATTTGTATTTCGAGATTAAAAGAATGGACCGGGGTCCACAGTTCACTAGAGGTGTCTCTCCCATAAGATAAAAGCATGTTGGGTGAACAAATTACAGGTCGGGCAATTGACAAATAGAGAGAGCATAACAATGCACATACATGTCATGATAAGTATAGTAAGATTTAATTGGGCATTACGACAAAGTACATAGACCGCCATCCAACCGCATCTATGCCTAAAAAGTCCACCTTCGAGTTATCGTCCGAACCCCTCCAGTATTAAGTTGCAAAGCAACGGACAATTGCATTAAGTATGGTGCGTAATGTAATCAATAACTACATCCTCGGACATAGCATCAATGTTTTATCCCTAGTGGCAACAAGACAACACAACCTTAGAACTTTCTCGTCACTCGTCCCGGTGTCAATGCAGGCATGAACCCACTATCGAGCATAAATACTCCCTCTTGGAGTTACTAGCATCAACTTGGCCGAGCCTCTACTAATAATGGAGAGCATGCAAGATCATAAACAACACATATGCAATAACTTGATAATTAACATAACATGGTATTCTCTATCCATCGGATCTCGACAAACACAACATAGAGTATTACGAGATAGATGATCTTGATCATGTTAGGCAGCTCACAAGATCCAACAATGAAGCACAATGAGGAGAAGACAACCATCTAGCTATTGCTATGGACCCATAGTCCAGGGGTGAACTACTCACTCATCACTCCGGAGGCGACCATGGCGGTGTAGAGTCCTCCGGGAGATGAATCCCCTCTCCGGCAGGTGCCGGAGGAGATCTCCGAATCCCCGAGATGGGATTGGCGGCGGCGGCGTCTCTGGAAGGTTTTCCGTATCGTGGTTTTTTCGCATCAGGGGTTTCGCGACGGAGGCTTTAAGTAGGCGGAAGGGCGGAGTCGGGGGGCTAACGAGGGGCCCACACCACAGGGCGGCGCGGGCCCCCCCTTGGTCGCGCCGCCTTATGGTCTGGCCACCTCGTGGCCCCACTTCGTATGCTCTTCGGTCTTCTGGAAGGTTCGTGGCAAAATAGGCCCCTGGGTCTTGATTTCGTCCAATTCGAGAATATTTCGTTACTAGGATTTCGAAACCAAAAACAGCGAGAAACAACGAACGAGCACTTCGGCATCTTGTTAATAGGTTAGTTTCAGAAAATGCACGAATATGACATAAAGTGTGCATAAAACATGTAGGTATCATCAATAATATGGCATAGAACATGAGAAATTATCGATACGTCGGAGACGTATCAAGCATCCCCAAGCTTAGTTCTGCTCGTCCCGAGCAGGTAAAACGATAACAAAGATAATTTCTGAAGTGACATGCCATCATAACCTTGATCATACTATTTGTAAACATATGTAGTGGATGCAGCGATCAAAACAATGGTAATGACATGAGTAAACAAGTGAATCATAAAGCAAAGACTTTTCATGAATAGTACTTCAAGACAAGCATCAATAAGTCTTGCATAAGAGTTAACTCATAAAGCAATAAATCAAAGTAAAGGTATTGAAGCAACACAAAGGAAGATTAAGTTTCAGCGGTTGCTTTCAACTTGTAACATGTATATCTCATGGATAATTGTCAACATAGAGTAATATAACAAGTGCAATATGCAAGTATGTAGGAATCAATGCACAGTTCACACAAGTGTTTGCTTCTTGAGGTGGAGAGAGATAGGTGAACTGACTCAACATAAAAGTAAAAAGAATGGTCCTTCAAAGAGGAAAGCATCGATTGCTATATTTGTGCTAGAGCTTTTATTTTGAAAACATGAAACAATTTTGTCAACGGTAGTAATAAAGCATATGAGTTATGTAAATTATATCTTACAAGTTGCAAGTCTCATGCATAATATACTAATAGTGCCCGCACCTTGTCCTAATTAGCTTGGACTACCGGATCTTTGCAATGCACATGTTTTAACCAAGTGTCACAATGGGGTACCTCCATGCCGCATGTACAAAGGTCTAAGGAGAAAGCTCGCATTTTGGATTTCTCGCTTTTGATTATTCTCAACTTAGACATCCATACCGGGACAACATGGACAACAGATAATAGACTCCTCTTTAATGCATAAGCATGTAGCAACAATTATTATTCTCATATGAGATTGAGGATATATGTCCAAAACTGAAACTTCCACCATGATTCATGGCTTTAGTTAGCGGCCCAATGTTCTTCTCTAACAATATGCATGCTCCAACCATTAAGGTGGTAGATCTCTCTTACTTCGGACAAGACGGACATGCATAGCAACTCACATGATATTCAACAAAGAATAGTTGATGGCGTCCCCGAAGCATGGTTATCGCACAACAAGCAACTTAATAAGAGATAAAGTGCATAAGTACATATTCAATACCACAATAGTTTTTAAGCTATTTGTCCCATGAGCTATATATTGCAAAGGTGAATGATGGAATTTTAAAGGTAGCACTCAAGCAATTTACTTTGAAATGGCGGATAAATACCATGTAGTAGGTAGGTATGGTGGACACAAATGGCATAATGGTTGGCTCAAATATTTTGGATGCATGAGAAGTATTCCCTCTCGATACAAGGTTTAGGCTAGCAAGGTTATTTGAAACAAACACACGGATGAACGGTGCAGCAAAACTCACATAAAAGACATATTGTAAACATTATAAGACTCCACACCGTCTTCCTTGTTGTTCAAAACTCAATACTAGATGTTATCTAGACTCTAGAGAAACCAAATATGCAAACCAAATTAGCAAGCTCTAAGTGTTTCTTCATTAATGGGTGCAAAGTATATGATGCAAGAGCTTAAACATGAGCACAACAATTGCCAAGTATCAAATTATCCAAGACATTTTAGAGTTACTACATGTAGCATTTTCCAATTCCAACCATATAACAATTTAACGAAGAAGAAACTTCGCCATGAATACTATGAGTAGAGCCTAAGGACATACTTGTCCATATGCTACAACGGAGCGTGTCTCTCTCCCATAAAGTGAATGCTAGGATCCATTTTATTCAAACAAAACAAAAACAAAAACAAACCGACGCTCCAAGCAAAGTGCATAAGATGTGACGGAATAAAAATATAGTTTCAGGGGAGGAACCTGATAATGTTGTCGATGAAGAAGGGGATTCCTTGGGCATCCCCAAGCTTAGACGCTTGAGTCTTCTTAGAATATGCAGGGGTGAACCACCGGGGCATCCCCAAGCTTAGAGCTTTCACTCTCCTTGATCATATTGCATCATACTCCTCTCTTGATCCTTGAAAACTTCCTCCACACCAAACTCGAAACAACTCATTAGAGGGTTAGTGCACAATAATAATTCACATGTTCAGAGGTGACACAATCATTCTTAACACTTCTGGACATTGCATAAAGCTACTGGACATTAATGGATCAAAGAAATTCATCCAACATAGCAAAAGAGGCAATGCGAAATAAAAGGCAGAATCGTCAAAACAGAACAGTCCGTAAAGATGGATTTTATTAGGCCACCAGACTTGCTCAAATGAAAATGCTCAAATTGAATGAAAGTTGCATACATATCTGAGGATCATGCACGTAAATTGGCTTAATTTTCTGAGCTACCTACAGGAAGGTAGACCCAGATTCGTGACAAGCAAAGAAATCTGGAACTGCGCAGTAATCCAAATCTAGTACTTACTTTACTATCAAAGACTTTACTTGGCACAACAAAACTCAAAACTAAGATAAGGATAGGTTGCTACAGTAGTAAACAACTTCCAAGACACAAATATAAAACAAAAATACTGTAGTAAAAACATGGGTTGTCTCCCATAAGCGCTTTTCTTTAACGCCTTTCAGCTAGGCGCAGAAAGTGTAACTCAAGTATTATCGGAGAATGGAGCATCGATATCATAAGCTCCCCCATTTGCAGCGTGTCTTGATCTCCCCGGCAACGGCGCCAGAAAATATACTTGATGGCGTGTATTTCACACGTTCGTTGGGCAACCCCAAGAGGAAGGTATGATGCGCACAGCAGCAAGTTTTCCCTCAGAAAGAAACCAAGGTTTATCGAACCAGGAGGAGCCATGAAGCACGTTGAAGGTTGATGGCGGCGGGATGTAGTGCGGCGCAACACCAGGGATTCCGGCGCCAACGTGGAACCTGCACAACACAACCAAAGTACTTTGCCCCAACGAAACAGTGAGGTTGTCAATCTCACCGGCTTGCTCGTAACAAAGGATTAACCGAATTGTGTGGAAGATGATTGTTTGCGAGAAAACAGATAAAAACAAGTATTGCAGCAGATTTGTATTTCAGTATTAAAAGAATGGACCGGGGTCCACAGTTCACTAGAGGTGTCTCTCCCATAAGATAAAAGCATGTTGGGTGAACAAATTACGGTCGGGCAATTGACAAATAGAGAGAGCATAACAATGCACATACATGTCATGATAAGTATAGTGAGATTTAATTGGGCATTACGACAAAGTACATAGACCGCCATCCAACTGCATCTATGCCTAAAAAGTCCACCTTCAGAGTTATCGTCCGAACCCCTCCAGTATTAAGTTGCAAAGCAACGGACAATTGCATTAAGTATGGTGCGTAATGTAATCAATAACTACATCCTCGGACATAGCATCAATGTTTTATCCCTAGTGGCAACGAGCACAACACAACCTTAGAACTTTCATCACTCTGTCCCGGTGTCAATGCAGGCATGAACCCACTATCGAGCATAAATACTCCCTCTTGGAGTTACTAGCATCAACTTGGCCAGAGCCTCTACTAATAACGGAGAGCATGCAAGATCATAAACAACACATATGCAATAACTTGATAATTAACATAACATGGTATTCTCTATCCATCGGATCCCGACAAACACAACATAGAGTATTACAGATAGATGATCTTGATCATGTTAGACAGCTCACAAGATCCAACAATGAAGCACAATGAGGAGAAGACAACCATCTAGCTACTGCTATGGACCCATAGTCCAGGGGTGAACTACTCACTCATCACTCCGGAGGCGACCATGGCGGTGTAGAGTCCTCCGGGAGATGAATCCCCTCTCCGGCAGGGTGCCGGAGGAGATCTCCGAATCCCCCGAGATGGGATTGGCGGCGGCGGCTTCTCCGGAAGGTTTTCCGTATCGTGGTTTTTTCGCATCGGGGGTTTCGCGACGGAGGCTTTAAGTAGGCGGAAGGGCGGAGTCGGGGCTGACGAGGGCCCACACCACGGGCGGCGCGGGCCCTCCCTTGGCCGCGCCGCCTTGTGGTCCGGCCACCTCGTGGCCCCACTTCGTATGCTCTTCGGTCTTCCGGAAGGTTCGTGGAAAAATAGGCCCCGGGTCTTGATTTCGTCCAATTCCGAGAATATTTAGTTACTAGGATTTCGAAACCAAAAACAGCAGAAAACAACAGAACGGCACTTCGGCATCTTGTTAATAGGTTAGTTCCAGAAAATGCACGAATATGACATAAAGTGTGCATAAAACATGTAGGTATCATCAATAATATGTCATAGAACATAAGAAATTATCGATACGTCGGAGACGTATCACCCGTTCGTGGCGCCGGAAGCGATCGTGATCAAGATCTTCTACGCGCTTTTGCAAGCGGCAAGTGAACGTCTACCGCAGCAACAAGAGCCTCATCTTGTAGGCTTTGGAATCTCTTCAAGGGTGAGACTCGATACCCCCTCGTTGCTACCATCTTCTAGATTGCATCTTGGCTTGGATTGCGTGTTCGCGGTAGGAAATTTTTGTTTTCTATGCAACGTTATCCTACAAGTGGTATCGAGCCGTGTCTATGCATAGATGGTTGCACGAGTAGAACACAATGGTTTTGTGGGCGTTGATGCTCTTGTTATCTTTAGTTTGAGTACTTTGCATCTTTGTGGCATAGTGGGATGAAGCGGCCCGGACTAACTTTACATGACCGCGTTCATGAGACTTGTTCCTCGTTCGACATGCAACTTGTATTGCATAAGAGGCTTTGCGGGTGTCTCGTCTCTCCTACTATAGTGAAGATTCAATTTACTCTTCTATTGACAACATTAGTATCACCGTTGTGGTTCATGTTCGTAGGTAGATTAGATCTCTCTCGAAAACCCTAAACCACGTAAAATATGCAAACCAAATTAGAGACGTCTAACTTGTTTTTGCAGGGTTTGGTGATGTGATATGGCCATGATGTGATGATGAATATGTATGAGATGATCATTATTGTATCGTGGCAACCGGCAGGAGCCTTATGGTTGTCTTTAAATTTCATGTTGAGTAGTATTTCAAAGTAGTTGTAATAGTTGCTACATGAGGTGAACAACCATGAAGACGGCGCCATGGACCTTGACGCTACGCCGACGATGATGGAGATCATGCCCGTTGATGATGGAGATCATGTCCGTGCTTTGGAGATGAAGATCGAAGGCGCAAAGACAAAAGGGCCATATCATATCACATATGAATTGCATGTGATGTTAATCCTTTATGCATCTTATTTTGCTTAGAACGCGGCGGTAGCATTATAAGATGATCCCTCACATTAATATCAAGATAATAAAGTGTTCTCCCCTCGTATGCACCGTTGCCAAAGTTCGTCGTTTCAAAGCATCTCGTGATGATCGGATGTGATAGATTCAACGTTCATATACAACGGGTGTAAGCCATGTTGCACACGCGGAATACTTGGGTTTGCTTGACGAGCCTAGCATGTATAGACATGGACTCGGGACAACGGAAACCGAAAGGTTGAACACGAGTCATATGGATGATATGATCAACATGTTGATGTTCACCATTGAAGCTACATCATCTCACGTGATGATCGGTTTTGGTGTAGTGGATTTGGATCGTGTACCACTTAACAACTATGAGGGATGTTGTATTAAGTGGGAGTTCATTAGTAATTAGATTAAAACATGAACTAATTATCATAAACATAGTCTGAGTAGTATTTTTGAATTAATTTTGTAGTATTGGCATCCGTTTTTCTACTATGCGCTAGTCTTGTTATTGAGATAGAAATACTGTTAAAATCTGACAAGAAACTTTACGGATTGGTACCGTATTGTTAAAAGAATCAAGAAATGATTAAGTCCTATTGCAAACTTTTAGTAAACCTCACATTGTTAATTCAGAGAGCTATGATTTCAATTAGTACCTAAAGTTATCTTGTCTCCGTGAAACTTGAAGTTCAAATCTGTTTGAAAAGTAAGGAGCTGAAAATTTAGTTTTCAGAAATAATCAAGGTATGAGATATATATGATATCTAAGACCTTATTGCAAGATGATAGAATATAATTTGGTGAGACTACATAAACTCATAAGTTTTATGGGATTGTACGAAGGTTGAAGACGCAAGGCGTCCCAATCCTCCAACTATTGGGGCACTAATAATATTCGCATATCCATGAAGTTATCATCCTTAGTATGCACCGTTGCTAAGACTCGTCGTTTCGAAGCATCACGTGATGATCGGGTGTGATAGATTCTACGTGTGCATACAACGGGTGCAAGCCAGATTTGCACATGCGAATACCAAGGTTAAAACTTTACGAGCCTAGCATGTACAGACATGGTCTCGTGAAAGTCGTCATGATATAATGGATAAAATTATGAGTGAAATTGTTCATCATATTACAAAGTTACTAATAGTGAAATCTGAAACACTTGTCATATGATGATCAACTTAAAGTAAGAACCTCAAGGTTATTGGTATTTGACCAACAAACCTAGAAGTTAATAATGTTAAATTAAAGTGTTTTTCTGAATAATGAGGAAAGCTAAAAGAGAAACTGCAAAAGATATTTTGGCAAAAAGAAAAGAAAAGACTAGAAAGTCTAGCTCAGGTGTATATAAATGATATACATGTTATGGTTGTATTCCTAGCTAAGTCACACTATGAAATTCTTGGGTATAAGTACTATATTGGTTGGTATGAAGTGTCATACAAAAACAACGCAATACAAGAATACTATGGCCTAAGTGACTGATAAGGAATATGGTAATAATGCACGTCTGGAACATAATAAAGTGTTATTATGTTTGTCGTTGGCATTCTACCTAACCCTTAGAATTTATAATAAAGAGCTTAATAAATTGTTATTTTGCTCTGGTCAAATAAAAACAATGAGTTGTTCAAATTATGACATTACTCCATGTACGATGGATAAGTTATTATAAATCTTAATGGTGAAACACACACACATAATATCGACGCTAAAATGCCATAAGGCAAATGATTTGAATTCCACTTATTTGTGGAACCGCCATTTAGGTCATGTTAGAAAGGAACGCATGAAGGAACTCCATGCAAATGGATTTTTGGAGTCATTTGATTTTTTGAATCGTTTGGTGCTTGCAAAATCTTTTCTAAAAAGTAATGACTGAAATACCGTTCATAGGCCGAGAGTTGAACGGGCAACTAACTTAGTGAAAACATACATAATGATATATGTGGTTCACTGGGCATAGTTGTGTGCGGGAGATTCTTCTACTTCATGAAAACTTCCAACAATAAATTGAGTATATATGTGGATATATTCAATAAGGAAGAAGTTTGAAACATTTGAATGGATTCAAATAAATTTCAGCATGAAGTGGAAATCATCGTAATAGAAAAATCAAATATCTATGATTGGATCATGGTGGAAATATTTGAATTACGAGTTTTAGCGAACATCTAAGAGACACTACAAGAGATCTCATATACCATGACGAAAATCCTCGTGACAGGGGTTTGTAACGTCATGGAATATGATAATATGTGACGTATTGCACCTATCGTCATGGAATCCTAGAAATCCGTGACGGGCACGCAATCATCGTCACTTAACACCACATTCTGTGACGGTCTGAATATATTCCATGACAAACATGGCTAGGTCACAATAGAACTGAATCAGTAAGGCACGCGTCGTGGTGAGCCATGGAGGTGGGACACACATGTTGGGCAGAAATAAGGGGAAAAAGTGGTAGCCTGGAGTTGGATGGGAGAGAAAATGGTTAAAAAGTTAGCAATGCATTTTTATTAGGTAGAGAAATCGATGAGCACTACACAAAATCTTTAATCTGATTTGAAAATCCATATTGTCTATGCACGCGGTCACGGAACGAAATTTTCATAACGCCGCCCCTGTGATTTTGGTAACCCGCTAATTTTCACGAACTCATCAATTTGCAAACTATTCCCGCTTTCCTCGTGGCCCAAACACCCGGTCAAACATTGTTTTAACCCTATCCCGCTATTGCGCCGCCTCCTCCCGATCCAATCTCCTCATCGCGACTTCCTCAACTCGATCGTGGGCTGCTCCCGACGTGCACTGGTGCGGCACCGAGCCTCAGCCGATTCGCCGCTGCAGCGACGCCGTTCCGCCACCACATGCGACCTTGCCTAGAGATGGTTGTCCGCGTGGCTGCTGGCAGCCGTCAGATTAACCAGTGCGGTGCTGCGCCTGCGCCTTCTCATCGACTCCAGCGTTTCCTCACCTGAAAGGAGTGCCGCCATCCCCATCAACCTGCACTTCATCCTGGACCCCCGCGTAATACAACCAATAACTCCAAGATGTGCTCTGTCTAATATTTCTCTTTACTGTATAATCCTAATTTCATCTGCCCTCACATGTTCTGAAATTTTCTTTGTTTCAGGCTACATGCGTGTGTTTAACTGTTTATCCAATCTCTTTATAGGTTGATCTTCAGGACTCCTGCATATTGCAAATAAGAGAAAAATAGCAAGGTTTTTGTTTATTGCATTGCTAGGACCCCTGCCTGTAAACATGCTTTCACTGTTATTTAATCCGGTTTGATGGTTGTGTGACTCCTGTCTTGATTTTTTTAAGCAGTGTTGTGTTGCCTATTGCTATCTTAGTAGCCGATTGGTTGGATCTCACAATACCCAGGTTGGCTGTATATATCTACCTCATACCCTTCTCAGATTTGTTATAGTAAGTCTCTATCTCAAAATATGTTCTGAATATTCCCTGAATTTTACTAGAAGATACCATAGCATGGTCCTTTCTTGCGTTCTGGTCTATTCAGATTGGATCTTTGTCTAATTTTCTTGTCTCTTTACAACCAACTGATTATCTGTCGGATGTAGACATTCAGCACAAGGTGTAGGTTTTCAGCACTCATACTGTTGTATACAGCAGCAGCCAGTCAAGGATGAGACCGGGAAACTCAGAAGGCCGATGATTGATTCTTTGGTTTTTTTACTTATCATTTTTCCACTCTACGTTCTCATGCGGTATCTTTGTCTTTATCGAAAAAATGCGGTATCTTTGTTTGTTCCTTCAGATATTATTTTCCCAAATCTTGCCACGAGATATTATTTTCCCAAGTCTTGCCACGTGAGGGAAAGGTATGTCTACTGTTGGTCTGCAAGAGATTATCTAAATTCAGAGTCATGTATGACTACTATTACAGATCACCAATTACACGTTTGAGGAGGTTGAATGAACTTTGCTGGAACGCCGGCCGCCGCCTCCATGTCAATCTTCCATCAGGTTATGTGTCCAGGCTCGCCCATATCTCTCTTTCCCAATTATGATTCCATCAGGAAACAAGAGGAGGAACATAACAAGATACTAACGCTATAATGCAATATATTCTGCAGCGGTGGACAATAAACATGATCAGAAAACAAGAAGAGATACATAACTGGTCGCATTGAAGACATTTAGTACAGATAGGTTTCACGACATACATGATGCTGACTTTGGTGTTCACACAGCTTCGACTTGTATACATGTATTGTCTGAAATGTGCCTAGAACATGCAGATCTCTGTGCATGTGTTTCATCTTCGTTCTTTTTTTTGTTTCGTGTAAAGCAGATTGTATTACTGAAATCCAGAGAATGAAATTATAGTTTATTTACTAGCTAACATTACAAATGTTTCTTTGTTTCTTCTTTCTATCAAATTTAAAAGCTATCCATTATGAACAAGTCAACAAATGGTGCGCCCGTACTGGTAAAGGTGGATCCATTCCATCCTTGCTAGCTCAACGTTGGTAGGTAACAACTAGCTTAATGGATCAAGGAAAAATAAAAAATTCTAAAAAGATTTGGATTTTTTCTAAATTAATTAAATGGCATCACATATGATGTCATTCACATCCGTGACGCTTCATAGCCATGGGATTGTCTCCTAGGTGCTGACATCACATATGACATCATCCATACTTAGTGACGTTTTCTCGCGCGCTGCATCACTAGAAGTAATCTGTGACGGGGATTCCGTGACGATGCTTGTGACGCTCAAAATACGTCACGCAGGGGCATTCCGTGACGTTTATAGCTATTGCATGACGTTTTGAGCTCGTCACAGTATATCAAATCCCTTGTAGTGAGAGTTATGAAATTGTTCTACAACTCACGTTTCTTGGAGTATCATAGTGATGATGAAGTATCCAAGAGATGTATCCAAACCTTGTTGGATCAATGATGAGATAAGATATTGACGCCATTATATTTTTGTGGATTATGCTTTAGTGACTACCGCTTTTACACTGAATAGAGCATCATCATGATCCGTTGAAATGACACCATACAAGTTATGGCATGGGTATAAACCCTAATAGTCAACCAAAATCGGATGAATGTCTTTGTTGGTTATCCCGGAGATTTAATTGGGAATTCTTCCCACGAGACAAAGACAAAAGTGTTTGTCAATGTTTCTTATTTCCGAGAAATTGTTTCGAGTGAAGTATTTGAGTGGGAGGACAATATAATTTGATAAGGTTTATGAACCCGAGCATAATGATCGGAGTAGCGCAAGCATCGGAATTGGTTTCGGAAGCGGCCACGACGATCATGGCTCTCATGACTACAAAGTGTTTTAGCCATGGAGACGAAGTACATATTGAACCTTGTAGGTATGGTTTACTTTGTGATCAAATAAATGATTTGTGGACAAAGGATTGATTTTGAACAATGATAAACCAACTACAAAACAAAGAAGTTATGATGGACCCTGACTCCGTTAAAATGGCCATGCGCCATGAAATCCAAGATAGATGAATACTTTATGAAAGTAAATGGATCTATGAAATTGATAGACTTGGATGAAATATCCTTGAAGAAAGCTTGACTTATCGAAAAATTGTTTACGACAAAGTTCAAAGAGTTGAATACGATAAGATTAGATCTTTCGTAGCAATGCTTATAGTCTATGTGGATTATTCTAGTAATCACTACATATTTCTTTTATGAGATATGCTAGTAGGATGGCAAAATACACTACTTAAGTATGCATACAAGATACAACCAAGAGTTTTGCTGGTCCGTGGAATACTAGATAGGTATACAAGCTTCAATTGGATGAAGTAAGTATCACGGAGTTGGAATCTTCACGAGATGAAATAGTCAAAGAGTTTTTGATTTCATCAGAGACGATGAAGAGGCTTGCATTTGCAAGAAATTAAGTGGGAGCGCTAAGACACATTTATAATACTTTATGTAGGTGACATATAGTTGGTTATAAATGATATAATTATATACTTGATTAAAAAGGTTTCATTGAGAATTAACATCAATGAAAGGATATGGACTGAAACAAATTTAGTGTCAAGATCTATGAAGATAGATTGAAACACATAAATAAGTTTAAGTCAAAGTACATATGATGGATATTGAAGTAGTTCAATATAGAAATATTAAGAAAATGTTCTTGTCATGTGAAGGTTTAACAAGACTTGAGTGTATCCGACACTCAATGAGTAAAAACACATGAGTGATTATAGATCACGAATAATATGTACACAATCAGATATCATGTGCTATAAAGTGTTATGAGCATATACCGAATGATTCATATGATGATCATTGGATCGACAAGTAAGAATATCCTTGAGTACTTTAGAAGAACTAAGGATATATATATATTTTTTTGTATGAAGAAATGACAAACAAATCGCTGTAAGGTATTACACCGATATTGGTTTTGTCACATATAAAATATAATTTCAATCTCAAATTAGACTAAGTGTTGTTTAAAAGGTAGCACAATGAGCTAGAAGTTGTCTATGCTAGATTTAGAAGAGTTCTAAATATTGTGACGGATTCTACAAAAGAAGACAGAGTATGTCATTATTTTGACAATGACAAAGGATGTTAAGTCAAGAGGTTCTTTGAGAACTTGGTATAGTTCCGACAGAGTCAGAACTTTGAAGCTATATTGTGTGTGACAATATTAGTGACATATTTCAGACAGCGGAATTAAGGTTCCACCAGGAGATCAAACATATTTAATGCCAACTCATTTGGAAATGAGTGATGCGTTGAGACGCAAATGAATTACAAAATACATACGTTTCTGAGCGTGTCAGATCTGATGACTAAAAACCTCTCCCGTGAGCAATACATGATAAAGCACCAGAAGGCCAAGGTGTTATATCTTTACAAATGTAAACTAGATTATTGACTCTAGTGCAAGTGGGAGATCGAAGGAGATATGCCCTAGAGGCAATAATAAAGTGGTTATTATTTATATCTTTATGTTTATGATAAATGTTTATATATCATGCTATAATTGTATTAACCGAAACATTAGTACATGTGTGATATGTAGACAACAAGAAGTCCCTAGTATGCCTCTTAAACTAGCTTGTTGATTAATGGATGATTAGTTTCATAATCATGAACATTGGATGTTATTAATAACAAGGTTATATCATTATATGAATGATGTAATGGACACACCCAATTAAGCGTAGCATAAGATCTCGTCATTAAGTTATTTGCTATAAGCTTTCGATACATAGTTACCTAGTCCTTATGACCATGAGATCATGTAAATCACTTATACCGGAAAGGTACTTTGATTACATCAAACGCCACTCGCGTAAATGGGTGGTTATAAAGGTGGGATTAAATATCCGGAAAGTATGAGTTGAGGCATATGGATCAACGGTGGGATTTGTCCATCCCGATGACGGATAGATATACTCTGGGCCCTCTCGGTGGAATGTCGTCTAATGTCTTGCAAGCATATGAATAAGTTCATAAGAGACCACATACCACGGTACGAGTAAAGCGTACTTGTCAGGAGACGAGGTTGAACAAGGTATAGAGTGATACCGATGATCAAACCTCGGACAAGTAAAAATATCGCGTGACAAAGGGAATTGGTATCGTATGTGAATGGTTCATTCGATCACTAAAGTCATCGTTGAATATGTGGGAGCCATTATGGATCTCCGGATCCCACTATTGGTTATTGGTCGGAGTGAGTACTCAACCATGTCCGCATAGTTCACGAACCGTAGGGTGACACACTTAAAGTTGGATGTTGAAATGGTAGAACTTGAATATGGAATGGAGTTCGAATATTTGTTCGGAGTCCCGGATGGGATCCCGGACATCACGAGGAGTTCCGTAATGGTCCGGAGAATAAGATTCATATATAGGAAGTCATATTCCAAGTTTGGAAATGATCCGGTGCATTTATGGCAGGTTCTAGAAGGTTCTAGAAAAATCCGGAAGAAATCACCATGGAAAGTAGAGTCCCGGAGGGACTCCACCTTGCATGACCAGCCAACCCTAAAGGGGAGGAGTCCAAGGTGGACTCCCTAGGGTGGCCGGCCAACCCACCTCAAGGAAAGGTGGGAGTCCCACCTTGGGTAGGACTCCTCCTTGAGTAGGTTTCCCACATATGGGAGGTTTTAGTGTTGGGGTCTTATTCGAAGACTTGGACTAGAACTCTTGGTGCTTCCACCTATATAATGAGGGGCATAGGAGAGGGGGCTGATCACTTCAAGCCTCAACCTTGGCCGCACCCCTTAGAGGGCCGGCGCCCAACCCCCTCTCTCCCCAAACCCTAGCGGTCTCTCTCCTCCACCACATCCCGCACGCTTAAGCGAAGCTCCGCCGGATTTCTCCACCACCACCGACACCACGCCGTCGTGCTGTCGGATTCAAGAGGAGCTACTACTTCCGCTGCCCGCTGGAACGGGGAGGTGGACGTCGTCTTCATCAACAACCGAACGTGTGACCGAGTACGGAGGTGCTGCTCGTTCGTGGCGCCGGAAGCGATCGTGATCAAGATCTTCTACGCGCTTTTGCAAGCGGCAAGTGAACGTCTACCGCAGCAACAAGAGCCTCATCTTGTAGGCTTTGGAATCTCTTCAAGGGTGAGACTCGATACCCCCTCGTTGCTACCATCTTCTAGATTGCATCTTGGCTTGGATTGCGTGTTCGCGGTAGGAAATTTTTTATTTTCTATGCAACGTTATCCTACACCTTTTGCTTTTCTGTACATGGTGCTACTGCGTACATGATCTGTACATGGCGCTACTGCGTATCTTGATACATCATACTTGGTGATCAGTAGAAAATATTATCGATCTGTACATGATGAATAGATCGGATAGCACAGCTTTTTTTTAGGCCAATCGGATAGCACAGCTTGATATATATGGTCTGTACTGTAGTACGTCGTGAATACTTTTATGTGACATTACGATCTGTACATGTTGAACACTAGAAGATATATGTGATATTCACATCGTGAATAGATTGTACAACTTTTGTGTGACAAGTTTAATTTTTTGTTTTGAAGAATGGCTGCCATTGCATGGACCGATGAAAATACTAGTATAGTTACCGAATTATTTGCTGAGGAAGTTGGTCGTGGGAATCGATCAAGTACCCACTTGAATAATGTTGGATATGACGAGGTAGCCAGGAGGTTTAAAGATAAGACGGGCATATCATTAAAGAAGTCGCAACTAAAGAACAAATGGGACAAATTGAAAAATGACTATAGCATATGGAGAAGGTTGCTCAAACAGACAGGTGCCGGCTGGGACCATACGAGGGGAACATTTGAACAAGACAAAGAGTGGTGGAAGAAAGCCAAAATTGTAAGTCTCTTTCGTAATGTACATGGCTATGATGTTTTGAAATAATTATTTGTGGTAATACGTGTTACATCTTTTAACAGGACATTCCAGGTTGTGGTAGGTTTCAAAAGCAAGGTATTCGGAACGAGGAACATCTGAAGGTTATGTTTGAAGATATCAATAATGATGGAAGTGACCACTGGTGTCCAACATCCGGTGATTTGCCACAACCAGCCGCTGAAGAAGATCTTGTTAATCTTGAAGGAGATGATAGTATTGACATTGACGAGATAGATGAGTCCCCTGCCAGTTCCAAAGGGAAGAGAGCTGCAAAGGTTGTGGGTGACAAGTCGAAGAAGTTGAAGACATCCCAAGTGATGCAAGAGGAGATTAAAAAATTTGGTGTTTTGGCTGAGAGGACTCAATTATCATTGGAGTCTTACACGAAGAAAGATGACACTTGCACTGTCAATTCCGTGATGGACTTGGTGGTTGAATGTGGTGCAGCTATTGGTAGTGATGATCATTTCATTGCCACTGAGTTGTTTGTTAAAAAGGAGCAACGGGAGATGTTCCTCCATATGCCAGTGATAGAAGATCGGCTTAATTGGCTTAAGAGAAAGTATATGGCCAAATATGGTCGTTCCGGTCCCATTTGAGTTTATGACTCGTGTATGTCATCTTCTATGTCATCTTCTGTGTCCAGAACTCAAAGTTTGTCTCTTCTTTGCTGAGAACGCCTTTTATGTTGGTCACGTATGTTCAAATCCAGAAGAGTTGAGCACTGGTCTTTATATGTGATGGTTTTTTGCAACCCTCCAAATTATGTATTGTGAATCATGTAGAAAATTTAACATGTGAACGATGCTCTCATTTTATCCATCACAAGTAATGCATAGACGTCAATCTTCATGCATAGGGCTAAAAAAAAGTAACGATCGTACTAACAGGTTGCTAGGCTAAATTGGAAAGCGAAATAAAATAAACAGGATACTCTAGGTATTTTACAACACCATTCTACTAATCTGGATCTGAAGCTAATTTTCTTCCCAAACGTATTTTACAGCTCCAGAGCACCTTAGGTGAAGTGAAGTTTGGGAGGTGGAGTGAAGTGGAGTGGAGCGGAGCCCTCCCAAACACACCCTTACTGTGGAAAAGTATGTTGGCTCAAAGGGATCTCTCAGTTTCTTTGGAAACCAGGGGATTCATATTTTTTGGCCGGCATCATGGCAACTAAAAAGTATTTTTTTTTCATTTGGTCCTTTCTCCATTAAGAACAGGGCGGAGATACGGTCCTGGGAGGATAGATGGTTGGGAACAACCACTCTTCGTGAATACTATCCAATTTTGTACAGTATAGTTCGCCATAAAGGGGATACCTTGCAGAAGGTGTTGGAATCTTCCCCTCCGTCTATGACGTTCAGTCCTGATCTTATTGGTCCCCGACTAGTTTCTTGGAACGAACTGCTTCAGTGTTTAGATTTAATCCAGTTGGTTCAGGGGACGGATATCCGTTGGAGTCTCACCAAGAATGGTGTATTTTCGGTTAGCTCGACGTACAAAGCATTATGTATACCAACCCAACCGGTCGTAAATAATAAATTCATCTGGAAGATGAAGATAACTCTCAAAACAAAGGTCTTTACGTGGTATCTTCATCGAGGCGTGATTCTTACTAAAGATAACCTTGTAAAAGCAACTGGTAGGGTTGTAGGAAATGTGTGTTCTCTCATGAAGAAGAGACAATAGAGCACCTTTTCTTCAATTGTCGGGTTGCTAGATCTATATGGTCAATCATTTAGATAGGTTCTACCTTATATCCATCACGTAGCATTGCAAATATTTTTGGCAATTGGCGAAATGGGGTGGATTCCAGGTACAAAACGATTATCAGAGTGGGAGCGATTGCGGTAGCATGGTCGCTTTGGCTATGTAGAAATGACAAGATTTTTAATGGAAAAAAAATCCTCTATCATGTCGGTCATTTACCGGTGTACAGCTTTGCTCTATTCATGGTTGCCACTTCAGTGTTTGGAGGATCGTGACCTCTTTATGGAGATATCTACACTGTTGGAGAACACGACCACGGAGTTTATTTCCCAACATGGGTGGCTGCATAGTTGGAGGATTGAAGCCAACGGAGCGTTATAATAGTTGGCTTTTTTATATCGTTTTCGTAAATCTTTTTCCTTGATACTAGACTCTTAAACGGCTGTGTGCATCCTAGTTATGCAGAGGCTAGGTGTAATACTTAAAAAAATATGAGTAATAAAGTGCCTCTTATTGAAAAAAAAGGAGCATGACTTATCGTCTATCTACGACAATATCCTAAAGTCAGAATAAGGCCCTCCCAGGGACCTCCCCGCTTCGGTGGTGCTTTTAGCATCGATGCAGGGCCCGTAGAATTGTGTGTCTAGCAAATCTCTTGATATCCGGTCGGTTTTCGCGTTTGTTGGTGTGGTTGCAGGTCTATCTTTTTCAATTTGTGGTTCTCATTATTTGCGATGGTTGTCGTGCGTTAGTCCTTTGTGGCCTTAAGAGCATGACTTGTCGTCTATCTACTACAACAAATTCTACTACGACATGCTTTGCCCGGTTCCAGCGAGGGAGGGTCGAGGAAGATGGCGTGACTTCGGCTCACTCAGGCGAGTGTAGTTGTCGTTAGGTGGTCGAAAGACCTATTTATAATTGTTGTACTTTTTAAATTTACCCTATAATTGTGATGATTATAAATAGATCGGTGAATTTTTCGTAAAAATAAAGAGATGTTCATTGCTCGATAGCTTCTTGGGGTTTTTTCCTTGTCTAGAGGCCGATGTAAAATGTCTACACAATTCTCTTCTTCTATAGTTAAAATATAGTGCTCTAGTGTTTACTCTTTTTTTTTACACAAGGGAAGGGCCTAGAAGGCCCCAAAGAACAATTCATTCCAGACGTGGCAGGTAAAAGTTACAAAGAGGACCTTGTACATCTCTCGCCCTGAGAAACCAAATATTTGAAGAAATGCCCCATAGATTAACAAAAAACACCCTAGGACTAAAGTTGAAAACGCAATCGGGTCCCTGGGTGCCGCCGCCACCAATCGTCGACGTCCTCAAGGTGTCGCCGCCGAGGATCCGGAGCAGAGTGCTCGACAGCTCCATTTCCGACGAGAAGACGAAGCCGCTGGTCACCTTCAGATCACAGGGGACGCACCACTTGATGAAGAGAAGGCGCCGAGCTCCAGCAGCCGCGTCAGGGAAGGCCTCCGCAGTGGAGGTAGATGAATCGCCGCCTTGCCGGCAGAAGATCGCAGGAGCCATGGTGGTTCGCGCGTGGTTGAGCTCGAAGAAGTAGCACCCCGTAGGCAGGAGCATGCGTCGTCCAGAGATCACCGCTCCAACTCCTTCTCTCTCAGCACCTCCATGGCGAGACATCGAAGGAGAGAGGAGGCAGATCAGCTCCATCCGGCCACACACCCAGACTAACCTGGATCTCATTGGAGAAGCAAGCCACCGGCAGCAGGCCAAATCCCCCTCGCCTCTAAGACCGGCCAGGAGAAGGTCAACACGCCAGCTTACCAAGAAAACTCCGCTCTCCTCCTCGCCGCCACGGCCGGCCGGGATAACAGCTTCTTCTTGGCCCCGAAACCACCAACCGAGATCCGCCGCCACCACCTTATTGGAGAAGGTGGCTCTGCTCCTCCTCCCGCTTTGCTCCGTCCATCGGAGATCAAGCAGTAGTAACAGCAGCCCTACAAGACCATGGATCTAGCGGAGATCCAGGCCACCACCTCCACTACCGGGCATACGCCCAAAACACGGCATAGAGCCGAACAACTCAAAGAAAGCCTAGCAGATCTACTCCTAAAACTACTCCGGCGCCCATCCAAGACCTACTCCGACCGGCTATTCCGGCGAGCGGCGCTCGGCGGCCCGGTCAACGGCGGGGAGCCCTCAAAACTACTGTAGCTAGACGAGAGCTGAGGAGGGGGGAAGTGAGAGCTCAGTGTTTACTCTACAAAAGCTGATAGATATACAAAGCTGCTTTCCACGGCTCCTCTTTAAAAATGGACCTCGTGCACTCGCTCGCTCGCACATGTAATCCAGGTGTCCCGCTTTCCCGTGGCGCTGGCGAGTTTTGCTTGGGCGATGCGTGTGATCGCCCAGCAGCAAAGTTTGACGCTTTCGCAGGTCCACTGACTGACACTGACCCAACGTTAACTATTGCTGATTGTTCCCGTTTGATTCCTTTCCGGTTACTATCTTGTCACTTATCCATCGCGCGCACGTACCCTTCACGGTTTCCGTGTCCAGGCAAGTAACTTATCGTTGACCGGATAAGTTCTCGCCCTTCTGCTGCTACTGATCGCTGCGTAGAATATTATTTCACCCGATATGAAATGCTGTACGTGCTCCTACTTGAGTGTCCTGTCATTTTTTGTGCAGCGAAAATGACGAGACGAGTTGTCTCCCTTCAGCTTGAACCTGAAGATGGCGGTAGTCTCTGTAATTTGGTTCTGCAGCAAGCATTGTCATTTTTATGTGGTTCCGGCTAACATACCCTTTTTTCAGTCTAGTTTCGCAGTGTACGGGTCACATAGCAGAACTCACGGCTTGTTTTACATACGGACTTTTGATTGGTTGGATTGTAGAGCCAGATCTTATCACTCTTTTTCCCTTAAATTAAAAAATATAAAGAGAATAGGGAGATAACAAACTCAGAAAATGTCAACAATAAGGGCAAAAACGAGCTCAAAAGATTGAAGAGTCTTTGAAAAGAAAACCCCTTAAATAGGCTCCTCGAAATCTAACCCGTTATGTGTAGCCGATCTTCTCCTTTCTCTCGTCAAGGTGACGAGGAATGTGGGGGTCTCTTGTTCCGATCTATTGGGGGATGGATGTACAACAGAGGAGCGTCAGTGCTTTGCCTGGGATCTTTCGACTGCTCCTGCCTCGGATGTCCCGGCCGACATGAGAAGGTCTTCTTCAACCTCTAGGCTGCTGTGCCAAATTGGAGGCCCTCCAACTCTACTGCAGTAGTCTCCTGCCTCCCTGTCCCAAGTGGTACCGTCCCCACCGACGTCGTGGTTGGCTCATTGAGCTCAAGATCCCATTGTGGTGGTAAAGGAGCAGGACCTAATCACGTTTTCACTTCTTCTTTCAGGTCCTAAGTGCAAAATGTTGGGGCATGTGTGTTCCTTTCCTTTATATTAAGTCCCTTTCGGTAATTTGTACCACCGATGATAATTTAAAGCTCTAGGTCTCTTTTTCTTTTGCGAATTCAGAGAGCTTTATTGATTAACTAACAAGATTACAATCACTCATAAGAGTACATGTGAGAAAACCTAGGTTATAATTAATCCATAGACATCTCCTCCTATCAACACTAGCTTATTTAGCACATAAATGGGCTACCATGTTTGCATCACGCCCAAGTGCCCAACTGAAACAACAGGAACATCCATTGTTAAAAAAGGTAGTATATAAATACATTAAAATTTAGACAAATATAAGACATCTATTTACGAACAGAAGTAGAACTAGTGTTTGGACAGGATTCGTAATATGCGACTGCAGCAAACATCAGCGTGAGGTTTATGCCCATTTGGGAAAACTGCCCGTAATGGCCCCTGTTCTTCGCAGTACATGTCAACATACAGGGCTCACGGCTTGTTCGGAACTTTGGGATTGACAGGAACTTGATTCAAATTCTTCTGACTAGACCGAATCTCGAAAGTTTCAGGGAAAAACATGAGAAGTGGTCACGGGCCACGCATCGACACCACACGAAGTGCTGAGCGAGGCACCAGTACACCACCGGCATGGCTTCAGCCTCGAGACACGGCGTGCATTGCAGGCATGGTCGGAGCGGGACGGGGACGGCAACGAGAGGCGAGGAGCCGGCCAGCAACACACGTACCACGGCCAGCCACGACGCGAGTGCGGCCGGAATCCGCACGGCGGCCCCGCCGGCACTGTGGCGCCATCCGTCTACCATCAACACTCCAACAGTGCCCGGCTTTGGCCTCGCTTTGATTTTGATCCTCGATCTTTATATTAGGGCATATCCACCTTTCTCCTCGCCATTGGCCATCGCCATCGCCATCGCCATCGATCGTCCGTCCATGCTGCCGCTACAGTGCTTGGTGCTTCCATCGATCGCGCTCGCGCTCGCGCCGTGCTTATCTATCTTCTTCTTCTTTGCGTATTTATTTATGTCCTTCCATCGATGCCGGTACTGTGCTAGAGCAACTACAGAGGGATCTTGTAACAGTGTATGCGGTTGCTTGCGAGGCCGTCGCCATTACGCATCTTTGCGCCGCCGTACCGTGGTGCCTACCACCACTTCAGTGGAACCACCCTTCCTTTCTTTGCATGCTGGCCAATCACTGTAGCGTCCGATTATTTTTGTTTTGTGCGCGCACCAATCCACCGTGCATACGCCACATCTTTGCTTGTAGTGACGCGATGGGGGTAAATGTATTTGAATGCTTTTGCTAGTACGATCGTAGTAACGAAACAAAAGAAAACTGTAGAAACAGTTATTTCAATGGAACATTAGAAGAAGACAGGAAAGCTATCTCAATCGTACACGAATGAGTGCAAATAAGAGCTTAGAGCGTATGCTGAGATTTGTACTATATGGGATTGAGGTATAGGAATGCAATCCGTAAGACTTTGGACATGCCATTCCTTTGATTCAAAGGTCTTTCTAGAATCCTCCAAAACTCCGATGAATGAATATCCTGCAATTCCAAAGGACCTAAACTGTTGCTAAGAACTAACGATCTTGCTACTAACATTCATTATCGGAGGTCTACGAGCATGGGCCGAGAAGCGCGACCGCAGTGATGCTGATACATGATGGCTTCTTGTCGTTTCGCAAGGAAGGTCTTGAGCGCAGCCTCGCCTTCAAGCGTTGGGCTCGAGGGAGATGCTTCCGGTGCCTCGAGCGTGGCCACCAAGTCAGCTCATGTCGTGAGCCCTTCAGATGCATCCGCTGCCGCCGTCCTGGTCCTGCCGCTCGTTCTCGCTCTCCGGACACTCGTGCTCGCTCTCCGGATGGTCATGCTCCTCTCCAGCGGAGCCACTCTCCGTCCGCTCCGCTTCATCGTCCCACGTCGTCTCGGAGTTGGGCTGAGGTCGTGTCCCAATCGCGGTTGTGTGCAGCGGTGCCGCCATGTCCCTCTCCTAGGTGTTGCGGGGAGTTCAAGGTCGACGCCAATTTGGACTCCCTATTTCAGTCACAAGTTGCGTTGATGCGCTTGGAGCTCCTTCAGCTGGTTGACGTCCGCATCGAGGAGGTGGTCCGTCCCCTTCGTGAGGAGGTGGCAACGCTTAAGCGGTTGTTGGCACACGATGGTGTTGCTATGGAGCCAACGGATGCGCATGCTTTGGCTCCGCCTGATTCCGCTGAGCAGAAGTCGTCTGTAGTTGAGGATGAGCACCTCTACGGTTGTTTCTCTCCTCGTGGTAGTTTCTCTCCTTGTGATGGTGCGAGCTCGACAGTCACGGCTCCGACGGATGTTGACGCTGCAGTCTTGTCTGGTGGTGTGCTTACGCCTCCTCCCATCGAGGAAGTGAGGTCCGGCTCACACGAGTTCTCTGATGTGGCTTCTCCACCGTGTCAGGCACTTGTCCCTAAGAGGTGTGGTAATGTTGACGCCGCAGTCTCTTCCTCGGCTGAGTCCGGCAGACAGGTGGCTCATATTGATGATATGGTTGCTAAGTCGGGGTTGTTGCCAGTGGTGCCCGGAGCTATCGTTGCCAGAGAGGTTTCCGAGTTTCTCGCCACCTTGGTCGTTGCCTTCCAGGGATCCAGGTTGGTTGACGGGTGCCTCCCATTGCTGTGGCATGTCTTCTTCGACGCGGTGTTGGAGTGTCGTGTTGAGTGTTTGTTGGGGTCGCGTTGTGGTCTATGTGGGTGTGTTGCTTGTGCGGGCTTGGCCTGGTTGTTGTAGGTTTTTGCCCGGTTTTCTCCTAAAAACCGGACACCCTCTTCTTAATTAATGGATGAGGCAAAGCTTTTGCCTCCGTTTCAAAAAAAAAAAAAAATGGCCAAGTTGCGACCCGCAAAAACAAAGGCCAAGTTGCGGCTTGTTGGTACCGAGCCAAGGTCACCCGAAGGTTTGTGCGTGGTTGGTTTGGTCGGCTTGTTGCTATGGTTTCAGTAGTTCTAATTGACCTACCGTGATGAGGTTTTCCCTTTGCTTCGTGGACAACGAGGCACTACTTCTTGCAGTGCATGACTGCAATGGCATAGCTTTTAGCCCATCAGAACCGGATAAACTTGAAGGACCTAGCAATCCTCATCTGTAAGCAACAAGTGAATTTGGTAACAAGAACAGCACTGTTGTGCGTCCTGATCCTTCCTTCCGGACAGGACCAGGAACGGGTGGTTTGGTCGACCAGGACAAGCGTGGCAATGAAGGAGCAACAGTCAGCGTGGGCTCCCATCCAACCGGGTGGATCCACTGGTATCCGTGACCAACGGAGCTCTCAGAGACTCGGACACTGTCTTCTAGCCCAGTATTTGAAAGAAATCTGAATACTTCTAACAGCCTCCCCTGGCTAACTGGACACTGTTCATTTCACATCCAAGACTACACTAGCGCCATGTTAATGTGACTCTGTCTCCAGTATTAATGAGTACAACAGGGTTGTATAGGGATTGCTCCGATAAATGGTTTACATGATCAGTGTGTTAATGTGACTCTGTCTCCACAAGCAATTCTTTGATCTACCAAAACTACTCGGCGTACAGGAAGTTCGATCAAGAAGAAACAGACTTACTCGGCGTACAAAATCTTCTGGCCGCTCACTTGTCATGGTCAGTCACACTGCTCATCGATCTATGATCCATTACCTGACAGACAACCTGACTTCATCCAGATAGGGGCACGGAAGGCTGCATGCTGAAGGGGAAAACAGATGCAGGACATCCAGCAAGACAGAAAATTGCAGGAGACCTATCATCAACATCCTCCAAGTATACCCACAAAAAAAGAACCCTCCAAGTCTGACCTAAAATATCTCTTTAAGTACGCCCAGATGATCCCAGATTTATTTGAGACACCCAGTGCAAAAATATTTGTTCTCACACCTCACCGTACAAACCAGTCGATCGCCACTTCATTATGAATGCCGGTCAAATTGCCAAGTAATTCTTCAATCTACCAGAAGTAGCATTGAACTGGTCAATCAATCAGCTGACCAAGTGACGGTCTGATGGAGACCCTCTCAATGTTACTACAGTGATTCAGCATTCCTTGTAGTATTGATCACTAGACATATATATTCAAAAATCAAGAACTACAATTCTGACAAATAGTATCTAACTGGAGGAATCATATAAGTAACCAACAATGGTAGCTACATCAAGAAGTACAACTCTTTAAGGTGGCGCTAAAGGTGGATAAGAATGTTATCATTTGACATTCTGAATTACTGTTGAATGTGTTAAACATAATTCAGTTTCTTTCATATCCCTACACGATCTGTTCCTTAAGGGCATTTACATTAACATTTGTCCTAGTTCTAGATTGCCCATGGTCACTGACATACATTTAGATAACGTTTTATGGTAATAGTTGCTGAAAGACAACTGTCATGCACTTATGCAGAGGAAAAAAAAAACACTACAGTATCAGGAGCTCAAGTGGATAGCTGGAGAAGGAAATCATGTATCTTAGCTCCACATCAATCGAGGCAGATGTAACTACAGCCCATTGAAACGTGCAACACACAAAATCAACAGTTACTATCAGTCTACAGAAATAGCAGAAACTGAAATTAGTTTATTAGAAAACTTTTTTTATGGGAGTTTATTATAAAACTAAAGGTACTAAATTTGGCATTCTGGAACAATAGTAACAAATGAAGTGTCTTCTAGACTCTTGCCAGCCGTATTGAAAGGAGAGACCAAACAAGGAGAAATTTTATGAGGATTCAAAAAAATGGTTGTAAGCAACATTAGGGTATTCTGAGATTACACCATGTTGGCACACCAGTGGCATAAACCCATAATGCATTGCATGTTCTTTTATCCTGTTTGAAACAATAACACAACCAAAAAATTCTAAGCATAGATATGTAATGAATAAACACAATTTCGTAGCAATTCTAAGACAGATGACTCAAGTAGTTCAGACAGCCAAACTATTGACATTAACGGCAACACCATTCTACTTTGAATTGGTATGAACTTCAACCCCATCTATCTCTAATCATAAATATGCTAAAAAAAGAAGAAGTATTGAACTATTCACCAGTATTTATCTTCACACAGTGAATTTGATGATATAAATGATAATAAGATAGCATCTTCAGCACGAGAACACTAAAACCAAATGAACCAACACCATGTGGTATGTGGCAGAGGAGGCTCATGTTCTATAAGATAATAATATCCTGAACATAATTCGACGTATTTACTATATCGCAAAGTCCAGCTATCAAAATTCAATACACACTCGACGGCAGTGATGTTGCTACATGATGGTTTCTTATGGCGAAGTCAAAATGGCCAAGCTGCGGCTTGTTGGTACCGAACCAAGGTCACCAGAAGGTTTGTGCGTGTTTGGTTTGGTCGACTTGTTGCCACGGCTGACCTGAACTTGCTAGTTTAGACTAGGTCATCCTGTCCTGGCTATGGTTTCAGTCGGGTTCCCTTCTTAATTAACCTACTGTGATGAGGTCTTCCCTTTGTTTCTTGGACAACGAGGCACTACTTCTTGCAGTGCACTACTGCAATGGCATAGCTTTTAGCCCATCAGAACCGGATAAACTTGATGGACCTAGCAATCCTCATCAGTAACAGCAACAAGTGAATTTGGTAACAAGAACAGCACTGTTGTGCATCCTGATCCTTCCTTCCGGACCAGACCAGGAACGGATGGTTTGGTCCACCAGGACAAGCCTAGCAATGAAGGAGCAACAGTCAGCGCGGGTTCCCATCCAACAGGATGGATCCACAGGCATCCATGATCAACGACGCTCTCAGAGGCCCTGGCTAACTGGACAGTGATCATTTCACCTCCGAGATTACACTAGCGTCAGTGTGTTAATGTGACTCTGTCTCCAGTATTAATAAGTATAACAGGGTTGCATAGGGATTGCTCCAATAAATGGTGCTACAGGAAGTTTGATCAAGCAGAAACAGACTTACTCGGCGTACGAAACCCTTCTGGCCGCTCACTTGTCATGGTCAGTCACACTGTTCATCGATCTATGATCCATTACCTGACGGCAACCTGACTTCATCCAGATAGGGGCATGGAAGGCTGCATTCTGAAGGGGAAAACAGATGCACAACATCCAGCAAGACAGAAAATTGCAGGAGACCTATCATCAACAACCTCCAAGTATACCCACAAAAAAGAACCCTCCAAGTATGACCTAAAATAACTCTTAAGTACGCCCAGATGATACCAGATTTATTTGAGACACCCAGTACAAAAATATTTGTCCCCACACCTCACTGTACCAACCAGTCAACCACCACTACATTATGAATGTTGGGCAAATTGAAAAACAATTCTTCGATCTACCAAAACTAGCATTGAACTGGTCTATGGATCAGCTGACTAAGTGATGGTCTGATGGAGACCCTCTCAACGCTATTATAGTGCTTCAGCATTCCTTGTAGTATTTATCACTAGACACATATATTCAACAATCAAGACATACACTTACGCTGAATAGTATCTAACTAGAGGTATCATCTAAGCAAACCAACAATGGTAGCAACATCAGGAAGTGTGACTCTTTAAGGTAGCACAAAAGGTGGAAAAGACTATTATCATTTGACATTACGAATTACTGTTGAATGTGGTAAACATAATTCAGTTTCTTTCATATCCCTACGCGATGTGTTCCTTAAGGGCATTTACATTAACATTTGTACTAGCTCTAGATCACCCGTGGCCACTGACATATGTAGATAAAGTTTTCTGATAATAGTTGCTGAAAGGCAACTGTCATGCACTTATATAGAGGGGAAAAAACACTACAGTATCAGGAGCTCAAGTAGATAGCTGGAGAAGGAAATCATGTATCTTAGCTCCACATCAATTCGAGGCAGATGTAACTACAGCCAATTGAAACGTGCAAGACACAAAATCAACAGTTACTATCAGTCTACAAAAATAGCAGAAACTGAAATTAGTTTATTATAAAGCTTTTTTTTATGGGAGTTTATTATAAAACTGAAGGTACTAAATTGGCATTCTGGAACAATAGTAAGAAATGAAGTGTCTTCTAGACTCTTGCCTGCCTTGTTGAAAGGAGGGATCAGACAAGGATAAATTTTATGAGAATTCACAAAAATGGTTGTAAGCAACATTAGGGTATTCTGAGATTACACCATGCTGGCACACCAGTGGCATAAATTGAAACAGTAACACAATGAAAAAACCTAAGCCTATCAAAAATTCAA
>NC_061512.1:243367389-243452928 GCF_022539505.1 Lolium rigidum | reverse complement strand
ACGAAACCCACGTAAAACCCTCCGCAGCCGCCGCCATCGCGAAGCCAAGATCCGGGGACAGGATCTCGCTCCCAAGACTCACGCGCCGGAGCGGGAAGTGCCCCTAAGGCTTCTCCATCGACACCGCCGCCATCTCCACCGCCATCTTCATCACCGCCGCCGCTTCCCATGAGGAGGGAGTAGTTCTCCATCGAGGCTCTGGGCCGCACTCGTAGCTATGTGGTTCATCTCTCTCCTATGTGCTTCAATACAATAATCTCATGAGCTGCCTTACATGATTGAGATTCATATGATGATGCTTGTAATCTAGATGTCATTATGCTAGTCAAGGAGTTTTACTTATGTGATCTCCCGGAGACTCCTCGTCCCACGGTGTAAAGGTGACAAGCAGTGTGCACCGTGTGGGTCTCTTAGGCTATATTTCAGCTGTAATACTTACTCACCGTTGAATGGCATAGTGAGGTGCTTATTTATATCTCTTTATGATTGCAGCATGTTTTGTATCACAATTTATCTATGTGCTACTCTAGTGATTTGTTATTAAAGTAGTTTTATTCCTCCCGCATGTGTGCAAAGGTGACAAGCAAGTGCACCGTGTTAGTACTTGGTTTATGCTATGATCATGATCTCTTGTAGATTATGGAGTTAACTATTGCTATGATAATATTGATGTGATCTATTCCTCCTACATATGCATGAAGGTGACAAGGTGCATGCTATGCTAGTACTTGGTTTAGTCGCGTTGATCTATCTTACACTAAAGGTTACTAAAACATGAGCATTATTGTGGAGCTTGTTAACTCCGGTATTGAGGGTTCGTGTAATCCTACGCAATGTGTTCATCATCCAACAAAAGTGTAGAGTATGCATTTATCTCGTTCGTTATGTGATCAATGTTGAGAGTGTCCACTAGTGAAAGTCTATTCCCTAGGCCTTGTTCCTAAATACCGCCGAGTTACTACCGCTTGTTTACTACCGCCGCGTTACTACCGCTGAGTTACTACCGTTTGTTTATCAAGCTTTTATCAAGGCACATCGCTGCAATACCTCTAGCTCCCCGAGTTCGATAAACCTTGGGTGATTCACTTAAGGGAAACTTGCTTCGCTGTTCTACAAACCTCTGCTCTTGGAGGCCCAACAACTGTCTACATGAATAGAAGCGTGCGTAGACATCAAGCTATTTTCACGGCGCCGTTGCCGGGGAGGTAAGGTAAAAGGTATTCACATCCTCCGACTACTAAGCTATTTCCTAGCATTGTTGCTGGTGTGTGAGTGCTCGAAGCTATTTCCTTTAGATCCTGCAATTGCATCTTTTTGTTTCTTGTTTTTATTTTCACTAGTTAGGCTTAATGGAAAACAACAAAAAAATTAGAGATCTTTATGAACTTTATATTGAATTAGGACATGATGTGTTTGAAGAGAGAATTAAAAAACCCATGGAACTTTGTTTACAAAATAGTTGTAGCAATGTTATTAGCATGAACTCTTTGAATACTATTATTGCTAATGCTATGGAAGAATTTAAGCTTGGGGAAGTTGGTTGTGATATTTTTAGTCCCCCAAGTTTTGAGGAGAAAATTTACTTTGATGATACTTTACCTCCTATATATGATGATTACAATGATGACTATCATATTTTCAGTCCACCTACTATGGAGGATAAAGTTTATTATGATTATACCATGCCTGCAATTTATGATGATTACAATAATGGTTGTGATAGTTTTACTCCCACTATTACTAACAAAATTGATTATGCTTATGTGGAGAGTAATGATACTTTTATGCATGTGAATAAGAATGCTTTATGTGATAGTTATATTGTTGAGTTTGTTCATGATGCTACTGAAAGTTATTATGAGAGAGGGAAACATGGTTATATGCATCTTAATAATATTAAGTTTCCCCTCTTTATGTTGAGAATCTTGAAATTGTGCTTGTGTTGCCTTTCTATGCGTGTTGCTTTGTGCTTACATGACTTGTTTATTTACAAGATTCCTTTTCATAGGAAGTGGGTTAGACTTAAAAGTGTTTCATACTTGCTTTTGATGCTCTCTTTTGCTTCAACTCTTATTTCTTGCGAGTGCATCATTAAAATTCACTGAGCCCATCTTAATGGCTATAAAGAAAGCACTTCTTGGGAGATAACCCATGTTTTTATTTTGCTACTTGTTTTGTTGTGTCTTGGAAGTTGTTACTACTGTAGCAACCTCTCCTTATCTTTATTTTATTGCATTGTTGTGCCAAGTAAAGTCTTTGATAGTAAGGTTGATACTAGATTTGGATTACTGCGCAGAAACAGATTTCTTGCTATCACGAATTTGAGTAGGCCTCTCTGTAGGTAACTCAGAAAAATCTGCCACTTTTCGTGTGTTCATTCAATTTGAGCTTTTTCATCTGAGCAAGTTAAGTGCCCCTAAAAAATTTGTCTTTACGGACTGTTCTGTTTTGACAGATTCTGCCTTTTATTTCGCATTGCCTCTTTTGCTATGTTGAATGGATATCTTTGTTCCATTAACTTTCAGTAGCTTTGTGCAATGTCCAGAAGTGTTAAGAATGATTATGTCACCTCTGAATATGTGAATTTTTGATTATGCACTAACCCTCTAATGAGTTTGTTTTGAGTTTGGTGTGGAGGAAGTTTTCAAGGGTCAAGAGAGGAGGATGATACAATATGATCAAGAAGAGTGAAAAGTCTAAGCTTGGGGATGCCCCCGTGGTTCATCCCTGCATATTTCAAGAAGACTCAAGCATCTAAGCTTGGGGATTCCCAAGGCATCCCCTTCTTCATCGACAACTTATCAGGTCACCTCTAGTGAAACTATATTTTTATTCCGTCACATCTTATGTGCTTTACTTGGAGCATCTGTATGTTTTTGTTTTTGTTTGTGTTTGAATAAAATCGGATCCTAGCATTCTTTGTGTGGGAGAGAGACACGCTCCGTTGTTTCATATGAACACTGGTGTTCTTAGCTTTACTTTTAATGTTCATGGCGAAGGTTGAAACTGCTTCGTTCATTGCTATTTGGTTGGAAACAGAAAATGCTTCATGTGGTAATTTCTATATTGTCTTGAATAATTTGATACTTGGCAATTGTTGTGCTCAAATAGATCATGTTTAAGCTCTTGCATCATGTACTTTGCACCCATTAATGAAGAACTACCATAGAGCTTGTTGAAATTTGGTTTGCATGATTGGTCTCTCTAAAGTCTAGATATTTTACGGTAAAAGTGTTTGAACAACAAGGAGACGAGTGTAGAGTCTTATAATGCTTGCAATATGTTCTTATGTAAGTTTTGCTATACCGGTTCATACTTGTGTTTGCTTCAAACAACCTTGCTAGCCAAAGCCTTGTACTGAGAGGGAATTCTTCTCGTGCATCCAAATCCTTGAGCTAAAAACTATGCCATTTGTGTCCACCATACCTACCTACTATGTGGTATTTCTCTGCCATTCCAAAGTAAATTACTTGAGTGCTACCTTTAAAATTTCATTCCTTGTCTTTGCAATATGTAGCTCATGGGAAAGTAGCCTTAAAAACTATTGTGGTATTGAATATGTTACTTATGTATCTTATTTCTTATAAGTTGCTTGTTGAGCGGTAACCATGTTTCTGGGGATGCCATCAACTATTACACCTTTGTTGAATATCATGTGAGTTGCTATGCATGTTCGTCTTGTCTGAAGTAAGGGTGATTTATCATGATCAAATGGTTTGAGTATGCATATTGTTAGAGAAGAACATTTGGCCGCTAACTAAAGCCATGAATCATGGTGGAAGTTTCGGTTTGGACATTAATCCTCAATCTCTTATGAGTATATTATCTCGTTGTTGAATGCTTATGCATTAAAGAGGAGTCCATTATCTGTTTTCTATGTTGTCCCGGTATGGATGTCCTAAGTTGAGATTTATCAAAAACGAGAAATCAAATGCGATCTATCTCCTTGGACCTTTGTACATGCGACATAGAGGTACCCCTTTGTGACACTTGGTTGAAACATATGTTATTCAATGATAATCCATGTAAATCCAAGCTAATTAGGACAAGGTGCGAGCACTATTGGTATTCTATGCATGAGGCTTGCAACTTATAGGATGTCTTATGCATAACACATATGAATTATTACTACCGTTGACAAAATTGTTTCTATGTTTTAAAAATGAAAAGATCTAGCACAAAAATAGTAATCCATGCTTCCCTCTGCGAAGGGCCTTTCTTTTACTTTATGTTGAGTCAGTCTACCTACTTCTTCTATCTTAGAAGCAAACACTTGTGTCAACTATGTGCATTGATTCCTACATACTTGCTTATTTGCATTCATCATATTACTTTGTATTGACAATTATCCATGAGATATACATGTTGAAGTTGAAAGCAACTGCTGAAACTTATATCTTCCTTTGTGTTGCTTCAAAACCTTCTACTAAGAATTTATTGCTTTATGAGTTAACTCCTATGCAAGTCTTATTGATGCTTGTCTTGAAAGTTCTATTCATGAAAAGTCTTTGCTATATGATTCAGTTGTTTAATCATTATCTTTACCATTGCTTTGGATCACTTCATTCATCTCATATGCTTTACAATAGTATTGATCAAGATCATGTTGGTAGCATGTCACTTAAGAAATTATCCTTGTTATCGTTTACCTACTCGAGGGCGAGTAGGAACTAAGCTTGGGGATGCTTGATACGTCTCCAACGTATCTATAATTTCTTATATTCCATGCTAGTTTTATGACAATACCTACATGTTTTATTCATACTTTATATCGTTTTGATGCATTTTCCGGCACTAACCTATTAACAAGATGCCGAAGCGCCAGTTCCTGTTTTCTGCTCTTTTTGGTTTCAGAAATCCTACACAGGAAATATTCTCGGAATTGGACGAAACGAAAGCCCACGATCTTATATTTCATGGAAGGTTCCAGAGCACCGAAGAGGGGCCAGAGGGGAGCCAAGGGGGCCCCACCCCACATGGCGGCGCGGCCAAGGGGGGGGCGCCCCCTAGTGTGTGGGTCCCCAGGACCCCTCCGAGGCTGCCCTTCCACCTATAAAGCCTCTCCGTCGCGAAAACCCTAAAAACATAAGCCACGATACGAGAAAAGTTACGTAGCCGCCGCCATCGCGAAGCCAAGATCGGGGGACAGAAGTCTCTGTTCCGGCACGCCGCCGGGACGGGGAATTGCCCCCGGAAGCCATCTCCATCGACACCACCGCCATCTTCATCGCCATTGCTGTCTCCTATGATGAGGAGGGAGTAGTTCTCCCCCGAGGCTAAGGGCTCTACCGGTAGCTATGTGGTTCATCTCTCTCTCCCATGTGATCTTTATGTGATCATGAGCTTTGTATCACTATTAATCTATGTGCTACTCTAGTGATGTTATTAAAGTAGTCTATTCCTCCTCCATGATGTAATGTGGACAGTGTGTGCATCATGTAGTACTTGGCGTAGGTTATGATTGTGATCTCTTGTAGATTATGAAGTTAACTATTACTATGCACTCTAGAGTTACTTTAATATGAACTCCGGAATTACTCTCCATGGTGTGGCAGTGACAGTGTGTGCATCGTGTGTGATTCCTTTATGACGTTGTGGAGCTTGTTTACTCCGGCTTGAGGGTGCTCTCGTAGCCCTACACAATGAATGGTGTTTGTTATCCAACAATAGAGTCTTTGAAAGTAGCATAAGAGAAGAGAAGTTATTTATTTATGTGATCATTGTTGAGAGTGTCCACTAGTGAAAGTATGATCCCTAGGCTTTGTTTCTAAGCATTGAAACACCGTTTCCAACAAGTTCTGTTACATGTTTGCTTGCTGCCATCTTTATTTCAGATTGCAATTACTACTTACAATCATCCATTATACTTGTATTTCACTATCTCTTCGCCGAACTAGTGCACCTATACATCTGACAAGTGTATTAGGTGTGTTGGGGACACAAGAGACTTCTTGCATCGTAATTGCAGGGTTGCTTGAGAGGGATATCTTTGACCTCTACCTCCATGAGTTCGATAAACCTTGGGTGATTCACTTAAGGGAAACTTGCTGCTGTTCTACAAACCTCTGCTCTTGGAGGCCCAACACTGTCTACAGGAATAGAAGCGTGCGTAGACATCAAGGTGGAGGCAGAGACAAAAGATCACACTCCCGCTCAAGATCCCCTGAGCGTAGGCGGAACTCACGAGACGCCCGAGAGCGCCTGAACGAGTACAAAGTTGGCTACATTGACCCAAAATGCTTTGGAAAGAGGATCCACGAGGAAGATACGCCAAAAGGCCTTAACCTCACGCTACTCGGAAACTTGAAGAATTATGATGGAAAAGAGAGGCCTGACACCTGGATTGACGACTACTTCAATGTTGTTGACTTTGCCGGAGGGACCCCAAACATGGCTTGCCGCATGCTCCAATTGTACCTTGTTGGTCCGGCCTGGGTTTGGCTTAGTGACATCACGGAAAGTTCCATCTTTTGTTGGTTCAATGTGAAGATAGCCTTCGAGTCACACTTCAAGGGAACCTGCAAGAGAGCATCTATGGCCAGTGACTTGGAAGCGTGTTTACAGAAAAAGTTGGAAACCTCTCGAGAATACCTTGGTCGATGGTTAGAGACAAGAAACGTCTGCGAGAACGTCGACGACACAACAACTATGCTGGCCTTCATTGGAGGATTGTAGAGGGGGTGCTTGCTCCGACACAAGTTAACGTGCGAATATAATGACCGGAATCTAGATCTCAACAAGATGATCTCCATCGCCAGCATCCACACAGCTGCAGATGATGACGCAGGCGGAGAACTTCCAGCCACAATCTCACCCCTGCACCAACAGAACAACAACAACAACAACAACAAGCAGAATAATCCCCCTGATGACGAAGAGCGGTGGATACGACATGGTCGCCATGACGTTCCAGAGAGCTCAAGGTGTAGGAAGAGGCCGCGACCATGGTGGCAGAGTCGGCAGGGGCCAACAACGTGCTAACGAGGTCACGTCTGCCGGAACACGCGCTCCCCAAACATACGAGGAGTACAAAGATATGTCGTGCTTGGCTCATATTGATCCGGCAATAGGCAAATACTCACACACCAACCACAATTGCAATGGGTCAATGATCTCAAGACAGACCCCGAGGCGGGATACACGCGTGCACGAAAAACATCACACACGTGGCAAAGGAGGCAAAGACAAAGCAAAGGCAAGGAAAAGGATGAGGAAAGCTCTGAGGACATGGATGAGGACAGGGCTTCACCTCCAATCCTTTCGGAAAGAAAGTGCAGGAGTGTATCATACCTTCCTCGGAACTCCGACTGTGCGAGCAAAGAAATCTGCCCACATAAATTTGAATGCCACGGTTCCGACCGTACTTCAGTACGTCAAGTGGTCGGAGAAACCATGCACGTTCGATAGATCCGATCATCCGGCTGTCATACCTAAAGAGTGCTACACTTTGGTTGTTAGTCCCCGTATTGACGGGTATGACTTCTCCAAGTGCCTCATGGATGGCGGAGCTAGTTTGAACATCATGTACCTAGAAACTCTGGAGAAGATGAACCTTACCAAGGAACAACTCAAGCACAACATGACGGAATTCCATGGTGTGGTTCCGGGTAAAAAGACAAACTCCTTGGGCAACATCAAACTTCCTGTGGCCTTCGATGATGCTAACAATTACCGTGAGGAGATGATCACATTTGAGGTTGTGCCCTTCAAAAGTTCCTACCACGTGATCTTTGGAAGACCAACATATCACAAGTTCCGTGCAAGGCCGTGCTACATGTACAACAAGCTCAATATTCCGGGTCCAAACTGTATGATCAATGTATCCGGAGACTTCAAGAAGGCTCAAGATTGCGAGGAGGGTGAAGCCGCATTCGCAGAGTCAGTTATCTCTGGAGAGGAGCTGCAAGGCTACAGAGCCGCAGTGGATCCGGCTTAGATGCACACCACCAAGAAGCAGATCTCCGACCAGAAGACCACGTTCAAGGCCGCGATATATACAAAGAAGGTTGACCTCAAGCAAGGAGATGCCTCCGCCGCCTCACTACCGCCGCTTCCATCGCCGCCTCCTCCGCAAAGGCCTCCGCCACCTCCTCCGCAAAGGCCTCCGCCACCTCCGCCTCCGCCGCATCCATCTCCGGCTCCAACTTCTCGTCCGCGTACGCGTACGCGGCCGTCCGCTCCACGTCGAACGCCTCCGTCGCATGGATAGAGGGGAGGCTAGGATCATCGGGGAAGATGCCACGGACCATGAGAACAATGCGAGCCCAGGTGCGGTCATGCTCGACCATGGATGATTTCTACGGTTGGGTCGGAGTGTGCCCTCCTCGAACTCCGGCCTGCACCATATATAGCCACGACGGGGCGGGAAACGCCGACCGCGCGCAAGCCGTTTCCCGCGCACGCGAGCGGCGGTGAAACATGCCAATGTATTGGCGGCACGTGGAAGCACCGCCCTGTGCACGCGAACCGGTAATCGCCGGCGGCAGGCCTCGATGGAACATTAGCCGCCATTACCTAGCTTGACGCCGTCAGCCAAAAATAATATGCTTCTGTCAATGGAGATGTTCCTGGCGCAAACGGTCATCGTGGCCATTTTGTTGTCCGTGGCCCAACGCTAACGGCGTGGACGGTCAATTTAACGTTGGAAATAGGTCGTCCCGTTGAAGATGTCGCATACACATAACCTTTTGGGCGTGCAAATAAAGTAGTAACATTTTTCAGGTAATCCAGAATTAGACATGGGAGAGTGCCAAATATGTCATTCCTTTGTCGACGACAGCGCTGCACCTATTTGGACATTGGGCAGAAGGAGCTACCAGTTCACTCTGAGCCACACAGATGGTCACGGCCCTTTCCAACCTTGTGGCCGAGCCCTCCCTTGGGCCCACCTCCTCTACTCTAGATCAAATCCCCCACATCCAAAAACCCAGTCACCATCCACCAGTCAGGCCCAGCCCTACGCGGCAGACACACCTGTTGCCCCACCGTCAGCCGCACGGGTCGGCCGCCTGCAGGTAGCGAAAGTCTCGCACCTCCCTCCGCTTTACAGCGCCGTGCGCGCGGTCCATGGACCGGTAGTCGGCACGCCACGAAGAGGCCCGCGGGGCCCACCTGCAGTAGAGCACGGACCTGTGTGAGCCGGGTCCAGGGATGCTGGCGGGCCCCACCGCCGATCTCGCGGCGGCTTGCGCACCACCAGTCTCGGGCTGCTCTCCACAGCCCTCCACCTCGCCGGCTCCAGTCGCTGCCACATCACATCGCTCCTCCTCTTCATAGCCCGCTGCTCCTCCCGCTCCTCCCGCCGCCGCCGTCGCCGTCGCCGACCTGTCGCAGCAGAGCGCGGGGAGATCCGAGGGCGGAGGAGGAGGCCGTACCGCGCGCGGAGGGGAGGCGTGTCGAGCCGGGATGGAGGGGGGACGATGACCGCGCGGGTGACGACGGGATGAGGACGATCTGCGATGTCTGCGAGAGCGCGGTGGCGGTGCTCTTCTGCGCGGCCGACGAGGCCGCGCTCTGCCGCCCCTGCGACGAGAAGGTGCGTCTCCTCTCCCGACCCTCCCCTCATCATGCCCTACTCCCGCTGCCCGTCGAGCTACGCGCCCCCTCAGTCGTAGCAAGACCCACCACCGACGGCTAGGTAGATCTGGAACCGCGATCGGCCAGATCGCTCGACATACGTTTGTGCTCGCATGGCGGATCTGAGAGCTATCTCCCGAGCTCTCACCTCTCCGGTGTACTTCATGCTATTCCTAGATGTGTCCAGCCAGCGCAGACCCAGGGAAATTATGGTATTCTAGTAACGTGCCTCTGGTGCGCATTCGTAGTAAGCAACTATTCCCCCTCCGGAGGTCTGTGCGTGTGGCCTAGTACAACTTGATGTCGGGAGAGCTGGCGATACGACGGCTCGCAGCTTAGCTCAAACTAGGTAGGAAGGATGGTGCTAGTGCAGAGTGGAATGCTCACCTTCCATACCCAAAAGAAGTCTAGTTTCTTTCCTTTCTCGTTCAATCAAACCCAAAACGACCCTAATCGCACGCCACTGGATACGGCCCGACCCAATTGTGAGTGAGTTGCCACCTGTCAGTGCTTGGCTACTGCCATCCCGCAGTCATCTTCCGAGATCGGGCGGCTGAGAATTGGTCGTGCCGCCGGACTAAAGCTGTAACGTTCGTGCTCCCATAATCTCCAAAGAAAAAACAAGCTGGCTGTGTGTGAGTGTGACTGGTACTTGAGAAGGTAGCATCAACATAGTTTGAGCCTGCTGGTTACCGTGGGCTCACACCCAAATCACACTTAATAGTCGAGTTGTTCATGATTCTCTAAAGATTATGGTTTGGTTGACTTTGCCAAACTTCAAAATTCTCATACGGTGGGGTGGGACAAAGCGAGGGTGATTTTTTGTTTACTCAATTTTGTTTCTCATATTTGAAATCAGGTTCTTATACTCGAAAAGTTAAGCGTATAGATTTTTTTTTTCATCCAGGCAAAGTTTATAGATTACTTGTAGTCCAGTTCTTGAAATTTTGGCGCGGTCCAGTTGGGAGTTGCCACCTGCCAGTGCGATTGGTTTGGCTACTGCCATCCTGCACGCATGTTCCGAGATCGGGCGGCTGACAATTAGCCGTGTCCCTGGACTAAAGCTGTAACGTTCGCGCTCCATAATTTCAAAACAATAACAAGCTGGCTGTGTGTGAGTGGTACTTGAGAAGATTCAGTTAGGGAGCATCAACATAGTTTGAGCCTGCTCGTTACCATGGGCTCACACCCAAATCCCACTTAATAGTTGAGTTGTTTATGATTCTCTAAAGATTATGGTTTAGTTGACTTTGTGACACTTCAAAATTCTCATACGGTGTGGGACAAACTGACAAAGTGAGGGTGGTTTGTTTACTCAATTTTGTTTCTCATATTTGAAATCATGTTCTTATACTCGAAAAGTTCAGCGTATAGATTACTTGTAGTCAAGTTCCCCGCAAAAAAAAGTTCATGAATAGTCAACCTAGAAATATGAGCGTGGCGCTTTCTCATTCTTTAGCGGCTCAAAATTATTATGCAAAAATGCAAACAATATCCCCTATTATTTATACCTTATGATGTATGGTGCAATCTTGTTTTTTTTCCTGACAAGCTACCTAATTAGTATTATGCTATTCTAAATCATCAGTATACACATTGTCTTTTTGGTGAGCATCCCAACCGGGAATGAAATGGTTTTGTTTTAACCAATTTAAATTTACCGAGATGGATGCTGGTGTCTGATAAAGCTATAAATGCGTTCTGGACCAGTTTGTCGGCAGTACCTGATGCTATGTCATATGTTGCCGATTGTTGTATGTGAGTGGGTTGAGGTCCGGACGTCCTCATGCGACCAATTAATTAGTTTTTCTTATCATTATTTCATACAGTTTTGTTTGATATATTATCAAACACAATTGGTAAACAACTCTTTGAACAACTGTTGTTCTTACATTCACACAGTATCTCGATTTATCCATTAATTACTTGATCTGTTCGTTGTGTGCTATTGATGTACTTTGTTGTGAGTTGCCAAATGCCTCTTTCAAGAATATTCAAATAACAGTCTTTTACGGGTCCTATGATCTTCTTTCAACCAATGTACAATCACTTTTCTTCTTTTTGATGCTCTGTAATACATGTTTGATGAATAATGCTTGTCTACGCATGCTGATTGCCCAATATAAGAAATCAGATGTTCTTATGAACTTAAAGGAGAGCTTCGCATTAGCTACAGTCTTTGCCACAGCATGTTAGGATCAACATTGTGTTTCCAGTCGATGATAAATTGTAATGATATGCTCCCTCCGATCCATATTACTTGATACTAATATAGATGTATCTAGACACATTTTTGTTGTAGATACATCCATTTTAGCATCAAGTAATATGGATCAGAGGGAGTATGAATTTTTTGTCTTGTCAAAGCACATGTACATGATTAGAAGTGTAGTATTGGTCAGGCCTTGGGGCAACGCTAATCAGCAAGTATACCACTGGTAAATGCTTTTTCTGGAGCCAGAAGCTCGAAAGCACGGATACGGCAGAAACTGCCGAACTGCCGTCCCGGTATACGTGAATTTTGGTGTATCCCTTATTTTCGAATTAAAAAAATTGAAAAAAATAAAGGGATACGGTGGGACACGTATGGGATGGGATACGGCCTGGCCCAACAACACAGCTCGGCCCAACACGAAATCAAGTATTAGGGCACGCTCTCCAGTCTCCACAGTCCACACCCAGGTGACCAGGTCCGTCACCTATCGGCGCTGCCTCCTGGCTCAGCCACCACCGCCTGGACTTGACGCAGCCGCCGGCGACATTTGGATTCGACCGGCGACCGCCTCCTCGGTTCCGCCAGCACCGCAGGTAACCCAGCAGCCTTGGCCTTTCCCCATTCCTCCACATGTTCGATTCCTCAGCCTCTCCTCATTCCTCCACATCTTCCCCTTCGATCCTAGGTAGCATGGCATCTGGGAGCGGTGGAGCAAGTAGCCAATCATCCGTGGGTGACAGTGGAGGGCGTCCTATGGCTGTAGATCCGTGGGTGACAGTGGGTGACAGACTTGAGTATTTTCCATTTCCCATTTGAACCGTTCAATTATGTGGCCATCTGAGCTTTGTTAGCTCCTATTTATCATGTTCTTGCTGCTCTATTTGACAATGGGGACGAGGATCAATCAAGCATTGATAAAAGAGACACCAAATTGGGCAGTATTATATCTTTCTCATTAATTTTCTGGCATAACTCTATATTACATGGCATATATTTATTTTATTTTATATATACTCACCGTATCCCCGAATGGCTGATTTTGGAAAATGCCGTATCCCGTATCCCCGTATGCGTATCCCCGTCTTTCTGTCCCCGTGTCCGTGCTTTTTAGGCCAGAAGTGATCCCTTCACCTAGCAATTTCTGCAACCAACTAGAGTTACCAAACTGCTGGGATGTTGCTGGCATACTGTTTGTTTTGTTACCAAAACAGTGTCTTCTTCTGGGCCTTCTGCAGAGCTGCAAATATGTTTTCTGACATTGTGTAATGTGGTGAAATATGCACCTTTAGCCAAGGAGTACTTATGTTGTTAACATATGTGAAATTCATATAAAGGTGAAAATACCATCTTTGGCAGCAATATATATAAACAGTTTCATGGTAGTTCCCAGTTCCATATAGGAAAGTGGGAAGGCTATATCCTGTTATGTTTTCATAAGAAAAATATGTCACTTATATATCCTGTTACTTATGTTGGTTTACATTCATCGTAAGCACTGGTGTTCAAAAGTTCATTATGTAGACTTTTTTGGTCAAGCTGGAGCAAATAATTGTGTTCTTTATTTGTAAATTCAAATTATCAATTATGGTTCTGTTCTGCTCTTAGATAATATATACCTATCCTGTTGTCAAAAGTATATCTGGTCTGATGTGTGTGCAAATCCGTCATGCAGTACCATTAGCATTGATGTCTATTCCAGTTATCATCACTTCAAATCATTACAACTTCATTGTCAATACATAATCTTCATGGTGCTGTCTCTGACATCAATGTGGATGTTGTACTGCAGGTACATATGTGTAACAAACTTGCTAGTCGGCATGTAAGGGTTGGGCTTGCAGACCCTAATAAGTTAGTACGCTGTGATATATGTGAAAATTCTTCTGGTATGCATTTCGACCTACAAACAGTTATTTTACCATTTATCTATTAAAGTTTGATTTCATCTATTTTTAACTTGTCAATGTAGCTTTCTTCTATTGCGACATAGATGGCACATCACTTTGCTTAAGCTGTGATATGGCTGTTCATGTTGGTGGGAAACGAACCCATGGAAGATATTTGCTCCTAAGACAACGGGTCGAAGTATGATTTTAATTATTAATCAACTAAGGGCTGCAATTGCACGCACTACTTTATACTATTACTTGAAGTTTGAAATTTTCATTAGTTTCCAGGAGATAAACCAGGGCATATGGATGACGTAGCTATGCAACAGATGGACACTGAAAACCCGAGGGACCAAAATAAGGCCCATTTAGTAGCAAAGGAGCAAATGATGAACAACCACAATGCCTCTGATGATCCGGCCTCAGATGGCAATTGCAATGGCCAGGGTAACATTGATTCCAAAATGTTTGATCTCAACATGAGACCAGCCCGTATTCATGGCCAAGGTTCGAGCTCTCAGGTCTGTCCTAATTTTACCATAACATAAATACTCTCGCCGTCCCATGATATAAGATGTTATTACTCATCTTATATTATGAGATGGAGGAAATAACTTTTTTTTTTTTTATCGTAAGGAAGTAACTTATCTCATGTGTTCTTTCCTAAGCACTTACAGTTACCTCTCTTGTCTCTATTACTCTTCCTGATGACAATCCAGACCCAAGGAGCGGATCTTAGTCTCAACAACCATGACTCTTCAGGAGTGGTGCCAACATGCAATTTCGAACGAGCCACCGACAAGTGAACATCCGAGTATTGGAATGTAAATTCCTTCGGTTCTTGTTGTAAACATTTCTTCCGCACCGGGAGCTTGAATTAGCTTTAGCCTTAGTGGCCGGGCTGAATGTATTGCAGGGACCTTAGAACTTGTGTTATTTTCTCATAGAGCTGAAGCTAACGACTGTATATGGATTCGGCATGGCATGCACTAGACGCTATGTTGCGGATTTCTGTTGTATGCTATCAGGAACTGTACAAAGAAATAATAGATCTCTCATTTTCCAAACTTGACCACTGCGGATTTCAGAATTAAGATGCTGCAAGAACTTGTCTTAAAAATAGAATGTTGCTGGTTTTAAGGTTATGCGCTTGCACATCCTCTGACTGAAACGGGGCCAAAGGTACGAAAGGATGCTATTGTTTTTCGTTTGCTGCCAAAAGATATAGGGCGACATTTGACAATGCCTCGATACTCTGGAGCCGTTTAGTTTGCTAGTACTCCCTCCGTCCATAAATAGATGCCAAAGATTTGTCTAAATTTGAATGTATCTATACACTAAATCATGGCTAGGTACATTTAAATTTAGATAAACTTTTAGCATCTATTTATGGACAGAGGGTAGTACAAAATTTTGCTAATGCAGAGTGAATTTTGTACACGCTTGGTACCTAAAGTTTGGCTCTCTTCTTGGCAGTAAGATGTTCGTTTTCTTCCAGTTCTTCCAATACCATAGTTCCAAACTTCCAATATTATCCAATACAAAGTTCTTTTTTTGTGGCAGGGAACCGACGACAGAGTTTGCAGTGACACAATGCCTGTTGAAGAAGTTTCCAGTTTCTGCAATACCATTGTTTGGAAATATCAAATAGTTCTTTTTTTGAAAGCAAACCAACGCCAAAGTTTGCAGCGAGACAATGCCTGTTGAAGAAGTTTCCAGAGTCTGAAAGTTTCAACTAATCCATTGCATCTGCCAACTCGCATAATCCTTCATCCGGCCTACTGCCTACATGGCCACTTGCTCCATTGCTAGGCTGTGGCATTTGCATCTCTACCGTAAGCATCTTGAACCAAGATTTATTCCTATCTCTTTAGTTGAATATTATGCTGGCAACTCTGCCTAGCTAGCTACATGCATACCTGCAAACGAGATCTTTGCCACACCCCGTTCAAAAAAAAGGGAGAGATCTTTTGCCACACATTGTTCCGGCAGGTGGTCTGGTATAGGCTGGTGCCTGGCAGTAAAACATTACGCGACAAATGATTCAGCTTAAAGCAACAATAGCAAACCTCTTATATCTGCAAAATGCTTAAAATAACCACTCGTTCACGGTTTTCGATAAAGCAAAGGACCATCCATTGTAAATTCATCGGTCTTTCATTTTTTAACTCGGCCTCCCAACCCACAAATAGGAAGATTCCACAACCGAACCAAGGATGCCCTCTACCCTGACTCGGGTGTTGGCGCGAGGGAAAATTTAGCGCGCCAGCGGACATTTCAGCCCCACCTGCTCCAAGATCCTCCGCCATCGCTGCGCGCCGTGTCCAAGATCCTCATCTCGATTCCGGCAAGTAGAAACTCCTACACAAGATAGGTGATTTTCAGTTCATTTTTGCATTTGGCATGTAAATCCCGTAGATGGCTAGTAATATTGCGGTCGATGTTGTGGGTATGTAGATGAGCTTGACTCCATGCGCCCAATTTTGTTCGAAGACTCGTCGTCCTTGGACGACTCGTATTTTGGTTGATTTGCTCGAAGACGATGTCGACCAAATGGTGGTCCTGGCGAAGGAGTTCGAGGATCGGTGGAAGAAGCGGCTTCTTCTGAGATCCAAAGTCGGACGGCTTTGCATTCTTGGGACAAACATACCCTCAATGACATCATGACGACTTTTGTGATTCTTCACAGTATGACATCGAGGATGAGACGGGTTTGGATTTGGAGTTCTTCTTTGATAATGTTGGTACCCGTCTGAAACCAACAAGAAATCCAGATCAATCCAAGCATTTCTTGAGACATGCGGTGACATTCAGAACTTCGGCACCCATGATCAACTTCAGCTTGATCTCATTCAGCACCATTGGCAGACGCATGGTCGATAGTGTACCACTTCTATTTAGTTCATTTTATATTCAATCATGTGTGATTTGAACCATTATTTGTATTCCAAACCATTTTTAGTTGTTAATTATTTGCATTTGAACTATAGATATAATTTGGACTATTGTTGTGATGTGTGATGTTTAAAATATTCGAATTTTAGTTTATATTGTTGTCATATTTGTATTTTATACACTATGTCGCACACATGTGCTGAAATGCTGCATACCCGATTTAAGAGCTGAAAATGTCTGGCATAGTTATTTTGCAGGGTCTGCGCCACGTATTTTCAACCCTTAAATCACGTTTAACATAACCTTTATCCATGATTTTAAGGGACGTCGGATTCGCTAGAGTTGCTCTTAGCCACCTACTAACTGACGTGAACCATCAATGCATGACAATGAACACAAGTACACATCAAAGTTTCCCAACTCAATTCAAGATCTCCCAAGCTGGTCTTGGGAAGGAAAAAAGAAGATAGTATACCCCAAAAACGAGAAGAAAAAAGATCTTCCAAATTTGAGGCAAATTAAGCATATTTCATCAAAATTTGGGAGGTACAGCGACTCTTGATCCATGTACATGTGACATACAACCGCCGAAGCAACTAGAGTAGTTGGAAGGAAGCGCAGGATCGGATGAGGCATTGGAGCTACTGCTACAACTAAAATATGGGATTCTAGGGAAGTCAGACCGTATCATCAGCCTCATGTGAGAAGCAGCAACAAGAGGAGGATCATATCGATCATATATTTTATCGAAGTCAACCAGCATTTTATTCCCAGCTGATGGCACGCGGTCGATCTTCAAACCGTACGCGATCGTATTTGCATGGCATCGGTCAGAACGTCGTCATCTTCCTCCTTCAGCAGGGCTGTCACCCGCTCAAGCGACATGCAAAGTCTGTCCCAGATCATATCTACATGTACTGAAAGTCTGAAAAAACGGAAACAGATTACAGTCAGTTTGGTGTCAGATCAAACAAACTCCAACCAAGCACATTAATGTTTGTAATTCGATGGAGCTGATGGCGAATCCTCACCTACGGCTACTAGCTCAGCGTGCCGTCATCACAGGTTGGAGCTCAGCCCTCTGGCCTCGCACGCTCGCATCACCCTCATCCTCTTGCACGAGCACACGAACATCCTGCAGATTCACAGAGCGGGGATCAGCTTGAGATCAGATTAACATTGGCATTGCTCACGAGCAGTAACTACCGATCTGAACAAGATGAGGCTGCCTGCTTACTCCCATGGTACGTCGCCGACGAGCATCCAGTCGCCGTCGCCGTCCTCGTACACCACGGCGTGCTCCCATACCCCGTACCCGTCCATCAGCCCTGCACATACATACATTCACGCTCATTAGTGAACAAATCTTTGCATCGTCAGGACATTGCCCGTGTGTTTGAGATGCTGATGCTGGCTTACCAATGGAGCAGCAGAAGAACATGGCGTTGAGCTCCTGGAGAAGCTCGAGGTAGTCCCCGTACGACGCCACGTCCACCTTGCGCAGGTACGGCGTGCCGTCCATGCTCACCTTCACGAACGCCGGCTCGCCGCCGCTCTTCCTCGCCCTCCGCGCCCTCCGCGCCCTGTCGCCGGGCGGCGCCAGCGTCAGCTCGGTCAGCTCCACGCCACCATCATCTCCATAGCTCCCCATCAAATTACAGCACTAGCTGTACGATCGATCGGTTCAAAAGCTGTGGGTTTGAGAGGCAGAGGAGGAGGTCGTTTGTCAATGGCGAACTCTGGCCTGCCGGCGGGCGTATATATACACCGGCCGGTCGTGGCACAATCGCAGTTCGACGTGTGTGCGATCCTCTGTGGCAGGAGCGGGGGTGGCATCGCATCGTGCCGGCCAGCGAGGCGATCGCTGAGATATGGTGTGGCGTGCAGAGAGGATCCGGCGTCGGGGGCGGCGGAGCGGGGACAGGGGCTGCGCAGCCTGGCGGGACGTAGGCAGCGGCGGTCGGCTTGGGTGCGGCCCGGCAACGAACCCTGGCCACCGCTGTCGCCGTGGGACCCGACCGAAGGTTTGCCACGTCGACGGCCTGGTCGGCTGCCTCCGTGGCTGTCCTGATATTTATTAATCAGCTCTGACTGGCTTCATGCCTTCAGTGTTACTGTGTACAGAAGACAAGTCGATTTGTATCTTTCAGCACAAACATTTGAGCGGATTTTCGTAGCGGAAGCTCTGGATCACTACGCGATTGGATTTTAGGATTATAGTTATATAGGACATGGTGTTTCAAATAAATTACAAAAATGTCAAAAAAATCCGATTTTTTCCGTGTGTACATCTGAAAATTTTATGTTTGCACACAACTTTTACTCCTACATAAAAAGGATATTTTGAGTGGCATGTTGTCTTTTCTTGCACAAGCCATACAAATTTTTTTTTTTTTGTGAAACTTTGTGAGCAAACATAGAATGTCTGAATGCAAACCTGTATGTATACTTTTGGATTTCTTTTAACATATCGAAATATGTTTTTTGGGTAATTGTTGCATCTACACCTATGAGCCAAAATGCATTTCCATCTACTTATACCGGAACACCTTTCTAAAACTTAGCTAGAGGACATGCCAAAATACTGGCCAGGAAGGAACCCTAGCTCCCGCGTCGCTCCCGCGAGCGACCGGGAGCTCCCTGGCGGCGCCTCCCCTCGGCCCTCCCCAACCCCCTCCCCTTCTCCTCGCCGCCGCCAGAGGGCGCCGCCGGGCAAAGCCCGTGCGGGGCCGGCGGCGGCGGAGCCTTTTCTTCTCCCACGCGCGGCGGTGGAGGCGCGGGTCTCTGCGGTCGTGGTGGGCGTCCCGCTGACGGAGGGCGCGACGGCGCGGTCGTCTCGGCGATGGCGCGGCGGCTCCGCGTTCCAGGCGGCGGCCTCGTGGCGGCGGCTTCCCCAGATGCGGTCGTGGCGGTGGGCGGCGTGGGCTTGGGTCGGCCGGCTGGTGGAGGGTGCCGGGGTCGCCGCTCACCCGACGCACCGTGCTTGTGCTCGTCCGCCCACGGCGGCCCGGTGCGCCGGCGGCGTTGCGGTCCGCGGGCCTAGATGGGCTTGCACGGGCCCGGATGGGCTCGAGCGGGCGACTCCCCTCCCCGGCAGCGTTGGCTCGCGCTCGTATCTGCGCCTACGGAGGGCTGTCCTCTTGGTGGCCCTCCGGCGGCGGTGGTGGCCGGAGTGCTCCGGCGGCGGCGGCGACCCAACTACCAGGAGCGGACCTTCTCGGTCTCGTTTCCGGCCGGTTTTGGGTAGGCTGCTGCGGTGGCTTTTGGTGCGTTTCGCCCTTCTACATCGACCTCTAGTTGCCTCCTGCTGCGGTGGTCCAGGCCGGCTTTTGGCGCGTCTCCATCTCGCCGTTGGGCGGTCTTTGGCCCGGGTGAAAACCCTGCTCGGTTCTTCCGTTGCAGACCACGGTGACACCTGTGGGTGCCATCTCCCTCCTTGGAGGCGTGGTTTTGGGTTCTGACCGTTCCTACCCTCGACGCCAGGGGAAACCCTAGGTCTGTCTTGCCGGGCCGGGCAGCGGCGGCGCAGCAACGCCGTCCCCTTCTTGAAGGCGCTGTTTTGGCTGAGAGGGATGGCTCTCGGTGATGGTAGCCTCACCGGTTTCCACTCTTGCTCCCAGGTGTGAGTCTCTGGAGCGCTATGTACGCAATCGCCAACACGCTTGTCGACCCATTCCCAAGTTTGGCCACACCCTGCCAATCGCGCGCTTCATCTTCTAGGCGTATGATGTGGTACATTGGTCTGGGCAGTTTGGGAAGTTGGTCGTGTTGTTGGAGTTGGCTGTGACGCGGTTTGGAGACTCTGTGCCCCGCCGCCTCGCCATTCTTGGGTTGAGGTTGGGCAAGGTGTGCTTTGCGTCGGTGTTGTAGGAGTGTGTTGTAAGCCAAAAGGCATGTGTGGTGTTGTAGCCATTCTTGGCGTTTCTTGTCAGCTTAATACAATGACGCGCACGCTGTTGCGGGTTCTCGAAAAAAACTTAGCTAGAAAACTAAAATATGAGAGGATGCAAGTCTTATAGGTTGAGCAGTTGCATTCTTATTTGTACAAAACTTACCAATTGTTCATACCATGTTACGAAATTTATGTAACTGGGTTTCAATTTGAATTATTGCAACCTCAAGAATACTTCATTTTTCTTTTTTTTTTGAAATAGTTACACCACAACCTAGTTGCATTCTTGTCTGGCACGGATCTAGGCCACACTAGGGGTATTCCTAGTTATATTTACCAATGATTTCGGAAAAATAAGAAGTTTTGGAAAATGAATATTAAATTGTAAATTTCTAGCGCCGATGCTGGCGGGGATACCAAAAAGTGTTCTCTCGTGGTCTAGATATTTGTCTTGTTGCTGAATTGCAATTGTATTTACCATAACTTGGATGCAAATTTGCTGGAAAAGATGAGACCATTGCCACTTCTAGATACATGTCATTTTTCGAAAAGGTAAGGCCTCTACATCAATATATGGACACATACACTTTAATTGCAAAGTTTTAGAATGCATGCACAGTATAACGTATCAAAGATCGGACAGTGTGGACATAATGATCAACCATTGGAACAAACAGAAAGACTAAGTGCCCATGCATCGTGTAATCTTCTAGAAAGAAGTCATCCACCTTAGTTGTAGGAATGATATGTAAAAAGTGAGCCGATCCGGTCTTGTTAGAAATCATATCATTCGTATATAGTCTCATAGGATGAAAACTAAGGCACAAACCTCTGCGAATCTAGGGCTTCATTTTTCTCTTGGAACCCATTTAGGTAATTTCCAAGCATGTTAGTCTAGGTGCATGTATGGCTGCGTAAACCTCAACAACCTAGCTTAGATGACAACAAGACAACATGCGTAAGTACTTGCGTACCTTGGCCACAACTTTGCACATCTTATTGTTGTCGAATTTTTCCGCAAGGTATCTTAAACTAAATATGCCTGCCAGCTCGTCAAAGGTACGGATAGTATTTAGTTTTTTGTATACAAAGGCACAATCTAGCTAGGAATCTAGTATCACGCAATGTTTGCTAGCAGAAGTTTTCTTATCCATTGCAACTTGAGCAAAGCTAAATTAAGAAAACAACGTACTCCTTCTGCACAATAAAGAATGCCTCAACTTTGTCTAAACTTTAATGTATCTAGACGCGATTTGTTGTGCTCATATATCTTGGTTTGAACAAACTTGAAACATCTTTTGTTGAACGGAGAGACTACGAGCTAGCCGCCACAACTTGCGCGCACCTCAGTGTTCCGAAATTCCTCACAGGCATCTTGACATGTTCAACACGTTAAGTATGGCACTGGCGGTGTTTAAACGAAAAATACTTATACTTAGAATATTGTTTGTAGGTGTAACTGTGTAAGTACAAATTAAAATCTAAGCATGGAATCCGAATCTAGCATCGCACAAGTGCTGCTAATTAAACCATCCATTGCTTCGGCAAAGGGAAATTGAAGTCGAACACTCCAACTCCAGGCTTCTCCCCTCGAACTCCAACCAGCACACGTAGCCGGCGAGCCAAACGGCCGGCCACCATGCATGCGCAGCTGATCCGGCCGGGCTCCGGTGACGGGCGAGGGGACAACGGGACAAGTATCCCGCGAGTAGGCACGTGCATGCATGCAAGCTAATTAAACTACCCACCACCCGTAAAGATGCAAAGCACCCTGCCCTCTATGGCTCTATGCACTGGCAGCACTGCACCGTCTGACACGCGCGCAGCAGTGAAAAACATTCGTCCGGCCGTCCATGCGCCGGCGCCTATGTTTCACCAACTCGTAGCGCGCGCCACAGATCGCCGGTGCCGAGCTCTGGCCGGACATCTCGGGGGACATCACCCTTGCCGTGTGTTTATAAGAAACTACTGTTTCAGTAAAGTAATCTTCACTAGCGCGATCTAAAACAGCGACCCATTCAATTTAATTCGATCTATTTGAATCACGCCGGGATAGAAAATGGGCCACTGCGACTTGCTAGGCCAGTGCCCCAGCAAGCGGCGTGACCCGTTCTGTCTAGGATGGATATTTTGTCCCATTGGCCAACCTGGAGGTGTGTGCTGGCGGAGGAGGAGCAGGCGTTGACGGACGCTAGATGGCGGCAAAAACCTAGGGGCGAGTGCGAGTCTCCTTGGTCGTGTGTGCACGATCAGCCCACTGTAGCATGTAGCGGACCTCGGCGAAGGTGGGTTTGGGCCGCATCATGGGGATGAAGGAGGCCTACTTGTCAAAGTGTTTACCGAGCCCGACGAGGAGTATGTTGATGAGTTGTCGATCGTTGACGGGATAACCGAGCTAGCGAAGTTCGTCGGCGATGGACTTGAGCCACTGATAGTAGACGCCAACCGAAGAATCACCCTGAACGGTGTTGCGAAGCTCGGGTTGGAGGCTGTTGACGCGAGCGTCGACATTGTCTTGAAAAAGCTGACGAAGAGACGACCATAACGCGGCGGAGGAGGAGGCGTCACGGAAGACGAGGTTGAAGATCTCGGTGGAGACGCGCGTGTAGATCCATTGGATGATCGCGAGGTTGTCATTTGCCCAACGAGGATCGGCGGGGCAAGAATAGCTGTCGGGGGCGACGTGGTATAGAAGATTGCACCGCCCGAGGTAAACTTCGAAGAGGTGGTGCCAATGGTAGTAGTTATGGGAGGGAAGATCCAAAGTGATGGGAATAAATGGAGAAATGTCGGAGATTGTATCGGCAAAGGACATTGAAGCTAGTTGTGGGTAGAGTTGGGAGATGAGAGAGCTTTGGGTAGAGGAGGAGGAAGGTGATGCGCCGGCGACGCGGGCCTCGGCCTTGGTGGAGAGGGAGTCGGGCGGCGGCGGTGGTTTTGGTGGTGGAGCCATACCGAGGTGCGGAAAAGGTAGGTGTCTGATACCATGATATTTGGAGAGAATAATAACTTGTATTGATTTGATTGATTACATGAGATTATATAGTACATGAGCCTGACCCTTTAGGGTTTGGGAAAACGGATCTAGCTATCCTAAACCAACACGAACACATATATCTAATAAGGTGCATGTCTTATAACAAATTATTTTCAAATTAGTACAAAAATGAATTAGCTCAAACTGGTCAAACCGTAGAACGTTTTTATCCTCCCTTAGGTGCAAGTCTTATAACTTGAGCCCGGGGGGGGGGGGGGCACCGCCCCCCATTATTTGGCGCATCTTTGAGGAAAAAAATCTGGGAGAGGTTAGATTATAATTTTTTGTGTGTTTGGCCCCCCTAGGGCTCCTAAGTTACATTTTATCTAGCTATCCTAAACCAACACGAACACATATATCTAATAAGGTGCATGTCTTATAACAAATTATTTTCAAATTAGTACAAAAATGAATTAGCTCAAACTGGTCAAACCGTAGAACGTTTTTATCCTCCCTTAGGTGCAAGTCTTATAACTTGAGCCCGGGGGGGGGGGGGCACCGCCCCCAGTTATTTGGCGCATCTTTGAGGAAAAAAATCTGGGAGAGGTTAGATTATAATTTTTTGTGTGTTTGGCCCCCCTAGGGCTCCTAAGTTACATTTTGCCCCCCCCCCCCCCCACTAGCCATCCTTGGCAAGCTCCATCACTGACTTGACCTGTTGCACTCTCTCATTTGTACCGAATACCAAATGATCATACTATTTTGCGTAAATTATAAAGTCGAGTTTTAATTTGAATTTTTGCAATCTCAATAATACATCATTTTGCTAAATTGTTTTTTTTTTGAAAAATAATAATAACACAACCTATTTTGGAACGAATACAAAAAAGTGTTCTATCGTGGTCTAGATTTTAGTCCTATGGCTAGATCACTATCATATTTTCTAGAACTTGAATGCAAATTTGGTGAAAAGATGCAATATGAAACTATTGTTACTTCAAGATGCATGCTCTTTTTCCGAAAATGGAAGCATAGCCCCGGTCTCTGCATCAATTAGTGAACACAATGATCTTTTTTTTCTTTCATTTTTTGTATTTTTTCAGAATTAAGATTATTACTACATCTTAAGGGTCAAACATGGTTGACACAAAGATCAACCAACAGAACAAACATAAATACTAAGTGCTTATGCGTCTCGTAATCTTCTAGAAAGCCAACAACGACCCTGCTTCTAGATACGTATGTACTTACGTACCTCGGCACAACTTGCTCATCTCATTGTAGTCGAATTTTCCGGCAAGGTATCTCGAACTATTTAGCACGTCAAAGGTACGGACGGTGTTGTCTTTGTACGCGAAAGCACAATCTAGCTAGCATCACAAAATGGGCTGCTAGATTCATTGGTATTAAACCATTGTTGCTACTTGTACATGTTGAGCAACATAAACTAAGATTGATAACGACGTAAGCTGCCACAACATGTATACACACCTCGTTATTCCCTGACTTTCCACTCCACAGGTATCCTGAAATATTCAACGCGTTCACTATGGTATCAGGATGTTTAGTCCAAATTCTGTGTACGCGCAAGTAGAATCTGTACCTAGAATCACACAAGTGCTGCTAATTAAAGCATCCGAGCCCGCCCAAGGGAAATTCAAGTCCAACACAACAACTCAAGTCAGCACGTAGCCGGCGAGCCAAACCGCCGGCAACCATGCAATGCGCAGCTGATCCGGCCGGGCTCCGGTGACCAGTCAGGGAGACATGCGCCCCGCAAGTAGGCACGTGCATCGCATGCATGTCAATTAAGCTAGCCATCACCTGCACATCCGTAAAGATGCAGAAGATCCCACACACCAACATAAACGTAATCTAAATTTCCTTTAGTGTTATGAAAGCACTAAATTTAACTCTTACTTAAATTTACTTAAAAACTATCTTACTTAAATTGCAGCCATCTATCCCTCTAGCTTAAAAAATGCAATGCTTGCAAAACTATCTTACTTAAATTGCAGCCATCTAGCAGGTATCTCCTTTACAATTCTGTCATACTATGTTCACTGATATGTTCAAGATGTATATGTTACAGATTAGTTTAGCCAGGTTCGTCAAGGATAACAACAACAACAATACCAAACAAAGTGTTACCTCTAAAATATATAATTTACATAATTCATGTCACCTATCATGTGAATGAGAGAATCTTTTAATACCTTTAGAAGTCTATACCCAACAACCTACTTGTACCCATCAACATCAAGAGTACCGAAGGGGGTCAAATTTGTGCCATGGTTGGTATGTGTTTCACCCAATCAACATGCATGTCATGCCATCATGTGTCCTGCTCTGAACAGAACTAATGCCAACAATATGATAATGGTTGTTATATACTCATATGAACTAAACCAATCTTTGTTACAAAAGATATGAAAACGAACATGCAATATCAACTATCAAGTATCCATTCATCATCACGAAAAACAAATGCACAAAAAACAGCTGTGCATTCATAATCAGAATTATCGTTACAAAAAACAGTAACCTTACCATCACCACAAGGTTTTGTTTTTTGGTTGATAATTTCCATTTCTTTTCTTCTTGTTCTGCAACTTCCAACAAACATAAATATTGTGATTAGATTTCTTATGGTATGATAGCTGTGAAATACACCATATTTTCTCGCGTTTAAACCCTTAGCTAAGTCAAGAAATTGACTAAGTTTACCTCTCAACTTTGCCACTAATGCCTAATCAATGCAAAGATGTGCAATCTCTTCTATTTTTAGATGTTGTGCAGGGTATCACGTCATAATAGCAAATGGATCTGCAATTACTGAAGAGAATCACGTCAGGACCATGACAAAGTTGACTACGCTCGGAAAGACGAATTCCAGGAGCTTTAACGGGCATCGGTATGGGCAAGCCCCTCCCGTAAAGTCCACCCGTACCAGCTGCGGCTGTGTTCCCGAGGTCAAACACTATAAAAATCGTGAAGGGACCAAAGCTGAAAAGAGAGCCATTCATCGTCAAACAGAGCCGCCATCCACCAGATCCATCTGCACCACACCGAATGAGATCCATCACCATAGTTCATCTATTCCATCTCCCATCTCCTCCATAGCCATAGCCATCACCATTGTAATAGAGATGTCCTTGAGAATTGGCGACCATTGTAAGAATATTGTGATTTCAATCTAAGTATTTTGCACAATGATTTCTATCTTTGTATTTGATCTTGAATTATGTGTGAGTAGTCCTCACGTGCTGCGGGTTGCGGCGAATCCTCGCAGCGTTCATGTGCATCTAATCTTATGTTATGTGTAAGGATTGAATAGAAGTTTTTGCGATCTTATATCCTTGTCTCTTTGCCTCGTCTTGATGATCTGCAGGTACCCATATCATACGAGTCAGTCAAGGGAAGAGGTGGGATGAGTGGAGAACGATGTGCTACGACGAAACCTTAGTGATAGAAAGGGGAAAGTAACGGTACATGTTTACTAATTCATTCGGGATCATAGCACAATCATCTAGCTTAAGGCTTTGGTCTATATTTACTTAAAAACTATTGTTGATTGCGGCTGTGAGGACAATGGTTGGACCATTAGGCTCTTGTCACCTCTGGCTTTAGGGGCAAGGGTATTTACGGATGTGCTACTCACGAATCTCTTATCTCTATTTTATTTATTCCACATATGAGTTTCATTTATATATGTATGCATAGCTGCAAGTGAAACCTTAACTCTGGCCTATTTCCATTATTGAACACAACCCCCTTAAAAATAACTAGATAGGTCCAGTAAACTGAAGATAAAGTACACTAGCAAGTCTTGTAGATGTTTCCTTCACACCATTTAGCGGTGCATCTCGGCCAAGGGGACGCAGGACACCAAGCAAGACCTCAAGCGTGATGCTTTCACACTCGCATTGCATGAGACATTGAAAGGGTTGATGGCCGAGAAGGAGGAGACAAATGCTAAGAGGGATGAGAAGCAACACCAGGAGAAAGGGGCCACATGCACTAGCTTCATTGACCTCCAAAAGAAAGCTCCTCAAAGTTAAAGATAGCAACGCCCGGTCAAGAAAGATTAGGGTAGAGGTCAGGTTGCGCACGGAGGAGAACCATATCATGTTAGCCGACTTGAGAACCCAGTAAATCGAACTTGGTTTGAAAAGGGGCAATTGATCATCTGCCAACGCAATACATGACCTCGCATATGTATCTTGTCTATTCCGTATGAAATTTATGTCCTTTTGCCCTGTGGTTTGGTACTATGACATGTGACCTATGTGATTCCCTAACTCATGGTAATTTATTAGATAATTAATTGAATTCAGTTTTTGGTGAATGGCCAACCCGGATCAAATGAGTATGTCCGCTGAGTTTGCCAACGCCCGAAACGAACCAAAAGGGATAATTTTTCTTTTTGAAATGGATCGGATGGCTCGTCTAAGATGGAAATTTGGCAAAGAAAAAAAGGACTGCATCCACATGCATGCGTACGTGAAGCATGCATAAGCTTAAGATGACAATGTACATACATAACTTACGTACCTCGCCACAACTTGCACATCTCATTGTCCTCGAATCTTCCCGCATGGTATCTTGAACAATGTTTGCTACTCCGCATAGTAGATTCTTTCGGTGTTAAGCATGAGACAATTGCAAGTTGAGCAACATAAACTAAAGAAAACGACGTACGAGCTAGCCGCCACAACTTGCGCACACCGGCCTTATTATTCCCAAATTCTCTACAAACATCTTGAAGTATTCGATCAACACGTTAACTATTTATGGTACTGCTAGTGTTTAATCGGAATTTTGTACGCGTAAGTACAGTTTAAGCATGGAATCCGAATCTAACATCACACGCAAATGGAAATTCAAGTCGAACGCTACAACTCCAACCATCACCTAGGCGGCCAGCCAAACTGGCCAGGCTCCGGTGCCGCGCAGGAGACAAGCATCCTGCAAGTAACTTAACGGAAGAAACGTGCTACCCAATCTGGGTAGGGCTGCGAACCCCTCCTGCGACCGACACGTGTCCATTTTGTCAAACCTTTATTACCAGCCCCACACGGTATACATGCATTAGCCTCCCCGGGTTATCTGACCACCCTCCCGTGACCCACCCAGCCAAGGCGACGTCGAAATCAGCGGTGCCGGTCAAGGTGGCGACCACCTATCTATTGGTGGGCTTCACGATGACTAGCACCCACTGGATCCATCTTCACCTCCTGACACGGGTGGAATCGAGTTATGCCGTGCTTGATGGTTAAGGTTGTGCTCGACACGGAGAAATTGGTTAGTCGTGCTATGCTAGATGCAGAATCGTCGCCCTCGAGCACAACTAGAGGAGGACTGAGCTGATTGGGTCCGGCGGTACCTGCATACGGAGATGGGCTTGTCGAAAGACGGGGCGGTTGTGTGTTCCACGGTACTTAGGAGAGCGGGGAGAAGTTGGCGCATGGGTTTGGGCAGCGGCGGGTTCTTTGCGGGCGATGCTGGGAGGCGCCAGCGTGCGGGGAACCAGGCGGCGACACTAGAGACCGAGCGTGGCCACCGTGTTGGGCGTGGCCACGACAGGCCCAAATAGAGTCAATGCTTGTAGTTGTGGGGGCGCTCGAGAGGTGTAGGTGGGAAAAGATATTCCCAGGATTAGCTACTCGGTTACTGTATCAAGCGTGGGACATGGTTGAAGAGGAACCCGAATAAGTACGAATGTTGGCGTAGATCTGTTTTTTTCTTTTTTTTTTGAACCTTTCACTCTAGGGGAAAGAAAAACTTAAATATATTGCATCAAAAGAGCATCACAAAACTAGGCTTGTGTGGACTCTTAAGGTTAACATTGATCAGGATACATGAATTTGTTACAATAGAAAAGCTAAAAGGTACGACATGTGAAGTTGATAAGACTAGTATCTAGCCTACGATCAAGGCGACTATCAACCAGAAACAACCACATGCCCCAACGTGGGTAGCAAACTCCCTCTCTAGGCACGTGCTTGCATGCATGAAAATGCTAAACTCCGTCGCCGTAAAGAAAGAGTAAAGATGCAGAGCCCATGTCCTGTATGCCCAGCTAGCACTCTGTACATATGCGCTGCACCGTCTGACACGCGAGTGAAAAACATTCGTCCGGCCGTGCATGCGCCGTCGCCTATGTTTCAGCAACTCGTAGCGCGCGCCGGTGCCGGGGTCTGGCCGGACCGCCCGGGGGACATGGCCCTCGCCGTGTCCGGGAAAGGCGATCTACCTAGCACGCGACACGAGCTTCGTGCTACGCGATGCCGGGGTTTAAACTACGCTCGACGCCCACGCCCACGGGGCTGCTCGATCTGCGGCAGAGGGGAGGGATGGGGATGGGATTGTGCGTCCTGCCTGGGGCGCATGAGGATTGAGGGGTGGCGCGCGCGCGTGTGGCGGCCGCCCGGCCATCATTCTCCTGTGTGCAGGATGGCAGGACGGCGCCATGGGTTTTCCCCCAGCGAGATCGGAGAGGACGACACCGTGCAGGAATTTGTGGGCGCAGAGGGGGATTGAACTCCATCTCGGGCGAGGTGAAAGTGCATGCATCGGCCATGGTTTTAAGAGAGAACCAGAGCTCTAGAAGACATCGAAGAGCTTTTTCATGCCACGGCGTTTGACTCCTCCTTTCCGGGGGAGGAACGGAGAATGTGCTTGACCGGCCAGCTCACTCGTCGTTCTCGTTCACGTACTCAGAGGCAGAGTTATCAACAACAACAAAAAACGTACTCAGAGGCATGAAACGTGCTAGTTATAGAGCTCCCGTTAACAAACCCTGCTGCTTGTGGTTAACGGTTCTGAAATCTGAACTGATACTTGATGATTGCCGTTAGACCAATATTTTTTTATTAAGGAAAAATAATAAAAACAACGAATGCGTTGTGAGTTTCACCTTTTCTTATTAACTAGCAAGGTGGCCCTCGCAAATGCGAGAGCATCTTTTTTAGTTTAACCAAAAGTGTTACTCCCTCTGTCCCAAAAAAAAAGATGCTTATATTTTTCTAGATACGGACTAAAACATGTCTAGATACAATTGTATTTAGACAAACTTGAGTAGCTTTATATTTCGGAACGGATGGAGTATTTATCTTTGCATTCATTTTTTTCTCATACAACCTAGAATTGCAAACAAATAAACTATATTTTAGGCACATAAATTCTATCATTATTTTTGGTAAGTATTAACATGTTATTAGGAAATAACAAAAGAGAATAATAAGAAATCTTTTTGGTCCTCAACGTGTGCCAATTAACTGGCATTTTATGCTAAGATAGTATCTCATGTGTCCATATCTTATCATATTAGTAAGGGTAGAATCATAAGCACAAAATATGAAGCTCCATGAAATCAAATACATGAGCATATTAATCCTAGAATGACTCTCCAGTGGTCCAACAACTATCCAGTAAACTCTTGGTTCCTAGTTGCTTCAGAAACTAATTGCCACACTTAAGGATCATAATAAGGAACCAAGCTTTCTATGTCGACTGCATTAACCAGGATTCGTTTCATCTTTGACTTATGAAAATAAAATTCTTCAGTTTATATGGGCCATGTTCCAGTCTAATAATTAGCCAAGTATATCCTAATCATAGTGGAGCAAATACATGAAGGTAATTAATATGTTGATCTAGTCATTTTTTAGTTTCTTTTGTCAATTCTAAGCATTACATTTATATTTTAAAGAAACAAAAATAACATTTTATATGAGACTTGTATCTCACTTCGTGTGTGATGAGCCAAAAAAATTGGTATGCTAAACTTCATCTCTTCAAATTTATGTACTCAAATCGTGGCATAATTCTTATGTATATCTATGCTTCTATTCCAGCTCGTTAAGTTGAATTCGATAGGAATATTGCTACTAAGTGACTCGCACTGCACGGTTGTGAGTGGGAACACTTGAACGCTCACCTTTCACATCTAGATGGGCAGAGGCATGCGTAGAACACTTAGCCAAGTATATCCTAGCCATAGTGGAACAAATACATGAAGGTAATTAATATGTTGATCTAGTCATTTTTGAATTTATTCTGTCAATTCTAAGCATTAAATTTATATTTTAAAGAAAAAAATAACATTTCATATGAGTCTTGTAATATCTCACTTCGTGTGCGATAAGCCAAAAACAAATTTGTATGCTAAACTTCATCTCTTCAAATATATGGTTTTTTTATTAGATCATAGAATTTATGTACTCAAATCGTGGCATAATTCTTATCTATATATATGCTTCTATTCCAGCTCGGGGCGTGAGTAGGAACACTTGGACGCTCACCTTTCACATCTAGATGGGCGGAGGCATGCGTAGAACAGTTGCTCGCTCACCTTTCGCATCTGGATGGGCGAAGGTCTCGGAAAAAGTACTAAGATACCATGCATCTTTTCCACCGCGCCGCTAGAAGATGCAAGCTAAGGAAACATAAGAAATTTTTATCATTGGTACTCGGGCATTTCCGGTTGGCATAAAGACCGCCATACCACATGAGTGTGAAAGAAAAGGCAATATATAAGAAATTTCCATGGTAGGGATATGCATGGTGTCTCTATGATCGTCAATCATCATAAAACGATCGCTAGCTTCGCTGCGATATGTGTATAAGAGGTGCGGACACAATAGGGGTGTGATTATTTTTCTCTCATGCATGAGTAAAATCTTAGACCTTTTTAGCTATACATCTCAATCATTTGTTTTATGTTGTGTCAAAATTAAAATTGCTAATTCTGGGGTTGAAGTTGATATGTAGTTTTATGATATCAACATGGTAGAGAATACCTAAATGCAAATTAAGTGACAAAGAAATTTATCGGGAGATTTTTTTTATCTTTCCATGTTACAAATATTCTGTAGCGACTTCGACATGCGGATTTGGTGCACCCAGGCACACTGAAGCCTTCTTTTAGAAAACAAAATGGAAATTGTACTTTTGAATTTTAAAAATATTTTTCTATTTCAGGGATACTTATACATGCTCAATATATTCATGCAAACATATGTTGACTGTATATAGGAGTAAAATACATATTTTTCTCAGAAATTTGTCTTCATATATTTTCTAAAATATAATGTGTTTTGAAACAAAATTTATGGAGTAAAGTCTGGATACATATATCTAGCACTATATTTTACGGTTAAAATTTTTAAGAGTTGAAAGTATGATTTTAGATTTTTTTTGAAATTGTCTTTCTGAAAGGAAAATGATCCAATCCCCCCGGGGGATTTCGTCCTGGCAACCTCCTGGTGCGGCTCCGTCCGATGGAACCGATCGTGCGGACGACCTTTTCCCACGTAACCACGTTCCACCGCTCAATTTTTTTTTTCTTTCCTGGATCCAGCCTTATCTTCTTGATGAGGAGCACGACCGCTCGCTCCTCTCCCCTTCTCTCGGCCACGCGCCGCTGCTCCCCAACCACACACACAGCCGCAGCTCCGGCCACGCACGCTGCATCCCTAGCCTCACACGCCTCCCGCAGGAAGCTCCGCCGCCGGGGGCCATCGGAGGAGCCCCGCAGCAAGAGCGACCGCCATGGATCCTAGGCAGCAGGGCTTCATCGATGGCGTTGCCGCCTCCCTATCGTCCGCGCGGATCCCGTGAGCCGGCGTCGACGTCGGCTGCTGCCTCAACGAGATCAGCATCTACCGCTCCGGCTTCCCGGCCATGGCCGCCGCGACCAACGCCGACCGCTTCATCGCCTCCTGATGCGCGGATCCCGTGTACCGGCGCGATGTCGGCTCTCGGCGAGATGAGCGTGGGGGCGGGAACTGTGGACGACGACATCTACCGCTCCGGCTTCCGGCCATGACCGCCGCGGCCAGCCGACCGGTTCACCGCCTCCTGCTGCAACCAGCAGCGCGCCGCCTCGACGCCAAGCTGCCGCTCGTCAATGGTGTTCCCGGTGATCCCACGTGTGGTTTCCTGTGTGTGTTCCGACGAGTCCAATTTTCCAATGTTCCTACCTACCACTAGTTCATAGGTCGCTAACGTTTTTGCTACAACTTTTTTATATTTTTGCACCATATGTTCTAGGGAATGGCATCATAGCGTTAAAATGTTTGCTACGATAGTTCTAAATTGTGCATAATTTTCCGGTATAATTATTGAAGGTTTCGCTATGATAGCATTGATCTTTTGCTATAATAGTTCTGTAGTTTTGCTAGTTTAGTACATAAATTGTGCTACGAGATTTGTGACGCTGTCTTTGACGAGGTCTCTGTTACTTGGATTTGCAACGTACAAATGAATTTTTGCTACAATATTTTTTACGGTCTTGCTACAATTGCACAATATATTTGCTACTTGGGTTTCCGGCGAGTTCCCTGTTGATGTTTTTGACGATATTCATTTTTGCTACAATTGCATATATTTTTGCTACGGGCTCTCCGGCGAGGTCTCCGGCGAGTCTCCGGTGGTCTGTCCGGCGAGCTCATCCTCTTTCTTTTCTTTCGTGACCGAACCGTTTTTTGCTACACTGTAGCAAAAACGGGATTTCTTTGCTGCCGGCGGCAAAGGACAGCGATGTCGACGTAGGGACCCGGGGCTGGGAAATCAAATCCCCCGGGGGACGCCCAGTACTGTCCTTTCTGAAATAGGACTGCGTGTATGAAGTTGGAATAGAATCCTAGAAAAGCACGTTTGGCCACAGCTAATCCTGATCCGGACTAATTGTATTTTCTATATCCTTGTTTCCATTAACTACATGGATGTGGGCCTAACGTAGCAAACTTAAATCTGGATGGGGCTGATTCATGTGTTACACATCAAACGTGGTACACATATTCTCGTGTGTTTCCATAAAACATATTTTTGTACGTAAAATCTTTCAATTTTGTCCGTTAAAATTATAGATCTAACCGTTAAAATAATTTTGATGATGTGGATTAATGTGGTGTCTCTATTTTAGACATTCGTATTGTGCTTTTAGTATATAATAGATAAGGAAAAAACAAAATATGACTTATTCAGATACTAGAAGGTGCAATAGTTTTGTTCCAGCTTCTAACAACAAACCATAGTGTCAACTATCGAACGACAAATCAAGCACTACATATTTACTATATATCAAAGCTAACCAGGTTTGCTAAATCCTCAGCGATTTGGTAACTGTAGACACTTTCTTTTCCTCCAATCGTGGGTTGCCGCGTCGGCAATTTTACTTACAGCCTCTCAATCTGCCCTTCTTTCTCGGTTCGTCAATTTTTGGTTACGGTACAGTCAAAGCGGTGATGTTAGGAAGTGGGGTCCACCATGAAACAATCGAGGCAGCCCACTTCTCAGCAAATTAGGCAAATTTCCCCCTCTCTCAGCACCGCACGCCTCCGCCAGGCCACCATCCAAGACGCCACCCCGATTCGACGCCATCGCCGTTCGCCGCCGCAGTCGCGCCCTCCTCTCCTTCCCAAGCCGTCGTACGTGCTGGGGCTTCCATTAGGGCCACAAGCCTCCGGTCGACCTCCAGAGGCCAGAGGGCGCAAAAGGGCGAGGACGAGCTGGTCGCGGATCCACTTGAGGTCCACGGCAGCGTCACCATTGCCAGAAGTTGCCGCACGCAGGAGGTTCATGTGCGAGGGCGTGAGCGATGCGGCGGAGGGCGCGCCGGCGGTCCGTGTGGGCAGAGGCAATCACTCCATTCCCTATATGTTCGTCCTGTCCCCACGTCCGGCCGTCCATGGTCGCTGAGTTGAGGTGGGTTAGCCTTCGATCCCGCGAATTCCTCTTAATCGCCCCCTTCCTCTTCACGATCGGGGCCTTCCTCTTCCCCAACACGCCAAGCGCCGCAGGAGGTTGCAGCGCCAGGGCCCGGGGGATGGTGGCGAGAGTCAGGGGTGGTCCCGGCGCGGACGGAGAGGACAGAGCCGGCGAGGTTTGCGCGCCAGCCGAGGTCCTCGATGCTGCGCCTGACGTCCTTTGTCGGTACCGCGGCCGCCGTGGCTGCTGCAGCGTGTGGCGGAGGCGCGGTGGTGGAGCGGTGGCTTTCAGCTCCGACGAGAAGAAGGCGTTGGGTGGCGCTGTCAACGGGGAGAAACTGGTGCAGGTTCTGAACGTGTTGGTGGTGGCTGACTGATACATGCATCTCTCGGTTGAGGTTTAGATTACTGTATAATGATTGTCATGGACATTATTCTTGGGTGTTCTTTTCTGATTAATGTGTGTTGTTGATTCCATTTTCTGTTTTGTAGGCTGCCCTCTCGCACCGCCATCACGTGCACTGCCGCAAGCCTTCCCTGACCGATCTCTTCCATGGCCGGCCGATGTGCTTTGGCTTCCAAGCTGCAGCTTCTCACCTAGACAACGTCGCTCCATCTCACCGGCTGGTCAAGCATTTGGCTGTTTATCATCAACCTCGCGGCTGGTCCGGCATGCGGTGGCTCGATGGCCGGCACTGCTGCTGCCTTCTCCTCATCTGTGAGCGCACCGTCGGTTCCAAGCCACTCTGCTGCAGTCTAATGAGTGGTCCTGCTGCGGCGTCCCACATGGGCGATGCTCAATGGGCAGCTCAGCCTTCAGAAGGGGATTTTACAGTAGCATGGAGTTTTTGGCCTCCCCATGTCAGGTAAAAGTCAGGCAGTTTTGAATCTTTCTGGGTACACTTATGGATTGATTTTGTTCGTAGTACATGTAGTTATTACGCCGCCAACTGTCATAACTATGTCAAAGATTCAGCGAGAGAAAGAAGTATAGAGACAATCATGGGAAGAATAGCCAGAATTTTGGATCCTGTAGACCTCCCCTTGCTCTGGATATTGGGTTACTATGAAAGCAATTTCTGACATGCTGAATCAATTGGTATGCACCTTTTTTTTCCTGAAACATTTTATTAAACAGCGTGAATGTCATGCTTTCTTGCTTACTCACTTATCCCTAGATCGATTCCTGTATATCACTAAATTTTTGGCATATACAATTTGCACCAATATTCAGGAGATGAAAAGCATGTTTTTTTTATACATTATTACCTATATAAAAACAACACTCCTTTGCTTTAACCATGGGCACTGTTGATGTCTTTGTTTTCGCCATTACCGGCTTCACACGTTCTCCATATGTAACTGTTCATGCACCGTAGATGCGTGGGATTTTATTTTGGATCTCTTTATTTTTCTCTGTTTATTTTCTTTTACATGGAAACTACCGGTTCCTTGCTTTGAGGGATTCAGTTGCTCCCAGTTCCTTGCTTTGAGGGTAAAAATACAGCATGTATTCAGCAAGCTAATGAAATTGTAAGTGTATTGGATTAGAGGCTAAATCCAGAAGACCATGTATTGCTTAACCTGGTTGCAGTTTTTGTACATGGATGTATGCTCTTCGTAGTACTACTTAACTGCATCGCATCTTTTCTGTTTCTTCAGCTGGCTGGGCTGTAAGTTTTCTTGCCTTCTTTTTTTCCCACTCCGCATCAAACTCTCCAACACGCCGGCAACTCTGAGGTGCGAACAATTTATCCTCTTCTCCGTTGACTCTCTGGTACATAAATAGGATGTATTGATTTGACTGACTCAAAAGCCGAATGTTCCCCTTGATAATTAATGCAATAACTTTGACTGTATTTTCATTAAAAAGTTTTTTGTAGTAATTTATTCATAACAGGGCGCTCATAGACTTCTAATATTTGCAAATAAAAAAATTAAATTCCTTTTGCAGTTATAGTTTATGCCACCAGGTAGAGTAGAGACTTTTACCATCCGCAAATTAGAAATTAATTATACAAGTCATAATGTTCTGTTTAAAGTTACATGTTATATTCTACAGATGAGTGAAGTCAAAATTGAAGAGAAAAGTCAATTAGTTGACGAATAACTGACATAGTTGGTGAAGTACAATAAAGATGTAAGTATATTGACAGAGGATACGAAATGGCTAGATTGTCAAATGATATATATGAAAGACAGCTAGCTTCATGAAAGATATTCAGGAAATATTTAGGTGTCAATAAATATTAGGCTACCCTTGAAGAAATATTTAATTACTCAATGAGGTTCAGGTGCTAAACCCCGGATATGCAAGCAACATGAGTTTACTTCAGATGTTGATTTTCTTAATCGTATTAACTTCTCAGAGAATTTACTTTTTTGATCAGCAAATATCAGTCTATTGTCGAGCATGCCTTTCTTTGTAAAGAGGAATTTTGATCTCACACACTTTGCTCGAGTGAAGATGCTAAATGATAATGCATTTCTGCTACATTTCTCCCAAGATTACCCATTCATGTCTTCGCATAAATGTTATCTGTAATTTGAACAATGGATCAACGGTGGAGAAACTGAACTAATAGAGTGCACACCTAAACATGGTTAAGTTGTGTGTGTTCCCTTAGATTGCTCAACTTCAGTTAACTGATTTGTCTTGCAACATTGCCAGTACTTTTTTTGAGGGCTAAAAGGGAAGATTTTATTCAGAAAAGTGATACGGTTGGTTACAGTGACTACAGTCACATTCATGGGAAACATTGTTTTGCACCCCTTCAGCTGAAACACAACTCCAGTTCTGGTTATTAGACATACAGTTTCTGACTTCATGCAATAATACCCCTCAGGTACGATAGCGTGTTGCATCCGCTTTGTACAGCTTTAACGATTGAGGCGCAATTGATTCAAAAATAAAAGGTTCCGATATCTGCTCTTTTACAAGGTGCATTCCATGGAGAAAGGCCCATGCTTCAGCTTCTTCAGCGTTGTTGCAGTTGTTCAGAACACTGCCTGCAGCAACTATTGTTTTGCCCAGTTCGTTGTGAATCTCCATGCCTGTAGCTCCATTGTTGTTGTCAGCAACGAAGGTGTACATTTAGCCACCCATGGGGAGGAGGTTCCCAGTGTTTGGTCATCTCTGGTGCATCCGTCAGGTTTGTTGACGGAGTTTTCAGTGCAGAGTGGTTTCTTGCCTTTTTTTTTTGTCTGTCAGGCTACATGCTACTAGCCCATGAATTAGTATTCCATGCCAATATTTCCCTGAAAAACTGTATACTTTTGTTCTATAAGCAGATAAGCATACTGCTTTTGCGGATCAAGCAGTCTTCTACTGTCTGCCAGGTCCTTTTGTTTGGGTGAAGGCGCACACAACTCCAACAGATGACAATACCTCATATCTTGGCAATACAATCACTACATTTTAATGTACTTTATGGTGCCCATTGCAACCATACCAGCCACACACTACATCTAAGTGCTACAGTTACATCTCACGGATCTGATCCAAGTCTCCACTGATGGTAACTGCAGATTTCCAGTACTTGATGTATCTATAGAGGCTAGTGCTATCCCAGACTTAGTGTACTTTGCTTAGACAGTACTATGATTAGTCTCTACGTGTGTTTTATGATGGCTGTCAGATTTAATTTGTAACATAGCCCGTTGTATTATTGCTTATGGTTATAATCTCTTCCGCCAAAATAAGTTCATGTTTTCTCTGGTTTAACATAGCCTGTTGTACCAGTCAGAGAAAATTTAGGCGTTACAACTGTTTACTTTGTATGGTTTCTATTGGCTCACAATTTCTCTAAGTACCGCTACTAATTTCATGCATTTTCTCGATGTTGTACTAAGTTCTATTTTTTTTCCAGTCTATCTACTGTGTAATTCCATGAATATCGTCCCACGGGCGCGGCGTGTCGCCGCGCCTAACCTTCCTAGTACAAGGTTATGTCTATTGATGTTGGAGGCCTCCCTTCATTAGTAGTATTAAGTTATCAGTTTTACTAGCCATAATGCAATCAGGTCGGCATTGCTAGTAATGCTTTTCATATTTTAATATTTTTGACCGTTCAACCATCTGTCAATCACCCAATGGCAGACATATACGTCTAAAATTTACATTTGTATCCACTCCCGAATGTTTTGTACAAATTATTGCTTCTAAAGTTGCACGACCTGTAACTCCATCCACTACAAGTGCTGACGAGCCCAACAGTATTCCGACTCCTTTATTTTTTACATTTGCTACACCCACATCAACTCATTTATACTCAACTTTTATACTTAATTAATTAGTTTTTATTTTACTGAAGTCCTACCGATTGTAGTTTAATTAGCATATTTAGCCACATGTAAATGTTTCTAATAAATAATATTGTGATTTGTACTATATATATGATACACTATGATTCGAAACTAATCATATTTAAATTTGTAACCATAGTTATGTTCGTCTTATTATTTATGGACATCGGCCTATCTTCAAGCCTATAATCCTTAAATGTGAAAAATAAATAACTACAAATTACATGCCTCCTTAAATTATTTGTTTGAGTAGTTTAACTTAAATTTAAATATTCTAATTTTTTGGTACAAATATGTATTGTGTACATTAAAACAAACATCTTAATAGTGGTTTCCAGTGTATCATTAGGAAAAGAATTAAAGGAACTCGTAGAGTATAATCGAATTCCTAGAACATTCTTTATCGGGTTTTTCTTGGTAAAATTATGGTTTACAAGCTAAATTTGGGTATCATAATAAGTTAAAAACCACAGATGCATGCTTTGTACGTCATGCTTTAAATAACTTCGCTTATAGTTATCATAGTCTAATATAAAAACATAATGGATTCTTCTAGTTTTGCATACATACGTTTCTATTTGGATGGCTCGTTGAAATGCATTTGTTATCACCTACATTATACAATTTCTGAGGGTTGTTAATTTTTTTGTAAAATGTTAAAACTAGATATGTAGTTAACATAGCTTGCAGTGCAAACAGTGATATTAACGAAGTCGTGTACTTGTAGGATGGATTCATGGTTACACAAGATTAGAGAAGATAGCCCATATACAGGATCGATCTATACACACATGACAAAGAGACGTTTAAATGACTTTTACGTCCGGTAAACTTTATATTATGTCGGAAGTAAAAAAGAACATACTTCCTCCGTTTGAGATTATAAAGCCAGAGTAGCAATTCACTAAGACCAAAAAAAATCATAACTTTCATCCTTAATTACTGCACGCACCAATAGCTTTACATGTGTCATAGAGGAGAAAGAAAAGAAGAGCATGCATTAGGGGAGAGTGGACAATAAATGAGATATACCTTATAATTTCTAACAATATAAAAAAGCTCTCATGCCTTATAGTTCCGAACGGAGTTGTACATATATCTATGCTATTTTGGGTTATCTTTATTTTTTTTCTTTTATCCTTTGGGCTCTAGATGAATCAAACTTTTTTTTTCTTATATCTGATAGTGAAACTTGGATCGGGTATACCCTCCATGTATGGGGAAAACTTCGCGATCTTTTCCTTCAAAGTAAAATATGATACCAATGAGCTCTTTAGGACCATCAAGAATTTTGGGAGGTCACAATACTCATCCACCAACTTCTAAAAGAGCCACTTCGCACCAATGATTATTCTATAGAGTTTTTCCGCCATCGTTGCCACCTTCTTGATGAGATATCTTGGGCTGCCCCTCTGCATCAAGGAACTAAATTTCACACATTTCCAACATCTGGGGGGGGGACACAAGCAATATTAAAAGATTAATGGGCACAACAGAAATAACATCATAACAACATGACACAAAGTTAATGCTAAATTGGTTATGACGTTGTTGGCCATTTACCACCTCAGACCACTCGTGATTTTCCGAGAGTGAAGAATAGATTTGACAAGCTCGAGAGGGCCTTTCTTAATGCAAGGACTGACAAGTTTTACAGGGGAAATGTATAGTGAATTGGGAAGTTATTTGTAGACCAACCTAGCTTTGTGTAATTGGCACCCTTCATTTTGAGAGAATCTCATGTGCTTTGCCCTTGCGATATTCGTGGTTTGAGTGGACCACACCAGAAAGAAATTGGGCAGGGCCGAGAAACCCTTGCAATGAGATGAATATGGAGTTGTTATGTGTTGGCATACCGATTCCCATTTGCAACGGTGAAAAGGCCAACTTTTGGCGCTCAGCCTGGTTGGGTGCCAAAAGGGCTGAGGAATTCTCTCTGCTCATTTTCAACATCTCTAGGCAGATCTCTAGGCAGAGAAGCATGAGTGTCGAGGAGGCATTGCATGATGACACGTGGATCAACCACATTCTCCTTGGTAATAGACTCTCGTTTGACCACTCAAAACAATTAGCACATGATGTCAGCCGACTGAGAACTAAATTCTCAGGTGCCTGATATCTAGGCGCTCCCAAAATTTAATCAACTTCATAAGGGAAAGTACTAACAATTACTGTATAACGCTAAATTAGTTTCACGGGATTTGTTTTATAATGTATCATTCTGTTACATAATGTAAGCTATTTTGTCAAAATAAATAGTTTGCTTGCCAAAACGGTTTACATTATGGAACAGAGGTGAACTACCTCCATTCCAAAATAAGCCTTTTTAGAAAGCTAAACTAGCTTCCTAAAAAGTCTTATATTAAATAATGGCAATTTTCTAGTTTACCTAATGGCGTATATGTTCTACTCTATTATATAAACTCAACCAAGTTTTAAAAGGTTTGATTTAGTACAAAAGCTATACGTACACTTATTTATGAACGGATGGAGTGATTACCGGACCCCCAACCCCCACACTGTATGCATAAAGATAATTCGATGTTAGCTTTTTTTTAGACCAAAGACCTCTCAGGCCCAACTTATATTGAAAGCAAAGATTAATGCACGGGAGGTCCCTAAAGTATGGGGCCCACCGTATGCAGGTCCCCGAAGTATAAAAGGCGTTGGTGTCAGTCCTGATGTTTTTAAGTGATGCACCGCAGGTCCTAAACGTCTTTGACCGTGCATTGACCGGTGCCACGTAGGAAGAAATGCCACGGTGGCAAACCGCCTACTGCTGGGAATAAGCAAAAAGGACCTTGGTGAATATAGCGCTCCATTAGACGGTCCCCGACTACTTTCCCCAATCAAAACAAAGGTGAGCGGGCGGATCTGAGGCGACTGAGGGCGACCGCCATCGAGGGGGCTGTAGCTCCGTCCTCCTCCGGCCATCCGCCGCTGGAAGACTGCGGCTGGTGATCAAGGATGGCTCCGAGGAGACGGGCCGCCGGTGAGCCACCGCCAGTGTACGGTGAGATCGCAAACCCTAGCTGATGTAGGATGCACGCCAGTCTTAATTAGTTAAGATCAATTTGCTCTGATAGTTTCATTGCATAGGTCCGACCGAGCCACTGTTCTCGGTAGTGAAGGGGTTCGTTGCATAGAAAACAAAAAATTTCCTACCGCAAGACGAATAAAACCAACAGATCTAATCTATGGAACACCCAAGATCTAATCTACAAGATCGAAGCAATGAGATGGAGATGAGACTAACCCTCGAAGATTCCAAAGCCTACGAGATTAATCTCGTTGTTGGTGTAGACGATCGTCCCCGATGCTGCAATCCGGCAGCACTTCCGTACTCGGTCGCGCGTACGGTGTCGATGAAGCTCCTTCCTCTCCCGTTCCAGCGGGCAGCGAAGGTGTGGTAGATCTCCTCCAAATTCCAGTAGCACGACGGCGTGGTGGCGGTAGTGGAGGAAGAAAACTGCAGGGCTTCGCCTAAGCCGGAGCAACGTATGGTGGAGGAGAGAGGCGGCCAGAGGAGGGGCAATGATGGGGTAAGGTGGCCGGCCACCCCCTCCCCTCTTTATATAGGGGGCCAGGTCGGTGGGGTGGCACCCCATTGATGCGTGTAGTTGACACGTCCGTTGGGAACCCCAAGAGGAAGGTGTGATGCGCACAACGGCAAGTTTCCCTCAGTAAGAAACCAAGGTTTAATCGAACCAGTAGGAGTCAAGAAGCACATTGAAGGTTGATGGCGGCGGGATGTAGTGCGGCGCAACACCGGAGATTCCGGTGCCAACGTGGAACCTGCACAACACAACCAAAGTACTTTGCCCAACGAAACGAGTGAGGTTGTCAATCTCACCGGCTTGCTTGTAACAAAGGATTAACCGTATTGTGTGGAAGATAATTGTTTGCGAAAAACAGTAAAACAAGTATTGCGAGTAGATTGTATGCGATGTAAAGAATAGGACCGGGGTCCACGGTTCACTAGAGGTGTCTCTCCCATAAGATAAACAGCATGTTGGGTGAACAAATTACGGTTGGGCAATTGACAAATAGAGAGGGCATAACAATGCACATACATATTATGATGAGTACTCGTGAGATTTAATTGGGCATTACGACAAAGTACATAGACCGCTATCCAGCATGCATCTATGCCTAAAAAGTCCACCTTCGAGGTTATCATCCGAACCCCTCCGGTATTAAGTTGCTAACAACGAGACAATTGCATTAAGTATTGCGCGTAATGTAATCGGTGACTACATCCTCGAACATAGCACCAATGTTTTATCCCTAGTGGCAACGAGCACATCCATAATCTTAGAGGTTTCTCTCACTCCCCAGATTCACGGAGACATGAACCCACTATCGAGCATAAATACTCCCTCTTGGAGTTACTAGCATCAACTTGGCCGAGCATCTACTAATAACGGAGAGCATGCAAGATCATAAACAACACATAGACATAACTTTGATAATCAACATAACAAGTATTCTCTATTCATCGGATCCCAACAAACGCAACATATAGAATTACAGATAGATGATCTTGATCATGTTAAGCAGCTCACGAGATCCAACAATGAAGCACAATGAGGAGAAGACAACCATCTAGCTACTGCTATGGACCCATAGTCTAGGGGTGAACTACTCACTCATCACTCCGGAGGCGACCATGGCGGTGAAGAGTCCTCCGGGAGATGAATCCCCTCTCCGGCGGGGGTGCCGAAGGAGATCTCCGGAATCCCCGAGATGGGATTGGCGGCGGCGGCGTCTCGGTAAGGTTTTCCGTATCGTGGCTCTCGGTGCTGGGGGTTTCGCGACGGAGGCTTTAAGTAGGCGGAAGGGCAGGTCGGGGGGCCACACGAGGGCCCCACACCACGAGTCGGCGCGGCCAAGGGCCGGAGCCGCGCCGCCCTAGGGTTTGGCCGCCTCGTGGCCCCACTTCGTCTCCTCTTCGGTCTTCGGAAGCTTCGTGGCAAAATAGGACCACGGGCGTTGATTTCGTCCAATTCCGAGAATATTTCATTACTAGGATTTACGAAACCAAAAACAGCAAGCGGCTCTTCGGCATCTTGTTAATAGGTTAGTTCCAGAAAATGCACGAATATGACATAAAGTGTGCATAAAACATGTAGATATCATCAATAATGTGGCATGGAACACAAGAAATTATCGATACGTCGGAGACGTATCACCCATCCCATCTAGGGTTAGGGGGCGGCGGCCAAAGGGGGGAGAGGGATTTCCCCTCCCCCAAGTTGATCCCCCCTAGAGAAACCCTAGGGGTTGGCCGGCCTGGGCCTTGGGGGCATGTGCCCCCGGCCCATTAGGCCAGGGAGCATCCCCTCGGCCCATGCTAGCCCTCCTAAGTCGTGGGTCCCATGGTGGACCCCTCCAGAACCTTCTAGAACCTTCCAGTCAACCACCGGAAAAATCCCGAACTTTTCCGAAAACCAGAAATCAACTTCCCTTATATGAATCTTATTCTCCGGACTATTCCGGACCTCCTCGTGACATCCTGGATCACATCCGAGACTCCGAACAAACTTCGTCTCCATATCATATTCAAATCTACTTATGTGATATCGAACCTTAAGCGCGTCACCCTACGGTTCAAGAACTATGCAGACATGGTCGAGACTCCTCTCCGAGCAATAACCAATAGCGGGATCTGGAGATCCATAATGGCTCCCACATATTCAACGATGACTTAGTGATCGATTGGACCATTTACATACGATGCCAATTCCCTTTGTCACACGATATTCTACTTGTCCTAGGTTTGATCATCGGTATCTCCATACCTTGTTCAACCTCGTTACCGACAAGTACTCTTTACTCGTACCACGGTATGTCATCTCTCATGATCCAATCATGTGCTTGCAAGCTAATCAGACAACATTCCACCGAGAGGGCCCAGAGTATATCTATCCGTCATCAGGATTGACAAATCCCACTATTGATCCATATGCCTCAACTCACACTTTCCAAATACTTAATCCCATCTTTATAACCACCCATTTACGCAATGGCGTTTGATGTAATCAAAGTACCCTTCCGGTGTAAGTGATTTACATGATCTCATGGTCGAAGGACTAAGGCAACTATGTATCGAAAGCTTATAGCAATTTGAACTTAATGACTTGATCTTATGCTACGCTCATTTGGGTGTGTGTCCATTATATCATTCAACCAATGACATAACCTTGTTATTAATAACATCCAATGTTCATGATCACGAAACCATGATCATCCATTAATCAACAAGCTAGTTATATAAGAGGCTTACTAGGGACTCCTTGTTGTTTACATAACACACATGTATCAATGTTTCGGTTAATACAATTATAGCATGGTATGCAAACATTTATCATAAACACAAAGATATTATAATAACCACTTTATTATTGCCTCTTGGGCATATCTCCAACAGGTAGAGATGAAGCATGGTGGGTTTTTTTGTGGAGTTGATAGCAACAAGTGTTATGTGGATGGAAGAACTGCTTATTTTGATGGCTGTGAAGTGGACACTTGGTCGCCGCTGTGGATCAAAGATTTTATTGAGCAGTTAGGTCACAATCCGGCGAAATGTTTTGTTTACTGGCTGCTACCAGGTATGAGTCTGAATGAGGGTTTGCGGATAGTGGACCGATACATAGAAACACTGAACATGACAATGGTGGTGCCAAAGTTTCAGCATTTTACACTATATGTTGATCGACCACATCTGTTTGACGACATCAATTTGGATGATGTTGCAATTGTTGGTTCTCCAACACCACCAGCTGTGTTAAGCACAGGCACAGGCACAGACACAAGTTCATCTGGTAGAAGACAGTTTGCCGAGCGAGATGAAACTCCAATTTCAGTTGTGCTGCCCTCAGATTCGGATGATTCAGGTGATGAAGATTTTGTAGACAGTGACAATGATATCAGAATTTCAACAAACAATTTAAGGGTGAGGTCGTGAAAAACAAGTTGTGGGAAATTTCTAGATCATATAACATGACTGACTGGAAGCAGCATATGGATGAGATGAAAGAGCTAAATGTAGAAGCATACGAATATTTGGAGGCAATTGAACCTAGTGCATGGTGCATGGCTCATTTTAGTGAATTGCCCAAGTGTGATCTTCTGCTCAACGACACATGTGAAGTGTTTAACAAGTACGTTTCTGCCATCTTTCTACTCTACTTGCTTTTTTTGCTACATACTGCATGTTAGTGACTGCATTTTGTACATCATTGTAGATATATTCTAGATGCAAGGAAGATGCATGTCATGAGCATGTTCGGAAATGTCAAGAATCAAGTAATGACAATGTACTAAACAAAGAATCAAGAAGTTGAAGAGATGGGTGGGACAGTATGCAAGAAGATTATGAAGAAAGTGGCAAAACTAGTTGACTTGTCCAACAATTACACTCCAATGCCGGCTGGGAAGGGAGTGTTTGGTGCTGGCAAGTATGAAGTGAACATAGAGAAGAAAGTGTGTAGTTGCAGGAAGTGGCAGCTCACCGGCATACCTTGTCGACATGGGATTGCTTGTCTCGGGCATGAGAGGAGGAGCCCGAAGCGAAGTGCATGAATGCTAAATCATTCTGAATTTCAAGCTGGCTTATGATGAGGTGATCATGCCCACTAAAGATGAGAGAGAGTGGGTGGGCATGAATGGATGTCCAATACTGCCACCGGTGTACACAAGGAAAGTTGGTAGGCCTCCAACTAAAAGAAGAGTAGCACTAGAGGACAAAGGTGTTTTGCTGTCAAGACATGGAACAATACAACATTGTAGTATATGTTCCTCTTCAGAACACAACAAAAGGAAGTGCCCAGATCTTGGTAGAGGCGACATTCCAGTAGCTGACATTCTTGGTGATAACCTTGGTGATCCAGTACATGAGAATGTTGTAGTTGATGAGCCAGTTGAGGAAGAATTCAGGCCACCTAAAAGAAAGCTACCAGTTAGAAGAATGCCTTCTACCGAGGCCACCCAAACGGCTTCAACACATGATCATCTCGCACAGTATTCTCAAACATCAATGCTAGATACACTCCTATCAAATGTAAGTGCCAAACTGCCATCCTGATTTACCTATTCTTTCAATTTTTTTAGGCTGCACGTACATATCAATCCCAAGTAGCACCTGGTCCTCTAACCGAGTCTAGCTTCATTGCTAGTAGCAGAGACCCCTTGCCACCGCCTGGGGCCAGAAGACCCGACGTTGCTGCAAAGAAGAAGAAGGGAAAGGCTTCTGCACCTGCTGCGTCAAAGAAGAAGACAGATGGCCGAAAGAAGAAGTGACAATGTTAAATCGAGGTGTTAACATGCCTGTTTTTTAGGTAGTTTGTTTGCCTTTTGATCGTCAAGAGGCTGGAGGTGCTGGACTAAACCTCATGCATGATGGACCATAATGCTGTAGGTTTAATTGCACCTCTAATTTTGGTAGTTCAAGTTCGAAAACATATCCTGAAGATGGTTGATGGCGTGTATTTCACACGTTCGTTGGGCAACCCCAAGAGGAAGGTATGATGCGCACAGCAGCAAGTTTTCCCTCAGAAAGAAACCAAGGTTTATCGAACCAGGAGGAACCAAGAAGCACGTTGAAGGTTGATGGCGGCGGGATGTAGTGCGGCGCAACACCAGGGATTCCGGCGCCAACGTGGAACCTGCACAACACAACCAAAGTACTTTGCCCCAACGAAACAGTGAGGTTGTCAATCTCACCGGCTTGCTGTAACAAAGAGTTAACCGTATTGTGTGGAAGATGATTGTTTGCAGAAAACGAGTAGAACAAGTATTGCGATAGATTGTATTTCGAGTAAAGAGAATTGGACCGGGGTCCACAGTTCACTAGAGGTGTCTCTCCCATAAGATAAACGAGCATGTTGGGTGAACAAATTACGGTTGGGCAATTGACAAATAAAGAGAGCATGACCATGCACATACATATCATGATGATTATAGTGAGATTTAATTGGGCATTACGACAAAGTACATAGACCGCCATCCAACTGCATCTATGCCTAAAAAGTCCACCTTCGAGGTTATCATCCGAACCCCTCCGGTATTAAGTTGCAAAGCAACGAGACAATTGCATTAAGTATGGTGCGTAATGTAATCAACAACTACATCCTTAGACATAGCATCAATGTTTTATCCCTAGTGGCAACAGCACAACACAACCTTAGAACTTTCTGTCCATCGTCCCGGGTGTCAATGCGGGCATGAACCCACTATCGAGCATAAGTACTCCCTCTTGGAGTTACAAGCATCTACTTGGCCAGAGCATCTACTAGTAACGGAAAGCATGCAAGATCATAAACAACACGTAGATATAACTTTGATAATCAACATAACAAGTATTCTCTATTCATCGGATCCCAACAAACGCAACATATAGAATTACGGATAGATGATCTTGATCATGTTAGGCAGCTCACAAGATCCGACAATGATAGCACAATGGGGAGAAGACAACCATCTAGCTACAGCTATGGACCCATAGTCCAGGGGTAGACTACTCACTCATCACTCCGGAGGCGACCATGGCGGTGTAGAGTCCTCCGGGAGATGATTCCCCTCTCCGGCAGGGTGCCGGAGAGCGATCTCTGGATCCCCGAGATGGGATCGGCGGTGGCGGCGTCTCAGTAAGGTTTTCCGTATCGTGGCTCTCGGTACTGGGGGTTTCGTCACGGAGGCTATTTGTAGGCGGAAGGGCAGGTCAAGAGGCGGCACGGGGGGCCCACACCATAGGGCCGCGCGGCCAAGGGGGGGGCCGCGCCGCCCTAGGGTTTGGCTCCCTCGTGGCCCCTCTTCGTCTCTCCTTCGGACTTCTGGAAGCTTCGTGGAAAAATAGGCCCCTGGGCTTTGATTTCGTCCAATTCCGAGAATATTTCGTTACTAGGATTTCTGAAACCAAAAACAGCGAGAAAACGACAAGCGGCACTTCGGCATCTTGTTAATAGGTTAGTTCCAGAAAATGCACGAATATGACATAAGTGTGCATAAAACATGTAGATAACATCAATAATGTGGCATGTATCATAAGAAATTATCGATACGTCGGAGACGTATCAGCATCCCCAAGCTTAGTTCTGCTCGTCCCGAGCAGGTAAAACGATAACACAGATAATTTACGGAGTGACATGCCATCATAATCTTGATCATACTATTTGTAAAGCATATGTAGTGAATGCAGCGATCAAAACAATGTATATGACATGAGTAAACAAGTGAATCATAAAGCAAAGACTTTTCATGAATAGCACTTCAAGACAAGCATCAATAAGTCTTGCATAAGAGTTAACTCATAAAGCAATAATTCAAAGTAAAGGTATTGAAGCAACACAAAAGAAGATTAAGTTTCAGCGGTTGCTTTCAACTTGTAACATGTATATCTCATGGATATTGTCAACATAGAGTAATATAATAAGTGCAATAAGCAAGTATGTAGGAATCAATGCACAGTTCACACAAGTGTTTGCTTCTTGAGGTGGAGAGAAATAGGTGAAGCTGACTCAACATTGAAAAGTAAAAGAATGGTCCTCCATAGAGGAAAAGCATCGATTGCTATATTTGTGCTAGAGCTTTGATTTTGAAAACATGAAACAATTTTGTCAACGGTAGTAATAAAGCATATGCATCATGTAAATTATATCTTATAAGTTGCAAGCCTCATGCATAGTGTACTAATAGTGCCCGCACCTTGTCCTAATTAGCTTGGACTACCGGATCATCACAATGCACTCGTTTTTACCAAGTGTCACAAAGGGGTACCTCTATGCCGCTCTGTACAAAGGTCTAAGGAGAAAGCTCGCATTGGATTTCTCGCTATTGATTATTCTTCAACTTAGACATCCATACCGGGACAACATAGACAACGGATAATGGACTCCTCTTTTATGCATAAGCATGTAACAACAATTAATAATTTTCTCATTTGAGATTGAGGATATATGTCCAAAACTGAAACTTCCACCATGGATCATGGCTTTAGTTAGCGGCCCAATGTTCTTCTCTAACATATGCATGCTTAACCATAAGGTGGTAGATCTCTCTTACTTCAGACAAGACGGACATGCATAGCAACTCACATGAAATTCAACAATGAATAGTTGATGGCGTCCCCAGTGAACATGGTTATCCCACAACAAGCAACTTAATAAGAGATAAAGTGCATAATTACATATTCAATACCACAATAGTTTTTAAGCTATTTGTCCCATGAGCTATATATTGCAAAGGTGAATGATGGAATTTTAAAGGTAGCACTCAAGCAATATACTTTGGAATGGCGGAAAATACCATGTAGTAGGTAGGTATGGTGGACACAAATGGCATAGTGGTTGGCTCAAGTATTTTGGATGCATGAGAAGTATTCCCTCTCGATACAAGGTTTAGGCTAGCAAGGTTTATTTGAAACAAACACAAGGATGAACCGGTGCAGCAAAACTCACATAAAAGACATATTGAAAACATTATAAGACTCTACACCGTCTTCCTTGTTGTTCAAACTCAATACTAGAAATTATCTAGACCTTAGAGAAACCAAATATGCAAACCAAATTTTAGCATGCTCTATGTATTTCTTCATTAATGGGTGCAAAGCATATGTTGCAAGAGCTTAATCATGAGCACAATAATTGCCAAGTATCACATTACCCAAGACATTTATAGCAATTACTACATGTATCATTTTCCAATTCCAACCATATAACAATTTTAACGAAGGAGAAACTTCGCCATGAATACTATGAGTAGAAACCAAGGACATACTTGTCCATATGCTACAGCGGAGCGTGTCTCTCTCCATAAAGTGAATGCTAGGATCCATTTTATTCAAACAAAACAAAAAAACAAAAACAAACCGACGCTCCAAGAAAAAGCACATAAGATGTGACGGAATAAAAATATAGTTTCAGGGGAGGAACCTGATAATGTTGTCGATGAAGAAGGGGATGCCTTGGGCATCCCCAAGCTTAGACGCTTGAGTCTTCTTGATATATGCAGGGGTGAACCACCGGGTGCATCCCCAAGCTTAGAGCTTTCACTCTCCTTGATCATGTTGCATCATACTCCTCTCTTGATCCTTGAAAACTTCCTCCACACCAAACTCGAAACAACTCATTAGAGGGTTAGTGCACAATATAAATTGACATATTCAGAGGTGACACAATCATTCTTAACACTTCTGGACATTGCATAATGCTACTGGACATTAATGGATCAAAGAAATTCATCCAACATAGCGAAAGAGGCAATGCGAAATAAAAGGCAGAATCTGTCAAAACAGAACAGTTCGTATTGACGAATTTTAAAATGGCACCAGACTTGCTCAAATGAAAATGCTCAAATTGAATGAAAGTTGCGTACATATCTGAGGATCATGCACGTAAATTGGCTTAATTTTCTGAGCTACCTACAGGGAGGTGGACCCAGATTCGTGACAGCAAAGAAATCTGGAACTGTGCAGTAATCCAAATCTAGTACTTACTTTTCTATCAACGGCTTAACTTGGCACAACAAAACACAAAACTAAGATAAGGAGAGGTTGCTACAGTAGTAAACAACTTCCAAGACACAAAATAAAAACAAACTACTGTAGGTAAAAACATGGGTTGTCTCCCATAAGCGCTTTTCTTTAACGCCTTTCAGCTAGGCGCAGAAAGTGTGCATCAAGTATTATCAAGAGATGGTGTATTGTTATCATGAGCTCCCCCATCCATAGTGGTACTAAGGGCTTTGTCAATTTTAGGCCTATAATAATACTTCTTTGGTCTAGGCACTTTAGAGACATACATAAACTTTTGCTCCTTACCCACATAAGCTTTCTCCTTATATTTAAGAGAAGAAAATGTTGAACCCAAGGTTCCCATAGCTTTTTCAAGTTCGTCAATCCTATTGATTTGATCATCATGGACAGCATTAGTTCCTAGGACACTAATTCTTTCATCAATTTCTCCTAAGGATTTATCAAGTTCATCAGTTTTATCAAGTAATATTTCCAATTTAGCTTCAATACTTGGAAAAATTTTCTCTATGGTTTCCAATTTTTTCATAACATCTTCAAGAGAGATTTCAGTTTTAACTTTATCAACAGGGGGTATTCCAAATAAGCTCTCAATAATGCAACTAGCTTCTAATGCAGGAGTACTTAGGAAGTCACCTTTTGCGAGACTATCAAGAACATATCTATTCCAGCTAGAGATACCAACATAAAAATTCCCGAGTAAAATAATGGTGGAGTGCTTCTTAGTGCATCTATTATGAGCATCGCTAATTCTATACCAAGCATCTCTCAAACATTCTCCCCCTCGTTGCTTAAACGTGCGAACTTCAACTTCAGGATTACTCATTTTAGTAGTAGTAAATAAAGCAAACTAGATAAAGTAAATGCAAGTAAACTAATTTTTTTGTGTGTTTTTGATATAGCAAACAAGATAGCAAATAAAGTAAAACTAGCAACTAATTTTTTTTGTATTTTGATTTAGTGCAGCAAACAAAGTAGTAAATAAAACTAAGCAAGACAAAAACAAAGTAAAGAGATTGAGAAGTGGAGACTCCCTTGCGAGCGTGTCTTGATCTCCCCGGCAACGGCGCCGGAAAAAGAGCTTGATGGCGTGTATTTCACACGTTCGTTGGGCAACCCCAAGAGGAAGGTATGATGCGCACAGCAGCAAGTTTTCCCTCGGAAAGAAACCAAGGTTTATCGAACCGGGAGGAGCCAAGAAGCACGTTGAAGGTTGATGGCGGCGGGATGTAGTGCGGCGCAACACCGGGGATTCCGGCGCCAACGTGGAACCTGCACAACACAACCAAAGTACTTTGCCCCAACGAAACAGGTGAGGTTGTCAATCTCACCGGCTTGCTGTAACAAAGAGTTAACCGTATTGTGTGGAAGATGATTGTTTGCAGAAAACGGTAGAACAAGTATTGCGATAGATTGTATTTCAGTAAAGAGAATTGGACCGGGGTCCACAGTTCACTAGAGGTGTCTCTCCCATAAGACGAACAGCATGTTGGGTGAACAAATTACGAGTTGGGCAATTGACAAATAAAGAGGGCATGACCATGCACATACATATCATGATGAGTATAGTGAGATTTAATTGGGCATTACGACAAAGTACATAGACCGTCATCCAACTGCATCTATGCCTAAAAAGTCCACCTTCGAGGTTATCATCCGAACCCCTCCAGTATTAAGTTGCTAACAACAGACAATTGCATTAAGTATTGCGCGTAATGTAATCAGTGACTACATCCTTGAACATAGCACCAATGTTTTATCCCTAGTGGCAACAGCACATCCGTAACCTTAGTAGTTCTTGTCACTCCTCCAGATTCACAGAGACATGAACCCACTATCGAGCATAAATACTCCCTCTTGGAGTTACTAGCATCAACTTGGCCAGAGCATCTACTAATAACGGAGAGCATGCAAGATCATAAACAACACATAGACATAACTTTGATAATCAACATAACAAGTATTCTCTATTCATCGGATCCCAACAAACGCAACATATAGAATTACGGATAGATGATCTTGATCATGTTAGGCAGCTCACAAGATCCGACAATGATAGCACAATGGGGAGAAGACAACCATCTAGCTACTGCTATGGACCCATAGTCCAGGGGTAGACTACTCACACATCACACCGGAGGCGACCATGGCGGCGTAGAGTCCTCCGGGAGATGAATCCCTCTCCGGCAGGGGTGCCGGAGGCGATCTCCTGGATCCCCGAGATGGGATCGGCGGCGGCGGCGTCTCTGGAAGGTTTTCCGTATCGTGGCTCTCGGTATCGGGGGTTTCGTCACGGAGACTTTTTATAGGCGGAAGGGCAGGTCAAGAGGCGGCACGGGGGCCCCACACTACGGGCCGGCGCGGCCAAGGGGGCCGCGCCGCCCTATGGTGTGGCCCCTCCGTGGCCCCTCTTCGTCTCTCCTTCGGACTTCGGAAGCTCCGTGAGAAAATAGGCCCCCGGGCTTTGATTTCATCCAATTCCGAGAATATTTCCTTACTAGGATTTCCGAAACCAAAACAGCATGAAAACGACAGAACGGCACTTCGGCATCTTGTTAATAGGTTAGTTCCAGAAAATGCACGAATATGACATAAAGTGTGCATAAAACATGTAGATAACATCAATAATGTGGCATGGAACATAAGAAATTATCGATACGTCGGAGACGTATCAATGGTATGCTTTGTCTCTTGTTTATTGTCCGTAGTATGAACACATATATGTGAATGCCATGAATTTCTCTAGTTCATGTTGCCATAAGTGGCCAGATTTACTCATTCATTGGCATAATTCAGTACATTTTCCATTGTTCAGTACATAACTATTTCCAGGCTGAATACATGCACACAAGTAAAATGAGAACACACACATACAAGATCTTCTCTAACAATTTCTTTATTTCCAGCATAATACTATCTTCTTTGATCTTCTTCTTCTCTCCCACTTCAATGCACTTCCTTCCCTGTTTCTGCACATAACACAACTGCTTGTTGTGATGCTTCCTCACTGCTTCCACTGTCAAAGGCATTTCTAGGGCGTCAACAGGGAAATATATGCCCTTTCCCAGCAACAGCTCCACATACTCTTCAATCCAGTAATAGAAATCGCAAAACCCAGATCCAGCTTGTCCCCCCTTATGTACAAATCAAAGCAAGGAAACAAAATGTCAAACAAAAAACACCAGTACACCATCACAAAAAACCAGATCCAGCTTACCCTGTGATTAGGACACTTGAAGAACACACGGCCCGGATTCGCCTCCGACTGCGACACGAGCCGCATTGCTCTCCTCCATCCGCAGCAGTCACAGTTCACAAGCGACAGCGTTAGCCCTGCCTGAGATGTGAACGACGATGCCAACGACTTGCTGGACGTCCTTGAGCTTGCAGCCATGGGGGAAGAGTGGACGAAAGAGAGGCAGTGATATGAGCTGTGAAGAAGAAAGGCAGCTCCAGACCCTGTTTTATACAAGTAAGAGCTTATCTGTTTATTTCCCAACTGCTTCTGGCGGGAAGTTTCCCGCCATGGGCATTTCTTCCTACGTGGCAACGGTCAATGCACGGTCAAAGACGTTTAGGACCTGCAGTGCATCACTTAAAAACATCAGGGACTGACGCCAACGCCTTTTATACTTCGGGGACCTACATACGATGCGCCCCCTACTTTAGGGACCTCTCGTGCATTATTCTCTTGAAAGCATTTATATTTGATGTTTGTTTTTGTTGAGTACTAAATCAGAAAGTGAAAATAAACATCCAATTGACCAGGCTGTCTGCTAATGTTAATGTGTATATCTTCACTATCCTAGGAGAGCCAAGACGTTTTGCCACCGCGAGTAAAGTACCCATGGGGTTTCGTTCGCACACATGAAATGCTTTGTCAACTGGATTGCGTCCGAGAAATCAGCATCGATAGGCTCAAGGGAACGGATGAGCAAGAGTTCAGTATCATCGAGCTTTTACTTGGAGCTGCTCCACCGTTGCTGGAGAGGATGTCTCACAAGTTTGACGACACGGCCACACTGATCGTTGACGACATTGCCACTGAGATACAAACGCACTTCCCCATGGCGACAGGTTGTTGGGTCTGCATCTGCTCGACCGTTCTTACATGGACCAAACGCAACTTGAAGAGCTTCAAATCGAAAAATAGTGGTGTATATATAAATAACAGTTTTGCTCTTAATTGAGTCCTACACTATTAGATTTACATCGTGATTCGTGCACTTGAGTTGAAGGCTATATTGTCGCTGAGATTTTTTCAGTTGCAGCTTTGGTTGCAACTGAAAATTTTCACTAACAAGTGAGGTTGTAACTAGAAAAAATGCATCTAAACCGCTATATTAGCTTTCTGATCCGTGCTAATGGCGAGTTGCAATATGGGTTGCAACTGAGATTTGATGACGTCTCTTAATTGACCGAGAACTAGTCATATTTAGAAATAATGCTTCACACGGAAATAGAATTTCAACCGAGGAAATAATGTCGCCGTAAGAAAGGAATTTTGTTAAGATAACAACACATTTTGTGTGCTTGTTGAAAGATGGCATCTGGCCCGAATACATGAAAAGAAACACAAGGACGCTCACATAAACTCTCTCTTATGAGCGTATCTCCGGAGTTGACAAAAAACAAAAAACAAAAGCTCCATCGATTTCCTTCCTCGTGCCGACCATATAGCCCAAAGCGTGACAAGCATCAAAGTGAGGCTTGATAGCACAAAGTCTCTAACAAGTGGTACAACCACTCAATTGCATCCGAACATCTATTCATCCACATATTCTTAACTACTTCCTCCTCCTTGAGTGCCAATATAGAGCGGGACATCGTACAAGTAGAGAATGAATCACAAATTGTTCGTGGCGTTGGTGATGGTCCAAGCTTTCGATGTTGCCATATTGCAATATTGTAGAACATCGACCGTGTAAAGAAATGGTTGTCTAGACGCCATGTTAATACGCTGACTTTGGATGACACTTATGTTCTTCACATAGTATACTAATATTTCTCCTTTTCCTGGTGCTAGCTCTATTTTCCAACATTTCCCTATATACCTTTTTAGTTGACACTATCGTGTATCTCGACCCAATAGAGAAAACTCTTGACCTTTTGTGGATCCTCATGGCGGGAGATGCTCAAAGGGGTAGACTTTATCACTTCGACGTCCATAGGAAGAAAATGTTTGGCTAGCGTCTCCACATTTCATGTTCCTATCAATGCTTGGATTAGTTCACAGACAACTTTGGTCGATAGATGTGGGGACATATACATATTGGTAATAATAATAATTAGAATATGATACAAGGAGTATGTGCCAGCGTAACGCCTATGCTAGTGTGATGATTGTTGAATACGTAGTGATATGATGCGTACGAGTGAGAAATGTTACTATTGAAAGCTCTGCTTAGACGGTCATCAAACTATGGGATCAAGATCCTGGAGAATGATTGGAGGTCTTAGCTACTCTTTAGTACATTAAGGGGCTAGATAGGGGTGTTTTGTAGTTTTCGTATTCTTTATGTAAAGGACTAGGGAAACAAATGTAGGGGGGGGCTGTCTGTCTTTGTGCTAATCTTGAGATAGTAGGAGATGTATGTAGTATAATTTCATCCTAGACAGTTGCTATCCAGCAGCAGGTTGATTAATGGAAGTTCTAATTCGTAAACAAAACAAAGCCTCCTTTGCTCCTGCAGACAAACACCACAAGTCCACGACGCTGGCTCCCTCGAAAATGGCAGTCTCGTCGCTGCAAACTGGCTGACAAATTCCTCACTGCCCATAAGCCATAGAGGGTCGCACGGGCCAGCCCACCGCTGACCCAGGAAACGTTAGAGTAATGCGCACGGACATCATCTTGATCGGCCTGCTGGGCCGAAACGGTCGGCCGCACAGGCCTAAACAGCCCAGCATGTAGAAACCCAAAAAAAAAGTAGTGCTGTTCCGTTTCAAAGGAAAAACGTGACACTGTGAGTAGAAGTAATTTCACTTGGAGTTTGTAGCTGATCGATCTGCTCAGGTTTCTCGCCACGGGCGCGCGCGCTCGCAGTAGCCACCACCAAGCGGTGTGGGTCAATGTAAGTTCAGTTACCAAAAATTAAGTCAGTGATCGACTGCCTCATGGTCGGCCGTTGTTTTGTCCTTGATGCCTCGACAGTATCTCAAGCTTTGGACCCTCGCACGCAAAGACCACCGGTTGCAAAGCCCCACGCGCCATGTCTCGTAAAACTGAGCAGCCGAATTCAGGTTTGATCTCGATCTCTCTTTGGTCTTTTCTCTGCTTCCGTGAGAAAGCGCACCGATCTATTACATTACATCTATCAGCACTTGCTTTCTGCAGTGCACCAAGTGTCACCAAGACACTCCAGATCAATTCGGTACTGGTAGCTCGGCTGAAAATTAAAGCTTTGCGTACGTCCGCATTTAGCAGCATCGCACATTGTCAGACGAAAAAAGAAGATCCAAACCAGTTTTAGACACAACAGGTGCACACGTATCACTTCACTGCGAATAACGTACTATGTGGAACAGAAAGAAGGCGGATTGATGATCTAGAGATCTTCTACTTTTTTTTGTTGCGGCTTCGAAATGTACGATGGCGCGCACCCTTTTGATTAACCGTTTCCATCGCGTCGCCCCCTTCAGGCGACCGGGGGTTGAAACCCTAGCCCATCCGCCGCTGACCCCCTCAACATCTCCCCGCCTCCTCGTTCCCCCCGAGACACTACCAGCCAAGCTCGCAGCGCCAGTGAAGGGGGTGGTGGGGATATCGGCCCTAGACTCCTCGCACAGTGAATAGGTGCAGGACCTCCGCGCTAGGCTCGCCGTTGCCGATGCGGCTGCTCTCTGGCCTTCTCACGCACCGACGCTGGCTCCTTTGGAGTGGCATTTGGTAAGTGAGGGTTCTGCCGATGGCTTCCTCGGTGGGGGATCTAGAAAGCTAGTGTGGCGGCTCTGGGCTGGTGTGCGGCGTCGACTCTCCAGCGGGGTGGCGCTCGCACGGATGGTGGCTGCCGACCTCGTGGGCAGCGTTTCGGTAACAGGTGATGGTACTCCTTGGAGGCGCCTCCTTGGGTAAAGGGGCCGGGCAGCGATATGTTGGTCCAAGTTCGATTGGTAGTAGCGGCCGGTTTCTTTCGCGGTGCCCTCTCTTCGGCTCTTCGACGAGGGTGCCATATCTTGTTGGAGTTATTGTTCCTTCGAGGCACCAGATGCTTGCGTCAGACCGGGCGAGTTCTCATGTCGAGTGGTGGAGCTGTTTTGGTGGTGATCTTTGCTGTTGTTGGTGGTAATGCTTGGTATCTAGTCTCTGGTGTCCCTGATTTCCATGTGAGCCCTTCGATCCATGGCGAGGGAGCAAGGGCTCTCTTCGGCTTCGGAGATGGATCATGGCATTTGGCCCTTTGGAGTATGCTCGGGCTGGTATCTCTTCGACGTCGAGCTCCCTCCAGGATTTAGCTTTCGTCACTTCGTGTGTATGGCTTCGCCTTGGTGGATGAGGACTTCAACGATCAAGCTGTGTGTCTAGTGTTTTCTTATTTGCTTATGTGCGTTGTTGTCTTGTTAGCTGATCCCTCGACATCTTGTAACTAGTTGCCAATTCAAGCGTTATTAATTTAACGCAGGACTTAGACCTCAGACGGGATTGAGGAATCATGGCCATGATTGAAAATGTTCACGTGCTCCCTTTGCCCTGTAGCTAGTTAGCTAGCTAACAAGAGGAGCAAAGCGAATGTTTTTAGCAGAGGTACTACTATAGCAGGACAAAGACTGGTCAGTAAATCTCTGGTAACATAAACTGAATCAAGCCGAGTTTGCATTTGACGCGTTCTTCATGTCCGCATTCCCGAACGGAGCAGGGCAGGGTCCCCATCGCCACCAATCCTCCGCGAATCCGCCGATCCCCAAACCGTTTATGCCAACCCGGCCGGCCGGCGACGTCCGAACGGGGAGAGAATCAGATGACTCGCGCGCCGCCCCGATTCCATGATCGATCCCAACAGCTTTACTTTCGCTAGCTGGGAGACGCAGCGAGCACGCCTCATCCGCCCGGTCGGTCCCGATCAACGACATTCGCCGGCCAGGACCTCCGGCGAGAAGCAACGATGTCTCGCGCCTTTCCGGCCAGGCTGCCGCCCTCAGGAAGATCACGTCGAATTTCTCGCTTGTCCTCTTGCTGGATCGGGACGTGCGTACATCGGCATGCACGAAGACGGCGTTGCCGCGGTTGAGTGGAAGCTAGCGTGGGTGTCCGAGCTGGACTACTGATCTTTGCGAGATACGTACGGCACCAACATGGATGGAATTGGAAAATGTAAGGTTGATCGAGTGAAGATAAGCGTCCGTGTTATTTTGCTAAGTTTCGTGCAATGCTAGTCCAGACTTTTAGCTAAGTTTGTTGCATCTAATTCGAAAAAAAGGGTTAATTGCATCTACCGGCGTATCTGTTTCACAGTAGTCTCTATCAATAGTCTGTATAACTAGAGGAAAATAAAGACACCTATGAATATGTCTACAGGGCTGGAAAATACAGTAAGAATTTTTTTTTTTAATCTCACATAGATGATTGCGTGATCTTCAAATTAATCATCCAACACCACCATAGCTAGGCATCCTACCACAGCTTATTGAGCTTTGTTTCACATCTTATTTTTTTCGTATGTTAGATTTGTGCGGCTGCGTGTACCCTAACTATGTACAAACAGGATGTAACGTACTTTAAGCAGTATCTTCGCAATACCATCTTTTGAGTAATAGAATATTGTTTATCAAAAAACAAATCCGATATCAGTTCCATGTGAAAACAAGGGGCTGCCCTAGCTGGCGCTCGATCGTTAGGAGATTAGCGAGCGATCGGTTTCAGACATGATTAGGAGCAAACGTGTTTTACCTTGCCGTACATTTGCATGCATGCAAACAGGAACAAATTTAAAAGTTTAAAACGTTTTAACTTTCAAACGACGACTCCAAATTAAGATCCGCTTTCACCAATAAATCCGTCTCGACGAGATCTTCAAAACTAGCACCCATGTTAATATGTTTCGACGACTTTTTTTCGGCTAAAAGTTATCAACCCTCTCTATTTAAATAATCAACCCCTCCGTACTTGAGTGATCAACGGCAAAGGTATAAAATTATCAACCTGGTGCAGGGTATTGAGGGAAAGTTCAGCATGCATGCACGAAATAGACGAATCTGCGATGTCGGCGGAATCTTTTCCAAATTTTAAAATTCAAAATGTTTTAACTTTCAAACGACAACTCCAAATTAAGATCCGCTTTCATCAATAAATTCGTCTCGACGAGATCTTCAAAACTAGCACCCATGTTAATATGTTTCGACAAACTTTTTTTCTGACTAAAAGTTATCAAGCCTCTCTATTTGAATAACCAACCCCTCCGTACTTGAGTGATCAACGGTAAATGTATAAACTTATCAACACTGGTGCAGGGTATTGAGGGAAAGTTACGCATGCATGCACAAATAGACGAATCTGCTGATGTCAGCGGAATCTTTTCCAAATTTGAAAATTCAAAATGTTTTAACTTTCAAACGACAACTCCAAATTAAGATTCGCTTTCACCAATAAATCTGTCTCGACGAGATCTTCAAAACTAGCACCCATGTTGATATGTTTCGAGCAACTTTTTTTCGGACTAAAAGTTATCAACCCTCTCTATTTGAATAAACAACCCCTCCGTACTTGAGTGATCAACGGTAAATGTATAAAATTATCAACCCAGTGCGGGGTATTGAGAAAAAGTTACGCATGCATGCACAAATAGACGAATCTGCTGATGTCGTGGAATCTTTTCCAAATTTGAAAATTCAAAACGTTTTAACTTTCAAACGACAACTTCAAATTAAGATTCGCTTTCACCAATAAATCCGTCTCGATGAGATCTTCAAAACTAGCACCCATGTTGATATGTTTCGAGCAACTTTTTTTCAGACTAAAAGTTATCAACCCTCTCTATTTGGAATAATCAACCCCTCAGTACTTGAGTGATCAACGGTAAATGTATAAAATTATCAACCCCAAAGTTAATTTTATTTTAAACATTTTAGCGAATCTTTTTTAGTTTAGAAGCTATCAACCCGGTGTCCTGATATTTATCAATAGTAAATATGAATAACTAGCAACCCTAAAAATCTAAATTTATTTCAAATATTTTGGCGACTCTTTTAGTTTACAAATTATCAACCTGGAGCCTAGTTATTTATCAATGGTAATTATAAATAACTACCAACCCTAAAAAGTATTTCATTTAGAAATATTTTAGCGAACATTTTTTATTTTACAAGCTATCAACATTGTGCCTCGTTATTTATCAACTATAAATATAAATAAATAATAACGCTAAAAAGTATTTCATTTAGAATATTTTAGCGACTCTCTTTTAGTTTACAAGCTATCAACCCGGTGATCCGCTATTTATCAATGGTAAATATAAATAAATATCAACCCTAATTTTTTTATTTAATTTAAAATATGTAGCGACTCTTTTTTTGTTTACAAGTTATCAACCCGGTGCCCCGTTATTTATCAACGGTAAATATAAATACCCAGCAACCCTAAAAAAGTAAATTTCATTTAGAATATTTTAGCAACTTTTGTTAGCTTACAGCTTAAAAAATAATACTTAATTTGAGTAGCAAGTGGTAGTTCATTTGAGTTGCAAGTGGATCTTCGCACCCGTTATTTTCCCCCCCTTAAAATCCACTGGCCCGAAAAAGGGAATTGCAAAAGGATCCCCTTAAACATGAATTACCGTATGAAAAAAAACCAAAAGGGAATTGCAAAAAGAGAATTGAGAATCTGCCTCGTGCTGAAGAAAAAAAGTGTGATGCTATGTGTATGCATGCAACAACTTACGAAAGCATGCTGAAAAGTTAGCTCATTAAATGCAAATCAATGAGATGATCTGTGCATGTGCATGCATGCAGTGTGAACGCTCTTTACTGCATGCAACTTGCAAAGTAGTAATACAAGCTGTTAGTGTGAACACATGTGAACGCAATTAAACACTAGGTGATAAAAAGGGAATTGACTCGCTGCGCGAGCGCTTCCGCGCCACAGAAAGTGATTGCTCGAGCGCTCGATTGCCAGGGAGGGGATTCGGAAAACAAGCATGACAAGCCATGTAGAATGTTGTCAAATACGCGAGTTCTCATACATCTGGCGACTGCCATCCGACTCATCACTTCCATCCTCAACATGGCCGACAGCGGCTCTCACGCTCCGTTGGAAAATCTGCCCAAACCACTCTCTCCAATGTACTCTCCGGCCTCTCAAAAGGAATCCATCTTAATCTGGAAGGTTTCTGAGATTTCATGATTACATAGATATTTTCCATGAGATATCCTAGAGCATGTTATGGTAATGTATTATAAGGGAGGATATATATATTCAAAATAATTACAGGAAATTTTACATTTTCCATGAACGTTGTGGAATACACTATTTAGATATTCTTCATGAGTCATGACCAACATGAGAAATAATTATAGCTGCATATTTTTCGAAGAAATTCTAAAGTTAATACAACTTTAAAATACATGTTCTATATCTGTTAAGAACTAAATGACACCTTACAAGTACAAATAGGTGTAATGCATGTCCTCTTGTAAATACAAACAAGAAGTAACAAGACCTATTAAATTTGAGAGGGTTAGGAACTTAGTATATCCATGAGATCGCCCTATAAGAGATAGGTTGACCCATAGAAATTCATGACTATGTGCTAACAATGTGGCGTTAGACATGCATACCTATCTCACTATAACATATATACTTTATTGCACAATCCACCAAATATGTATGCTAATTAGCGTTTCGGAATCAATAAGGCATAACATTAGTTATGTTTCTACTTATCTTTTCTTGAAAGGAAGTATTATAGTTTTATTGTAAACTAAACAACAATGAAACTATACTTTCATACATAAAAAAGGATCATCTAAAAATTAACATATTTTTCTAAAAGAGAGTATTATGGTTTTTGTCTTACATTTGATTTTCATAGAAAATACAAATAGCAAAAATAAAATTAAGCAAAAAATGCGCTGGCATTCAAAACTATACCATCATAGATCATTGGATACAGGACAGAGAATTCTAGTGATGAAAAGTCAACTCCAAATACCAGATTCTGCTCAATCGATATTGTTTATCTAGGTGAAATGTAGAGGTCAAAGGCAGAGCTAACATACAATCACTGGTGTCAAATGATATCACTGGATTCCAACTGATCTATGTAATTACAAATAGAAGAGCTCTCCTAAATATGAAATGAGTCATGTAATTTCAGTAGAGTGATGGCTTCGCGTTGAAACCCAAACTTAGAGATATAAACTTTCTAAGTTAAAATATTTTTAAGTTTTTTACATCTTGAAATTAATTTCTACTTCCATCACTTATTAGGTCTTTACTTTGTCAAAGGGGATTATCACTTATGCACCTCATATTCGTGGTGACCATGACACTCTTCTCTCATCTTAAATATCATTCCCAGGGTTAAAACATTTGGTTGGAGAATCTTAAGAAAGGCAATCCCGTCTGGTTCTAGAGCCGGTAAATATAGTAAGCATATTAGTAAACTGTGTTGTAGATGCAATCTAGAGGAAACGGATCATCACCTTCTTTTTTTATGTGCTTTTGCTAGAGCTGCCTGGTTTATGCATCCTTGGTATCTAAAAATTGATCAAATTGCTTTGCCAGATGAATCCATTTCTCAAACTATGCAAAAGCTTCTTAATATAAATCATCCTAATGGCTCCATTGAAAATATTCTGACCTTTCTTTGGTGTATTTGGAAGTCTAGAAATGATTGCCTTTTTAATAAGAAGGATTCCATTCCTTCCCAGATTCACCATATGACTAATGCTTTGAAACAAAATCTTGAGCTCTTGGATGTTACTCAGGTTTCTACAGGGATCTCACAAACTAGACCAGATTTGCAACAAGAAGGCACAAGACAGGGAAATACAATCAAGACAGATTTAGCAATACAAGGCAGCAAAAAATTTTCGGACGCGGCGTGGAAGACAAGAAAAGTTCCAGGTGCACAAGGGAGAAGAAGAACAGGTCTTGGACTATATTGCCAACTCAACAGGCAAAATGGTGAAGAGAAAATTCAAATTCAAGCCTCAACTTCTCAGGTTTCTTCGGCTCTTCATGCGGAGACAGTAGCTCTTCTATTTCTTTGTCAAAGTTGCTGCTCAAATCGGAGCACAAGATGTCACATTGTTGACAGACAACATCACTCTCTCAAAAGCTGCTTCTGCTACTTCTATTTTAGATGATCAAGTTCCCTGGGAGCTCAGGCAGCAAATTGCGGAGTATAAAAGAGCTTCAGAACCTTTACATGCACAGATTTTTTACATCAAAAGAAACTTGAATGGAGTTGCTCATGACTGTGCTCAACAGGCAATTAGACAATCTTTGTCTTTGCCGATTTTTAGTTGTCTAAATTCAGCTAAGAAATTAGTAGGCAATTGTCCCATAGCTCTATCTATTCAGAATCTTGATCTCCAGGGCTTTGTACTACACGCTGTTGTTATCACCAGAATTTGACCGAGTCACAGGTGGGCCGCGATCAAGATGGACTTGAAGAATATACATGGAAGAAATACATGAATCGGTCTTTTATACCAAGTTGGGCTTAATTGCCCGTGTATCTGTAACATATTAGATCGCATCTTAGTTTAGAAGTTAGAATCTTACTCGTGCACGGTTTGGTGCACGCCCCACATTAGAAAGTCCCCTGGACTATAAATATGTATCTAGGGTTTATGAAATAAACAACAACCAACGTTCAACCACAAACAAATGTCGGCGCATCGCCAACTCCTTCGTCTCGAGGGTTTCTACCGGTAAGCACCATGCTGCCTAGATCGCATCTTGCGATCTAGGCAGCCTAAGCTGCCTACGTTGTTCATGCGTTGCTCGTCTCGAAGCCTTTTTGATGGCGAGCAACGTAGTTATCATAGATATGTTAGGGTTAGCATTGTTCTTCGTATCATATGCTATCGTAGTGCAACCCTTGCATATCTAGCCGCCCTTACACCTATCTTAGGTGTAGGGGCGGCACCCCGCTTGATCATTATTTAGTAGATCTGATCCGTTACGATTGCTCCTTGTTCTACAAGGATTAGTTTAATATCACGCAATAGTTAGGCCTTACAAAGAGGGGGAGGATCCAGCGGCACGTAGGGTGTCGTTCGTTGGCCCTAAACAGGATGTTCCGGGGATCAACCTCGTGTTGGTTTTTAGGCCTTGTTTAGGATCGGCTTACGATCACCGTGCGTGGCCGCGAGGCCCAACTCCGGAGTAGGACGATCCGATTATGCGGTGAAAACCCTAAATCGTCGTAGATCTCATTAGCTATTTCTTGATCAAGCGGGACCACCATATATTCGGACACCTCGTCCGAATCATGGGTGGATCGGCTCTTTGAGCCGATTCACGGGATAACCCGAGAGCCGATCGAGGCTCGTATTTAACGTTTACGTGTGTGCCCTGCGAGGAAACTAAGCGAGGCATCATCCACACCTTCCCGACCGGGTATAGGTCGGGTGGCACGCCCTTGTGATAAACATCGGACGTGCGACCGGGGAGGCTTTGCGGGCCGTCGCTCGCGAGGGACCGGGGCCAGCCGCAGCCCTAGTTGTTCCGGCTCTACCGTGTTGCCCGTCTCTGCCCGCCGGGGGTTTCGACGTCAACACATTCGGCACGCCCGGTGGGACCACCTTCGACATCCGCAACATCGCCATCCACATCCGAGATGGCGGAAGACACTCCGGTCAAGTACGAGGATCTGCCTGATGAGCTCAAGAAGAAACATGACGAAATCAAGGCGGTCCTTGAAGCCGAACTCATCGGCTCTTTCCACCGAACCCGCTTCCATGGCGTCGAGTGGAAGGGTTTCACACCGAAGGCACACTCGATGGAGTGGACCTTTCCGCCCGTCGAGAAGAACGCACCAGGTCGGCTGCGGCGGGAAATCAACTACATGGTGGCTCATTCGCTGCACCGCCACTGCGAGAGCCTGGTGAACACTTTGGAGCGTGTCGCTCGCGCGTCGTCCAGGAAATCATGAGCCACCGGTATTCTCCATCGGGACCAGCTGCGGGGACTTTCAAGGGAGAGATGCCGCTCCGGCCCCGGCCGTTCGCATGGGCAGCACCGGAACTGCCGAACTCATCGGCATACGTCGTCTACAAGATTGGTGGTGATCCTAGTGACTACCAATTCCTACCGAGGCACCCAAGGAGATCCCGCACGGATACGCGTGCGCGTACGTACCGGACCGCAACGCCCGGGCACTCTCGAACCGAGCTGCAATATCGGGGGCCTCCGGAACGGCGGGAGGAACGTCGGGAGCTGATCCCGAGAAGCAATCGTGGCTAGCTAAGTACGCCACTCCGACAAACCTCCAAAGCCCAGCTCCTGCGGTTGGCTTAGAACCGGAAAAGCAAGCATGGCTGGTTAAGTATGCCACCCCGGCGAATCTTCGGGGTTCGACACCTTCAGCCATCACGGCGGATCAGATTTGTGCAATTCCGAAAGATCGGTTTGGCATGATGCCGAAAAGGAAGACGTTCGGCTACACCAAGCCGTACCCCAACGACTACGAACTGATCCCGCTACCACCCAAATATCGGCTCCCGGACTTCACAAAGTTTAGTGGATCGAGATGGTTCCAGCTCCATCGAGCATGTGAGCCGATATTTGGCACAGGCTGGGCACGATCTCGGCGTCGGACGAGTTGCGTGTGAGGTTCTTCGCACGGTCCCTCACGGGATCGGCTTTCGGGTGGTACACATCGCTGCCACCGAACTCCATTCGGACTTGGAAGCGGTTGGAAGAACAGTTCCATGAGCGGTATCACTCGGAGGCTTCCGACGTTGGTATTGCCGATCTAGCGCAGAGTACGACGAAGCGCGGGGAGACAGGTGTCGAGAATATGTCCGGCGCTTCGGGACCATTAGGAACCGATGCTTTTCGGCTCATATAAGTGAAAAAGAAGCGATCGAGTTGGCGGTGGTGGGTCTCTCATCATCGATTAAGGACGTGGCCTCCCAAGCGAGACTACCCTTCATTGGCGCACATGGTGCGAGAGCGTCGGCATATGAGCGGCGCCACCCGGATGTTTACCGGGACAAATTCAAGCGTGCGGTGACCCCGGTTGAGGCGGACGAGGATGAAGGTGCTGCGGGAGATCGAGAGATAGCGGTGGCTGAATGGACTCGAGCGACGAGGCCCCGTGACCTGCAAATGGGTGAAGCCACAAGGCCCTCCAAAAGGGTTCGACTTCGACGTGACCAAGACGGAGCAGATTTTTGATCTCTTACTCACGGAGAAGCATATAAAGGTACCCGAAGGCCACAAGTTCCCCACGGTGCAAGAGCTGAACGGAAGGCCATGCCGCAAGTGGCATAACACGTTCACCCACACCACCAACGACTGCGGGGTGTGGCGGCAGCAGTCCAAATGGCGATAGAAAACGGACGGTTAATTTTCAACCGGTACGCCATGAAGGTCGACACACACCACTTCCCCGCCGTAAACATGGTGGAGTATACTTACCACGGAGGGTGCCGGCCGGATTTCTCGTGCAAAATCAATATGGTAGATCTTGGACACCACGCCGGCAAGGATGGAGATGAGGGCAGCTGCTCTCATAGCAAAGATACGAGAGGAAGCCGCTCCACGCGAGCGGCTCCGCCAAGACGGAAGCGCTACGTCACGGAGGGAGAGGTGAAAAACATAAGGTATCAACGACCTCTCTGCGATCACCTCCTCAACAAGTATGTGAGTCAGTATGACCAACGCCGGCGATGCGACGGCGATGATGAAGAAGATCGTCTGGCTAGGGACGACAGGAGACGTCGTCGGCATGATCATGATGAGGAGGAGCACGAGCGCCGTGCCAAGGAAAAGCTGGGGGAGCGAGTCGACAAGGATAGGCACTGGGACTGTCCCTTCTTCAGACACTGCTGGGATTCCGGAATGAGCCGATTGCCAACAATCGGCAATTGCCCGGAATGCAACCGAAGAAGAAGGAGGCAGCCAACGTGTCCGTATTCAAGCGCCTAGGGCCTCTCCCGCCACGAGCAAACGAGCTGAGTCCCCTCGATTGAAAGATCTCGAAGATTCAGAAGACGAGGGAGAAGAAGAAGACAGGTATCACCGGCCAAGGTGGTGCCCTGATGGACTTAGTCGTTCCCAGAAACGCAGGGTTCAGCGATTGCGCGGCCTGGAAGAAGCCGAGAGGTTATACTTGCATACATTGAGGAAGGCAAGGCCTGATCTGGCTGCGAAGGTTCAGCGAACCCTGGATGAAGAGGGTCATCCACGGAAAATGGAGTGGCGCCCCAAGCAAAGGAAAGCCGATGATGAAACATCGGGCCGGCACAAACGTGGTGCTCGTTCTTCCGACGAAGCTTAGTGCTCCACGATTATATGATGCACTCAAGGTGGACGACAGCAAGCGCACCAACATGATAAAGTCAGAGATTGGGCTGGTTTTATCTACCGGCCTGAACGAGTAGCAAGAACACGACGATAAGCAAACGTGGCGAGGCTGATCCTTGTGATCGGCCCCAAAAATTTATGAAGGGACATCACAAAACCTTCACCAAGCAAGCAACGTGGAGGCCGATTCCAGCAATCGGCCAAAATTACACCTCACCATCCATGCTTGCTCGGGTTCAACATGTTATCCAACGAGCCGATACCATCAATTCTCTTGACGAGAATCGGCTCGGGGAGGGCACCCGAGTGGATAAAACACGAGGTTATGCGGTGGAAGCGTCTCATCCTTTGATGATGGGTATTGGAGCATGGGGGCCGATACATAAATCGGCCGAAAATTCGAAAAATTTTGAGCACAGCCGATGCAGCAGTCATCGACTTAAGGATATAAAAGCCGATGCATGGCCATCGACTCAAGAGGAATAATTGTTACGATCAGAGGGTCAATGGAGCACGAAGGGAGAATTTGATGGAAGAACTCCTCAATGGAGTGGTTCAATGGTTCAGCGGCTCGGATCTTCTCTTCAAGAGCAATACCGAGAGCAGCATGGGTGCGCAGATCAGGCCAAGGGTGGGTGTAATATCCCAGGTTTAGAGGCAACAAAATGAGAAAACACCAAAGTGTGCATTGCATTCATGCATAGAAAATCCGGGGGATTTTCGCGCTTTCAAATAAAACTTACCACAGTCACTGGAGTTTCACTTGACTTGCTGGAATTGAAGTAGATCATCAAGTCAAGCGCTATAAACTTCACTGTGATGTTTGCTAAAACCTTATTTTGGGTAGAGATGATTGTGATCTATGGATTAGATCAAATGGAATTAGATTTACAACAACACATTCTTTAAGAATCAAACCCTAACTTATTAACACTTGAAAGTTAGCAACTATCTTTGTGTGTAATTTAAATTCACTTATAAATAAGGTAAACCACAGGGTCTAAAGTGCATAAAAGCCACACATTCTTGTTTAAATCATAACTTATTAAATACATGGAATATCATAAAACTAAATCCATTTACATTACGAATTATAGTTCAAACTATTTGAATAAAACTATCTATGAGTATTTTGAAACTCATATGATCATGCCTTGGTGAAATCAAACCCAACTATCCAAAATTGAGAAATAACCTTCAACCTTAACCTTTTTACCAATAGTATAATGTAAATCCAATCAAAGATGGTATGATGACTCATCCACATTAATAAAACCATCCACATGATATTTAGTAGCAAATGCCACTTGGCTATCCAAAAATAAATCATATGAGAGGATAATCTCTATGCCATGTGGGATGAAAATATCTACATGACTTGCTTTCCAAGCTTTGCCACCTCATGCTCAAAGGATTGCTATGGATGAGGGCATGACAACCAAGCACCTTACTCATCAAACCAAATCAAGAGTCACCACCTATGTGTCATGATACTAGAGCTTGCCCAAGCCTATAAATAGAGCCACACCCTTCATCCATTTGCTCATCAAGTACCATGATACATGGGCACAAACACATAGAGCCACTCCATATGAATTAGCTAGGATCAAGATGAAGAAGCTAGGAGGTGGAGGCATACCACAAGAAGAAGGTTTATCAGATTTCCTGAAGAACAAGCTACGAGAATATTGCAAGGTAGAATCCCTAGGCAAACCATATATTTAGAGGATCATATCATCATATCTTGAGTAGGACCCTAGGCTATTACAAGACATTTAGAAGTGAGAGAGATTATAGATGCTAACCATAGCCATGTCTATCCTAGAGAATTTTAGAGTAGTATTACATCTTACTTGTTTAAACCAACCTTTAATCTTAGATAAAAGCCATGTTTCATTAGTGAAACATAACCAAAGCTTATGCTCATATTCTAATCCTAGTTGTGTATCACATTGGTGATCACCACTTAAATCCTAAACTACATTTGAATTCCAACCCATGGATTAATTTGGATTATAATTAGAACCCTGCCATGCCTCATGCCTATTTAATACTTCAATTAGTGAAGCATCACCAAAACCCTAAACCTTTCACATAGGAATCACTTCACATAAAATATTAAACCCTACCTTTCCATCCTAGTAGACCAAATGAAGTAGTGTTCTATAAATTAAACCATCATTAGAAAATGCATTGCTAATTATAAACATAGGATTCATGTTAATTAGTTCAAGCTAAAGTTTACTAAAACCAGATTAGTGATTATAGAACTTTCTTAACCATCTTCTTAAAACCTTAGGAATAATTCTCCACATAAAATCATGAACCAATTCCATACCCTATACCATTTGTTAAACCTTAGCCATAATCAAAATATATGTGAACCATTAATATTGCTAAGTACTAGCAAACCCTAATCATGTGTTCACCATGCACATGTTCTAAATTTCAAATCAATTAAAACAAATTTAATTCCTTAATTAACAAAGCAATTGAGATAAACCCTAAAATCATATCTATTTAAAAACTTGAATTGTGTCTCATAAGAACACAAAATAAATCAATTATATAATAGTTGTTTGAAAATAAAGCAATACAGTAGATGGCATTATCAAATTGTTTTGATATTCAAATATTCTAGAACCTGCAAAATAAAACAGAATTCAAATTTGAATACAAATAACAAATAGAAACCAGGAAATAAAAACAGAAAAGAAAATGGAAAAGAAAAGAGGAGAAAGAGGGGCTTACCTGTTCGGCTGAGCCCAACAACGCAGCCCACCAACCTAGCCCAGCAAAGGACCAGGAGCAGCCCAGCCCAAACCAAATACCGTTTCGCGTGCGTCAAGAATCGTGCGAAGAGAATAGACTGCGTCGTCTTCTTCTCCGGCGTCGACAGCGCGGCATCGCCAGTAGACACCGCTCTCGTCGACGATAAGGATGCCCGGACGTCGCAGAAGGTTCCAGAACGTCACCCTAATCGTTTCGCGTCCGAGTCTATCCGCGGGAGAGAAAAGATCTTCGCCAGACCATCTTCCAGAGACCGCCACCTCTTCACCGTCGTCGTCGTCGTGTCGCAGCCTCCGTGCTCCCCTTGGCCTATAAATAGGGGTAAAAGCACCGCCGAGCACTTCTTGATCTCATCCACTCCTCCAGATCTTCTCTATCCCTCTCTAGCTCTCAATTCCATCTGTGCCAGTACGCCGGAGCCGAGGAAGAACACGGCGGTACAGGCCACCCCAGCCTCCGGCGCGTGGTCGAGGAGAAGCGCCTGGCGCCGTAAAGCATCTGGGAGGAAGGAATCGTGCTGGATCTTCCTCAAGCCGACGAATTTCGCCGATCCCTTCTGCAGCATATCGCCGGTAATGGCGAATTCCTCGCCGTCTCCCTCGATAATCGACATCGCCGACCACACCATCGTGTCCAGGGTGAGATTGCGCATCCATGGACCCCTATTTTGCATCGCCTCCTCATCTGTAGCCTATTCTAGCATTTTGGCCGGGGCCCGCCGCCGCAGAGATGCTCGTCGGAGTTGCTCCGGTGAGTTTCTCGGTAAACCGTCACCACCGTCGGGCTCAGTATAGCAAGGGGAATCGATTAGTACTAGCCACGCATCCCGGGGAGCCTAAAATCGGCGTCGCCGTCGCGCTCTGACTCGCCGGCGTCAAGCCGCCGGTGATGTCGACGTGGCAGTGGGACCCGATGAACTTTTTGACCCAGTCAACTGCCAACGAGGCAGGTGACCTGGCACAGGACCCACCTGTCTGTCTCTGTGTGTGTAATCGAATCGGTATGTTTAGTATTTTAGATTTAATTCAAATTCCAGAAAAAAATGCTAAGACTTTGCAAAATTCTAGAAAATCCATTTCAACTCAGAAAAATATGAATAATATATCAAAATGCTCACAAAAATAAACTCTATTCAAATAAAATATAAAACAAAAATGTGTGTCAAAATAAAAATTCACTTATTTTTAACCTTATTAATTATGCCATTCCATTTGTTTAAATACAATTTGAAATTCAATAATTAGTGAAACTTCAAAATTAAATTTTAACTATTCAGTAACTAATTAAAATGTTAAGATTAATTTCCTTTATCATATTTTCGTTAACTTAAATATTAGTGGTAATTCATAAACCCTAACTAGTAATTATTTTAATTCTTAAACCCTCTAAAAATTAATAGCATGTTAAAATTATTAATAACTTTATTCCAAGTACTTAATCACATTAATTCTAGTACCAAGTATTACTTTAAGAATTAGATCATAATTTAGAAACCCTAGTTTTATTATAAGTTAGAATCTGGATCCCATTATTTCATGTGATCATTCCACCTTAGAAGCAACTCTAAAACCCTAGATATGTGTCACATATGATCATGTGAGATTTACTTAACATATAGAACCCTAATAAGCAACAATTGAATGCATGCTTATGATCCACTAGCATAAAACCAAGTCACATGAGATTATCATTTCATGTCCCTATTTAAAACCTATATGACCCACTAGTGCCACCTAGGTATAAACCCTAACTTGTTCATTGAATTAGTACCATTGACCACTATCCTATAGATCATACCATTAGGATCAATCTCAACCATCAAAACTTAGTAGAACTATAATGATGAACCCTAGTATCAACCTTGTGTAGTAATTCACATTACATGCTCCTATCCAACTAAACCTATTAAAGAAATTATAAACCATTTAGTTTAGAAGCAATTAGAGATCACTTAATGAAGCGAGTTGTGAAACCATAGTAAACCTAATAACAAACCTATGGAACCATCTTAATAACCATCCTTTGATATGATGTATATGGGAAACCATAATAATAACCCTACCAATATTTGCTACATATAAACCCATTCCAAGTTAAGAACCAACTAGTTCCTATTAGTAAACTAAATAAACCCATTAGTAATCCCTAGAAGCCATAGCTCCTATTCGTAGTAATTCTTGTTCTTATTTAACATGTTCTTCGAAAGTTATTCTTTTGAAGTACGGATGTCAATCAAACCATAGAAGCCATAGTTCTTATTTGAAATACTTATTATTTCTTAATCAACATGTTCTTCAAAAGTTATTCTTTTAAAGTATAATACATATAATCCTCAACCATACATCATAGAACTTAAAAATTGACAACTTGTTCTTTACATATTGTTCCACCACTATTCTTTATGTGTATGATTGTTATGATGCATTATATCACTTGTTTATGCTATTAATATCACCAACCCTAATAAGAACCTTGTTTGAGAACCATCCTAAAAGTGCAACACACACTAAAGAAATCTTTACAACTCATTCATCCTAAATCATCGAGGTTAGGTTACGCTCGGGACGATTGCATCTCATACTATGCATTATAGCATCTTTGCCAATTCTTTAAACATTGTCCTTACCGGACAATGATGGTATTTCAGAATTTGGAGTTCTCACGTATCGAAGCTTTTGCCTGCATAATCTTGCAGTCAAGAAAGGCAAGTTCATCGCTTGCTCATGTCATTTGATTATTTTTATCAAATTATATGCAAAGTACTATACTTATCACTCTTGCATTGAAAAGCAAATATTATTTTACAATTATGAATATGACTATGTGGTGGGCAATGGAACCATGGTATGTGTTGATTGGTGGAGGTTCCATTGCACGGGTACTATTCATCTAGGACTAAGTACCAATGCCGTCCAGTGATTCTAGCGCCGTACATACCGCGTTGACCATAAGATCTATAATGGCTCTGGGGAAGTCAGCTGTATCTTTTCCCTCTCGCATGCCAACGGACTGGTGATAAGGGTTGCCCGTATCAGTCTATCTTTGGTAAAGGTGGGGACATGTGGTCCTGCACAGTCTACCATTAGATATAGGAGAGGGTAGACTTATTATCGGTCTATGAAGGATTGTAAGGGTTGTCCGGATCGGTCTATCTATGGTGTATAGAACAGGGCACATAAGTTGTTCGGATCAGTCTATCTTTGGTAAAGGTGGGGACATGTGGTCCTGCACAGTCTACCATTAGATATAGGAGAGAACAAGTGCTTGTGTTAGTCTACCCATAGATATAGGAGAGGACAGACTTACAAAAGGGTGGGTCCGCGGGGTCGCGGAGAAGGCGAGTGATTGGCTTGGATCTTACACCGGCCCCACACCAAGGAAGTGTGGACGAGAACGCGTCTCGGTGAGGTATCAAGGATAAGTTCTCTTATGGGAAAAGTAACGCACCTCTGCAGAGGATACTTGAATTGTGATCTGTCACTCCCTGTCCGGGAAGGGAACTGCGAACGCAGCAGGAAAGGAACTCCATGAAGTTCTAGTCAACCTGTGAAGACTGACGGGCATAGTTTTCAGAATAAAATAAACCTTTTGAAGAAATGTTTATGAAAACTTGCATTCGCCTATGACTTTCTGGTCTGTGGCTGTAGCTAGTGCATGATACACCTATTCCCTAATATGAACTTGCTGAGTACGCTCGTACTCATCCCACTCTTAAATCCCTGCTTAGCTATGGAGGCACCGGAGGATGAACTACCGTGGAACTCGAAGACAAAGGAGTCAAGCTGCAACAAGATGGAGAATCCAAGCAAAGAAGTCAATGAAGTCAAGCTGCTGCATGACAACTTAAGTGGAAACTTAGACTAGTAATAGAAGGGAGCCTTTCCCTAATCTTAGCACCTAAGTAGCTAGAATTCTATAGCAAGCCCGAGTATCTCTGGAGATAGTGTTAGCAATAAGTTAGATGACGAGTCATTCTTCTGGAGCTTTATTTGAAGTTTTACCTCACTGTAAAGTAGGAGGTTGTGTTGATCTTCTGTAAACAGCTTGTGTATCCTTCTATAGACATACCTTGGACTCGCATATGTTTCTGTTGTACCACTCGAGGGATGTAATATGAGTGGAACGGTGTTTCACTTGTGTTATGTCAACGACTTGTGTACTACACCATGCGGTGGTACGCTGGGTCACCACAGCTGGTATCAGAGCAAATGCTTTGACCCTAGGATTAAAACCCTTTAAAGGAGACCTATAGGTTTGGTAGTGTCTATAGGAAGTGTATTAGTTAAGTCAACTATGCTAAACCAACTAGTCTTATGACTTGAGATGGGTATTCACTTGAGAATAATCCTGACACACTTGAGTCAATTTTTCTTATCTATATTTCTTAAGTAGAGTTAGTGAGTTATCTTGCTTCATTCCCAACTAACTAGAACACCACTGGAGCTTAAGATAATTGGGTGGTAGTAGACCACAGTTGGTATACAATACATGGTAATCCAAAGAGAGGATACAACCACAAGGAAGATATCCTATTGGAAGAAGTATACCAATGCAAGTTATGGTTCAGTAGGAGTCATTTAAATGTTAAATGACTGGTGTTAAGTAATGTAGATAAGTAATATGAGGTAGTATATATACCTATGATGAGTCAATCATAGGAGGTAAGGAAGAGTGATAGGAGTTATACAAGTCTACTTTTCATGGTAGAGTTGGTAATCATATATGATTCACTTGAGAGTCATGATGTGATGGAGTAGAACATCATAAATACGATAACAGAAGTATGATAAGGAGTAGGATTTAAGGAATAGTTCGAAAGCTTAGGCCTTAAAATCCTAATAACGGTACTAAGTATGCTAGAACCATAGTCCTTAGTTTAAAGAAGGCTTATTTAGAGCATACCACATAGAGAAATCCTGGAGTCATAGGTAGTATAATAGCCTCGAGATATCATGTGAGGTTAGTTTTCAATTAAATAGAAGGTAAGTTAGCACTTTCCAAGGAAATTAGGTCAACCCCAATGCATTACTGGACCAATTTGCTCAATTTTATTTGATTGCAAGTGAGCAATCGAGGTAAATATTGAGGCAAATAGTAGAAATCCATATATATATGTGCTAAGTATCACAACCTAAACCTATCTTATGTGGTGTTATATACTACACATCTGAGCCTGATGTTTAGGGATGTCTTACCCAACTTTTATATTCAGGCATATAAGATGTGTATTGTATGCACAAAGCTGGATTTTCTTGGATTTTCTTGAATCTTCATTGATTGACTAGATCCATACATGAAGTTTGACTTTGATATGCAAATGCATGTTGCAATATCAAGCTCTTACTTGATGTTATAGATCTAGAGGGGAAAGGTATTCGTGTGAGGAAGTGACGAACTCTGAAGATTTTGAAGACAAGATGAAGGTTCACTAGAAGAAGGAAGTAAAATTGTGGGAAGTAACCACAATACTCTGAAGGAAGGACTAAACAAAACTCACTTTTATCCTCAATTGAGGAGTACTTCAACATGGAAGTACTATGGAAGTGAGAAAAATAGTGAATATGGAGCAGTAGAAGTGGAGCCATATTCATTATGGAAGAAGGGAATGCTATGAAGTCACTTAAGATACTATTTTCATAGTGTCAACAAGTGGTTTTGTTGCAAAACAAACCCTGGAAAAAGGAAAATAGACAAGTGAAGTCGCAATTTGGTATAATAAGACCGCGAGCTGATATAGGATAATCATAAAGAGAAAGTATGTGAAGTGAGGTATATCTTAACTAAAACTATAAAAGTAGCCACAAGCTGGTAGGTAGATGTTGACTAGAACCATAACATAGCCACAGCTGGTATCCAATAAGCCACATCTTGTGTTAGATAGTCTGCAGTCTGGTAACCAATAGTCCACGACTCAATCGTTCTTTCACTCTAAAGGAAAGAGGGATTACGTAGGCTGGTATTCCGTAGCTAATAAATATTTAGTCGGAGGATTCACATCGGATACCCACAACTGTGTGGATACACCGTAAAGAATTCTTCGTGAGACTTTAGAAAGGTACAAAATATAAACTAGACTTAAACCAATCTTCTACCTTGGAGTTTAATGATTAGAAGAATAGGAGCTTAAAGATCATTAGTGAACTCCAAGGGGGAGAGGAAGGGTTGAAGGAGAAGTATTATGATATGATTTTGAGTATGAAAGATGAAGAAGAAAGTCTGAGCGAGAGGAAGTTCAATCTTATTTGTATAAGGTTGTTGGGAAGTATCCATATAATAGTACTCTCAGGAGGTTGTCAGACCAGAAGCCGAGGTTCATATCTCGAGGAAGTAAGGGTTAGACCTTAACTTGAGTGGATAATTGATAATTACTCAGAAGCAGAAGAGCTCAAGTAAGTCTAAGCTAATGAAGTTGGATGAAGAAGATGTCAGAGGACAATCAAAGTCTAAGAAAACAAAAGACCGAAGGGTTTGACCATACCAAAACTAATGATTACTAGAAAGATTCCTTTCATGGAACCTAAAGAAACCAAAAGGAAGATAACTAGTATGAACTAGAAGCCATGATTGGATGGACTAAATGAGTCTAATCCATTCGTAGGACTAAACAACCAGGACCATGCCTATTATAAATACCTTACGAAGTACCATTACATTCGTTATGGTAGTAAGGGAAAAACAATACCTTACTTTAAACCAATCCTTTAGACTTAAGGTTTGGGCACCACTTGGTTGGATTACCGTAGTTGGTAGAACCAATCTTTGAGTACCCAAATAGGAAGATGTCACCACAACCATTAGTAAAGTCCATTAGCATAAGAAAATGTCCTAATCCAAGAATCTTTGGAGAACGGGACTATAAGCTTAGAGTGTTGGAAGAAATCATAGAATATAAGATAGTATCAGTGCCAGACATCAGAAGACTGCAGGAAGATTCTGGACAAGGGATATATCCAATTATATCTTGTATGATCACCATGGAGTTGAAGGATGGTGATCTGTTTAAGACATTTCAACATTCCGAAACATGAGAGCGTTCGAACTTCGGGACGAAGTTCAGTTTAAGGGGGAGAGGCTGTAATATCCCAGGTTTAGAGGCAACAAAATGAGAAAACACCAAAGTGTGCATTGCATTCATGCATAGAAACTCCGGGGATTTTCGCGCTTTCAAATAAAACTTACCACAGTCACTGGAGTTTCACTTGACTTGCTGGAATTGAAGTAGATCATCAAGTCAAGCGCTATAAACTTCACTGTGATGTTTGCTAAAACCTTATTTTGGGTAGAGATGATTGTGATCTATGGATTAGATCAAATGGAATTAGATTTACAACAACACATTCTTTAAGAATCAAACCCTAACTTATTAACACTTGAAAGTTAGCAACTATCTTTGTGTGTAATTTAAATTCACTTATAAATAAGGTAAACCACGGGGTCTAAAGTGCATAAAAGCCACACATTCTTGTTTAAATCATAACTTATTAAATACATGGAATATCATAAAACTAAATCCATTTACATTACGAATTATAGTTCAAACTATTTGAATAAAACTATCTATGAGTATTTTGAAACTCATATGATCATGCCTTGGTGAAATCAAACCCAACTATCCAAAATTGAGAAATAACCTTCAACCTTAACCTTTTTACCAATAGTATAATGTAAATCCAATCAAAGATGGTATGATGACTCATCCACATTAATAAAACCATCCACATGATATTTAGTAGCAAATGCCACTTGGCTATCCAAAAATAAATCATATGAGAGGATAATCTCTATGCCATGTGGGATGAAAATATCTACATGACTTGCTTTCCAAGCTTTGCCACCTCATGCTCAAAGGATTGCTATGGATGAGGGCATGACAACCAAGCACCTTACTCATCAAACCAAATCAAGAGTCACCACCTATGTGTCATGATACTAGAGCTTGCCCAAGCCTATAAATAGAGCCACACCCTTCATCCATTTGCTCATCAAGTACCATGATACATGGGCACAAACACATAGAGCCACTCCATATGAATTAGCTAGGATCAATATGAAGAAGCTAGGAGGTGGAGGCATACCACAAGAAGAAGGTTTATCAGATTTCCTGAAGAACAAGCTACAGAATATTGCAAGGTAGAATCCCTAGGCAAACCATATATTTAGAGGATCATATCATCATATCTTGAGTAGGACCCTAGGCTATTACAAGACATTTAGAAGTGAGAGAGATTATAGATGCTAACCATAGCCATGTCTATCCTAGAGAATTTTAGAGTAGTATTACATCTTACTTGTTTAAACCAACCTTTAATCTTAGATAAAAGCCATGTTTCATTAGTGAAACATAACCAAAGCTTATGCTCATATTCTAATCCTAGTTGTGTATCACATTGGTGATCACCACTTAAATCCTAAACTACATTTGAATTCCAACCCATGGATTAATTTGGATTATAATTAGAACCACTGCCATGCCTCATGCCTATTTAATACTTCAATTAGTGAAGCATCACCAAAACCCTAAACCTTTCACATAGGAATCACTTCACATAAAATATTAAACCCTACCTTTCCATCCTAGTAGACCAAATGAAGTAGTGTTCTATAAATTAAACCATCATTAGAAAATGCATTGCTAATTATAAACATAGGATTCATGTTAATTAGTTCAAGCTAAAGTTTACTAAAACCAGATTAGTGATTATAGAACTTTCTTAACCATCTTCTTAAAACCTTAGGAATAATTCTCCACATAAAATCATGAACCAATTCCATACCCTATACCATTTGTTAAACCTTAGCCATAATCAAAATATATGTGAACCATTAATATTGCTAAGTACTAGCAAACCCTAATCATGTGTTCACCATGCACATGTTCTAAATTTCAAATCAATTAAAACAAATTTAATTCCTTAATTAACAAAGCAATTGAGATAAACCCTAAAATCATATCTATTTAAAAACTTGAATTGTGTCTCATAAGAACACAAAATAAATCAATTATATAATAGTTGTTTGAAAATAAAGCAATACGAGTAGATGGCATTATCAAATTGTTTTGATATTCAAATATTCTAGAACACTGCAAAATAAAACAGAATTCAAATTTGAATACAAATAACAAATAGAAACCAGGAAATAAAAACAGAAAAGAAAATGGAAAAGAAAAGAGGAGAAAGAGGGGCTTACCTGTTCGGCTGAGCCCAACAACGCAGCCCACCAACCTAGCCCAGCAAAGGACCAGGAGCAGCCCAGCCCAAACCAAATACCGTTTCGCGTGCGTCAAGAATCGTGCGAAGAGAATAGACTGCGTCGTCTTCTTCTCCGGCGTCGACAGCGCGGCATCGCCAGTAGACACCGCTCTCGTCGACGATAAGGATGCCCGGACGTCGCGAAGGTTCCGAACGTCACCCTAATCGTTTCGCGTCCGAGTCTATCCGCGGGAGAGAAAAGATCTTCGCCAGACCATCTTCCAGAGACCGCCACCTCTTCACCGTCGTCGTCGTCGTGTCGCAGCCTCCGTGCTCCCCTTGGCCTATAAATAGGGGTAAAAGCACCGCCGAGCACTTCTTGATCTCATCCACTCCTCCAGATCTTCTCTATCCCTCTCTAGCTCTCAATTCCATCCGTGCCGCATGCGCCGGAGCCGAGGAAGAACACGGCGGTACGAGGCCACCCCGAGCCTCGGCGCGTGGTCGAGGAGAAGCGCACGGCGCCGTAAAGCATCCGGGAGGAAGGAATCGTGCTCGGATCTTCCTCAAGCCGACGAATTTCGCCGATCCGTTCTGCAGCATATCGCCGGTAATGGCGAATTCCTCGCCGTCTCCCTCGATAATCGACATCGCCGACCACACCATCGTGTCCAGGGTGAGATTGCGCATCCATGGACCCCTATTTTGCATCGCCTCCTCATCTGTAGCCTATTCTAGCATTTTGGCCGGGGCCCGCCGCCGCAGAGATGCTCGTCGGAGTTGCTCCGGTGAGTTTCTCGGTAAACCGTCACCACCGTCGGGCTCGGTATAGCAAGGGGAATCGATTAGTACTAGCCGCGCATCCGGGGAGCCTAAAATCGGCGTCGCCGTCGCGCTCGACTCGCCGGCGTCAAGCCGCCGGTGATGTCGACGTGGCGGTGGGACCCGATGAACTTTTGACCCGGTCAGCTGCCAACGAGGCAGGTGACCTCGGCACGAGACCCACTTGTCTGTCTCGTGTGTGTAATCGAATCGGTATGTTTAGTATTTTAGATTTAATTCAAATTCCAGAAAAAAATGCTAAGACTTTGCAAAATTCTAGAAAATCCATTTCAACTCAGAAAAATATGAATAATATATCAAAATGCTCACAAAAATAAACTCTATTCAAATAAAATATAAAACAAAAATGTGTGTCAAAATAAAAATTCACTTATTTTTAACCTTATTAATTATGCCATTCCATTTGTTTAAATACAATTTGAAATTCAATAATTAGTGAAACTTCAAAATTAAATTTTAACTATTCAGTAACTAATTAAAATGTTAAGATTAATTTCCTTTATCATATTTTCGTTAACTTAAATATTAGTGGTAATTCATAAACCCTAACTAGTAATTATTTTAATTCTTAAACCCTCTAAAAATTAATAGCATGTTAAAATTATTAATAACTTTATTCCAAGTACTTAATCACATTAATTCTAGTACCAAGTATTACTTTAAGAATTAGATCATAATTTAGAAACCCTAGTTTTATTATAAGTTAGAATCGGATCCCATTATTTCATGTGATCATTCCACCTTAGAAGCAACTCTAAAACCCTAGATATGTGTCACATATGATCATGTGAGATTTACTTAACATATAGAACCCTAATAAGCAACAATTGAATGCATGCTTATGATCCACTAGCATAAAACCAAGTCACATGAGATTATCATTTCATGTCCCTATTTAAAACCTATATGACCCACTAGTGCCACCTAGGTATAAACCCTAACTTGTTCATTGAATTAGTACCATTGACCACTATCCTATAGATCATACCATTAGGATCAATCTCAACCATCAAAACTTAGTAGAACTATAATGATGAACCCTAGTATCAACCTTGTGTAGTAATTCACATTACATGCTCCTATCCAACTAAACCTATTAAAGAAATTATAAACCATTTAGTTTAGAAGCAATTAGAGATCACTTAATGAAGCAGTTGTGAAACCATAGTAAACCTAATAACAAACCTATGGAACCATCTTAATAACCATCCTTTGATATGATGTATATGGGAAACCATAATAATAACCCTACCAATATTTGCTACATATAAACCCATTCCAAGTTAAGAACCAACTAGTTCCTATTAGTAAACTAAATAAACCCATTAGTAATCCCTAGAAGCCATAGCTCCTATTCGTAGTAATTCTTGTTCTTATTTAACATGTTCTTCGAAAGTTATTCTTTTGAAGTACGGATGTCAATCAAACCATAGAAGCCATAGTTCTTATTTGAAATACTTATTATTTCTTAATCAACATGTTCTTCAAAAGTTATTCTTTTAAAGTATAATACATATAATCCTCAACCATACATCATAGAACTTAAAAATTGACAATCTGTTCTTTACATATTGTTCCACCACTATTCTTTATGTGTATGATTGTTATGATGCATTATATCACTTGTTTATGCTATTAATATCACCAACCCTAATAAGAACCTTGTTTGAGAACCATCCTAAAAGTGCAACACACACTAAAGAAATCTTTACAACTCATTCATCCTAAATCATCGAGGTTAGGTTACGCTCGGGACGATTGCATCTCATACTATGCATTATAGCATCTTTGCCAATTCTTTAAACATTGTCCTTACCGGACAATGATGGTATTTCAGAATTTGGAGTTCTCACGTATCGAAGCTTTTGCCTGCATAATCTTGCGGTCAAGAAAGGCAAGTTCATCGCTTGCTCATGTCATTTGATTATTTTTATCAAATTATATGCAAAGTACTATACTTATCACTCTTGCATTGAAAAGCAAATATTATTTTACAATTATGAATATGACTATGTGGTGGGCAATGGAACCATGGTATGTGTTGATTGGTGGAGGTTCCATTGCACGGGTACTATTCATCTAGGACTAAGTACCAATGCGCGTCCGGTGATTCTAGCGCCGTACATACCGCGTTGACCATAAGATCTATAATGGCTGCGGGGAAGTCAGTTGTATCTTTTCCCTCTCGCATGCCAACGGACTGGTGATAAGGGTTGCCCGTATCGGTCTATCTTTGGTAAAGGTGGGGACATGTGGTCCTGCACGAGTCTACCATTAGATATAGGAGAGGGTAGACTTATTATCGGTCTATGAAGGATTGTAAGGGTTGTCCGGATCAGTCTATCTATGGTGTATAGAACGGGGCACATAAGTTGTTCGGATCGGTCTATCTTTGGTAAAGGTGGGGACATGTGGTCTGCTACAGTCTACCATTAGATATAGGAGAGAACAAGTGCTTGTGTTAGTCTACCCATAGATATAGGAGAGGACAGACTTACAAAAGGGTGGGTCTGCGGGGTCGCGGAGAAGGCAGTGATTGGCTTGGATCTTACACCTGGCCCCACACCAAGGAAGTGTGGACGAGAACGCGTCTCGGTGAGGTATCAAGGATAAGTTCTCTTATGGGAAAAGTAACGCACCTCTGCGAGAGGATACCGAATTGTATCTGTCACTCCTGTTCGGGAAGGGAGCTGCGAACGCGACGGGGAAAGGAACTCCATGAAGTTCTAGTCAACCTGTGAAGATCGACGGGCATAGTTTTCGAGAATAAAATAAACCTTTTGAAGAAATGTTTATGAAAACTTGCATTCGCCTATGACTTTACGGTCCGTGGTTGTAGCTAGTGCATGATACACCTATTCCCTAATATGAACTTGCTGAGTACGCTCGTACTCATCCCACTCTTAAATCCCCTGCTTAGCTATGGAGGCACCGGAGGATGAACTACCGTGGAACTCGAAGACAAAGGAGTCAACTGCAACAAGATGGAGAATCCAAGCAAAGAAGTCAATGAAGTCAACTGCTGCGGCAACTTAAGTGGAAACTTAGACTAGTAATAGAAGGGAGCCTTTCCCTAATCTTAGCACCTAAGTAGCTAGAATTCTATAGCAAGCCCAGTATCTCTGGAGATAGTGTTAGCAATAAGTTAGATGACGAGTCATTCTTCTGGAGCTTTATTTGAAGTTTTACCTCACTGTAAAGTAGGAGGTTGTGTTGATCTTCTGTAAACGGCTTGTGTATCCTTCTA
>NC_061512.1:243300028-243367289 GCF_022539505.1 Lolium rigidum | reverse complement strand
AACGAGACACCAGAACACAGCGTTAGTCCGTGTTAGTTGCATCCAAAATACACAAATTAGAGGCAAAACAATAGCAAAAGTGTTCGGGAAAGTAGATACGTTTTGGACGTATCACTCAGCCTGCAGCAGCGGCGTCATCTTTGTCGACTGCGGCGGAGCTCGTCGTCGACCTCAGTAACGAGTGAGCGACGCTTCATCTGCTGCAGCCACCGCTCCTCTTTCGAGTTGTGGTAAAAGTAGTCTCCGAACCGGACGGTCTCCATGTCCTCCTCCTCGTGAACCGGCGACAGCGGTGGTGGGGAAGCACGCCTCGCGAGCACTCCGCAAATGCAACCGAAGGTGGCGGCTCGACCGCATGGCACGAGTTGCCTCCTCGGCGGGAATGAGTGGCGCGGGGGATAGAGTTCCCTCCACGCGACGGTAAGTCTGCTGCCAACACAAAGCAACCGCAGACCACGCCCGACCGATGTAGAGCAGTTCACCGGCCACTTATGTGAGAGGAGAGGCCGGATGTGCGAACGGCACTGGTGGATATTGCCAGAGCAGCATGAAATCGGCGACTGGAGGCGGGGATACAAATGGTGGCGATGGTTGGATTTTGCGGATTGGGTGGGACATCCGGTTTGTGCCCCGTAAATCCCCCCTCCTTCCCCCAAACCCTACTTATAGCGGTGCGGCGGTGGGATTTACTGTGTTCTTTTTCAAAAAATAGTCAACCTCTTATGCATGCTCGGTTTGGGAACGAAAATGTAACCTCCACAATTGTAAAGAGACGGAGGTCTTAAGGGTACCGTTAGAGTTGGTCTAAGCGGAGATCATCCACAGCGGGGTCACATCCTCCAAGGAGCTTGTCGTCGCAGTTGACCGTCCTCTTCCCTCGCAGTGTATGTCAGCAATTTCTCTTTTGAGGTTGTCCTAGCCATTTCTCTTCTGAGGCTGTCGACTCATTCCCCTTCATTCTCAAGGCGGCGGTGCTCTTCCCTACCAACGAGCAATTTGACTCGCACACTCTCCATGGAGCCACGGACCTTCCCGACGGGCAGTGTACTAGAAGCTCCCAACTTGTTCGGCAAAATACCTATATAGGCAGCAAGGTGTGTTTTCATGTTCTCTTTCATATATTGGGTTAATGATTATACATGAATGTGTTTAATTCATAATCGTGAATCTACTTATTTAGTATGAATGTGTTTTATCAATAATTGTGAATCAGATAAATTTTCTATACTGGCTGGAATGAATTTATGTGTACATTGGACTTTCTTTATCGTGCATGATTTAAATGATAAAAAGATGGAAATGGTTAGCCCCATGACGATGTTGTTGAGGTTCAGGTCACAAACAAAATACATGCCAACAACAAAAGAGGTCCATTATACACACAAAAGTATGATGAGAGCTTGTGTGGCGCATGGACGTAAGTGAGCCAAGATCCCAATTGTGGCGCCCAATAAGAAAAAGGAGATATCTATGGGGAAAGGATATGGAAGCAATTCCATGAAAGGAAAAAACTACCAACTCTACAAAGTTGCAAGTGACCGAAAGAGAGCTACTTTTCCATAGGTGGGCTAATATCCAACTTAACGAATGAAGCCCGGTGATGGGGGGTACGTGAGCACCCCCTGAGTACTCGACACGTGTCTAACGGCATCCAATATTCCGTTAACACTGTCCAAAACGAAATGAAGACAGTTGAGGGGACACCGGAATTTCGGTGTTTCAGCAATGACCAGTGCCCAAAACATTAGAATCCACGACTATTACTGCTAGATACTTAAAAATTGGTACCGAAGAGATGGTCGTTATTGCCTTATTTCAACTTATACTCTCGGATCTCCATCTTACAAAACAAATTAATCCTGTTGGAGATACTAAAAAAAAGCATATGACTCGCAGAAATGATGGAACAAAAAACACCCATCTAAATCCACATACTCTATTTATGAATTTTCACACGAAGATCCATATGGGTAGGTATATCGGCGGTCGAAAACAAATCAAATCGAATGAAATGAAATGAAATTAGATGAGCCTGGGAGGCGTCCTGTCCTGCATGCTGTCGGCCCTGCAGTAGCGCAGCTGCAGCGAGACCTGGCGCTCCATCTGGATGTGACGGTAGAAGTTCGCGATGAAGAGCTCCGCGTGGCGGTCGATGTCGTCGTCCCCCGCCGGCGAGGACCCGCTGCCCGAGGTAGACGACGACGAGGCGGACCTCGAGTAGGCCGCGCTGCTGGTGCGCGACACGGTGGTCGCCCGAGGCTGGCCGTCCTGGACGGCCCGGCGGTGGGGGAGGAAGGGGAGCTGCGGTCGTCCTCCGCGTCGAGTAGGCTCGGCTGGCGCGAGCCGAAGCTGAGCCCTACAAAACATGCAGAGAATATATGCTAAACTATTGTCATTCTATAACGAGTTAATAGCATAAAACCACCACTTTACGATTCAAATTTACCGAACACCACCACTTTATGTTTGCGGGACAAAAAAACCACCATATTTTACCTGGTTTTTTACGGAGTGCGCTAAACACGGATTGAACGTGAATTAACAGGGAAGTAGGACTCATTTGTCAAGATCAATTTGCTGAGGTGGATTGGGCCCCACTTGTCAGCCCAATTAGAAAATAAAAATATTAAAAATAAAAATGTTCTTTCTCCTCCCCCACGACAGGTTTCCGACGCAATGAAAGATCCTGGCGGGGCTCGGTTTCTCGCCGCCGGTCAGCCCGCCGATGTACGCGCTACTCACCGCATCCCACACGAAGGTCGGGTCGTGGGCACAGCCGTCGCTCCGCCGCCGACCGGAGGCTCGGATAGCGGCCGCTGCTCACCGAGGATACGGACGGGACCTCCCAGTCGTGTCGCGCCCGATGAAGGAGGCCACGGACGCGCGGACTCAAGGGAGGCGCCGCCTCGAGCCCAAACTCGGCCATGGCGGGGTTGACCCCAAGCGCTTGCAGCAGCACGACCGGGGTCTCCACCTCCCCGTGCCCTCCTCCTCTCAAGCCGCAGGAGCCGCCTCTGCCTCCTCAATCTTGACGACGACGGTCGTCGGTCGGAGCCACAGACGGATGTTGGCGAGCACGGCGAGGCGGTGGCATGCGGGTTCGGAGGCGAGGCGCTTGGTGGCGGACGTGCACGGCGGTGGACTGGTGCGCAGCGGCACGGCTGACGGGACGGTTTGGGAGATTTTTGTACATATTTTTTGGATTTTTTAATTGAACTATTATATATTATATGGGTCCCTCTCCATCTCACATATAGCTTAGATTCATGCTACATCATCACTTATAGCAGACCCCACCGGTCAGAAACCGGAAACTAAGTAACCACCTACACCTAAATACACTAGACTACATGCATGCATGTTGACTGTAATGTTGTTGTTCCTACCAAGTACAATTATGTACGATATAAGTATGATGCATACGAGGAGCTGCAATTAATCATATGTAGTGGTTTGCTTGGTCTTGTCGAATTGGTGAAATTGCGATGTATGTACATATCTACCACATATACAGTCATAGTCATAGAGAGCTAAGAGTAATTGGATTAATCACCACATAGGTGCTTCCCCTAAACTACACAATATGTTCACGACACCTGCCGATTGACTAGCATGGCAACATAAGAGACACAACTTCAAAATATTGAACCATCAAGCAATACTTTATCTCAACCAAATTTGCAATCCATTTTATGTAAATTGTGCATCTCTAGTAGCGAAGTAGCGATGGTTGCAGATTACTGATGGTAAACATAGGATGCAAACACATACGCAAGTATGCAATAATAATTAGCTGCAGTCCCCCAAGCAAAAAAACCATGGGTTCTTATAACCTACTCTTCATCTGCATTACCAATGCTTATAACCTACACTCAATACATGTGCTTACTACAACCCTCGGATTCTGAAACAAAGGAGTTTTCATCAAAATTAGCAACAAACAAAAAGTGCAAAACTCGAATGTGCGAGCAAAATATTACGTGCACGCCATATATAAAAGTCGAAAAATAAAATTAGTGTAGCTAACAAAGGCATTTATATCTCTTGCAGATTTATTTCTTGAGTAATGGTGTCTTTCCTAAGCAAGCAAAGGCATTTTCAAGAAGCCCATCGATGGTAAGATCATGACAATCGTGTAGCTATACTAGGGATACACACAATTATTTGTACTACACCGTGGTGTTGATTTGTGATAAAACAAAACATTGTGTCAAAGGTTCTTTGTGTACATGTGAGCCTCTAATGGGTGGGTGATGGACATGTAGAGGAGTGACTTAATTCACCATGATTTAAATCTAGATGTATGTGAAGCAGTAGACAAATTATCTTGGTTTTTAAATAAGGACTGAAAAAACTTAAAACCTACCATATAGTCAAGATGATTCATTGACTTCATATTTGAACATGTTCCTTGATTGGGGGGATTTTAAAACCATATTTAAATTTGTTGGGTACATTAAGAATCACATTTTTCATGTAATTTTTTTTTACTTTGGCCATATTTTAGCAAATCATATGTTATTAACATGCCGACACACTCGTTGAGGATGTATGGCGTGCAAACCTAGGCAAGTAGCTTGGTACTTGGGAGTATTGGATATATGTTTCTTCAGCACACACGTGAGGGCCATTTTTCATATATCATCATCACATTATTGCAAAGATGTTGTCATGCCATCTACTTGTGTGGCACTAGTGTCCAGCCATTCCAACAAGGGAAATTTAAGAAATAATAATACCTACAATACGCAACGGGAATGCATGCTTATAGTCATTGTGTCATTCCTATCTATAGTACTAGTGTGTACTAAGTATGTTTTTGTTGCATAGGAGATTGTATTTAACAAGTTGTAATGGTTTCTGTGGTGGTGACCTAGCTACCAACCTAGAGAGATGGTCACAAAGAGATAGAGGAACAAGTAAATACTCCCTCTGTTCTTTTTTAGTCTACATTCTATAAATTTTAACACTAATTAGCAAGTCATTTAATACTACTAATTTGATATGTAAACAACCAATCCAAGCTACATTAAAAGTAGTGGCATCCAATAGAGAGAGTAGGGTTGTTTCATTTTTTATTGATTATAAAACTAAAAGTAGACTAATATAGAACAAAACTTTAGTCTAAGACTAGAATAAAAGAGAACGAAGGGTGTAATATCTACAAGTAATTGAAGTAATTACATATTGGCGGACACACTAGAGACAACATTTTCACAATGCCTACCAACGTAGTTGCATTCATGAAAACACAACAAAACCAAGCTAAGAATATGGCAGCAACAAGCAACACATGATCTCAACCAAATTCACAATCATTTTGTGTAAACTAGTCATGCCTCGATAGTGAAGTAGTGACTTTTAACGAGTTGGATGGGAAACTTATAATTCAGACATATCATACAAGACAGATAACTACGATTAATATTTAGTGATGGTGTTAGAGGAAGACCTACATTGTTGGACTTCATCATTTTCCCTAATTTGGCACATATTGCGAAGCGGATGAAGCCTGGTGACCGGGTGTATACGTGAGCACATATCCATTGGTTGACACGTGTCGCATCTAGCAATCCACTGTTACCATCATTGTTGGGTTAGCAAACCATATCAGCACTAAAAACACTTCCAAATCACGTAGGGCCCACCTTTTTGAATTCAAATAGTGGGCCAGATGCACTTTCAAATCACATAGGACTCACGCCAAGTACGCTTAGCGATGGATAAGACAACATCAAGGCAACAGATCCAATTGACAAGAACCGGATCTCAACGCAGATCGTGTGGCATCTAGAGGGTGCTCACGTATACACCTAGTCACCAGAACCTGCGTCCAAAGAAGTGTGCATCAGCTCATGGAAAATATATGTGAGGTGTCACGCCGGCTTTCCCAGTGTTTCCCAACCCTGGGAAAAAGTCCGTGTGACACCTCACATATATTTTCCTTGAGTTGATGCACACTTCTTTGGACATTCGCGGGTTCTGTATTGTTCCAGTGGGAGATGAATGACTTTTGTTGTGGATTTGTGTTTTTATCAAGGAGAAGCAAGGGTGTGTGCATGCGTGTGTGATGGTGATGAGTGCACAAGTAGGTCGTGGTCTAGTTGGCTTGGGATCCTATGTGTGTGCACCCTTATATATGTTTGTAGCAACACCTCAACATATTACAGACAACCCGAACTGGGTTGGCGTGGATGTTAAGTGAGAGAGGATAATTGATCGAACGGGGGTAGAGTAGAGAGCGGTTGACATATAAAACAGAGAGAGGCCCCCATTTACAAGTTTTATATCAACTACTAAGTGCCCGGGCCAGCTGCAGGCGTCAAGCACGCAACTCTGACTGATTATCTTGTCTTTCAGAATACCCATGTTATTTTTGTTTTCCTTAGAGTTGCTAAATCCTCGGGTGATACACGAGGATTTAATTAGCGCTTGTTTTACGCCACATTTTCTTAGAAAAAAGTTGGTTTGCAGTACATGTGTTAAAATAAGTCTTCGACTAATAGTACCTAAAAGGGGCACCCACAGTTTTAGAGCATTCTAGAGCAACGAATCTAGCCTGCTTAAGTCAAGTTTTGCGTAACGAGCAAACCGGTAGGGCCTCTTTAGACTAGACAGGCAGACCACTTTATCCAAAAGAGAGAGAGTAAAGATCTAGCGGAGTGAGAAGAGAAGGTTATCGCGAAGTGGAGCCGCACTTCTCATCCGTTTATGAGTTTACTTCACTTGTCTTGTCTATGTTTTCCAAACTTGTTCTTTTCCTTTATCCGGAAGTTGGCATTACCTTTTCTAGATTTAGAGTGAAAGTATAAGGCAAAGCTAGTCATATGAAAGAAAATGGAACTAGTTGTGGTCATTCCTATAGTTTTGGAAGGGGGAGGGGAAGGCCAATAGGCCGATCCTCATCGAGGAAAACCTTTTGAGTTCCCTCGAACTGAGCTAATTCAAAAATTTACATTTTGTATATCCAAAGTTCAGTCCTACCTACAATAGAAGATTTATTACTCCAATCTATGCATTGTTGGTGCATATAACTAACTTATTGAATGCGTTTATTATGGTCCTCAAGGGCTTCTTCGTCAAAACTAGCAACATGTTGAAATGCACACAATTCTAATGTGTGAGTGAAAAATTACATGAGCCCCATCCAAGCTTGAATATTAATTGTTTTTTCTAGCAAAGAAGTCTCTATATGTTGCTGTTTTTTTTCTACAGCATAAAAAAAAATTAGCAAGCAAAGGATCCTTCGTAATAGTTTGTGGGTGATGATCATGAAAAACATGTAACCTACGGCTAGAAAATTGGTATGTTCTTTTCTGCTAAGAGGAAAAATGGTATCAAAGGTTTATGTGTATCGATGAGAGCATCTTGATGGGAGGGTGATGGAGTTTTAGGGTTGGCACTTACTCATTTTTTTCGACATGGGAACGAAGCCACAGCCTCTACATCAAAACGATGCATAAGATCTTTATTTATAATTTATTCAACAGTGATATGCATGGGTTGTCACTTACTGTTGCGGTCAGAAACCCACCGACGAGCAGGGACGGGCAACACAGTAGAGCCGGGAGGCTCCCAGGACTGCGGCTGGCCCTGGTCCCTCCGAGCGACGGCCCGCAAAGACTCGGCACGCACGTCCGATGCTGGTGCAAGGGCGTGCCACCTGACCTATACCCGGTCAGGAAGGTGTTGGATGTGCCTCGCTTAGTTTGCTGCATGGCATACACGTAAACATTAAATACGAGCCTCGATCGGCTCTCGGGTTGTCCCGTGAATCGGCTCAAGGAGCCGATCCACCCATGATCCGTACGAGGTGTACGGATATATGGTGGTCCTGCTTGATCAAAATAAAGCTAAAACGACCTACTATGATTTAGGGTTTTCACCACATAATCGGAACATCCTACTCGTGATTGAGCTCGGCGGCCACGCACGGTGATCGTAAACCGACCCTAGACAAGGCCTAAAAACCAACATGAAGTTGATCCCGGAACATCCTCGTCTAGGGTTAGCAACCGCACCCTACGCGCCACTGGATCCTTCAACCCGTTTGTAAGGCCTAACTATGCGAGATATTAAACTAATCCTTGAAGAACAAGGAGCAATCATAACGGATCGGATCTACTAAATAATGATCAAGCGGGGTGCCGCCCTTACACCTAAGATAGGTGTAAGGGCGGCTAGACGTCTAAGGGTTGCACGGACGAAAGCATATGATACTATGAAACAATGCTAACCCTAACACATCTATGATAACTACGTTGCTCGCCATCAACAAGGCTTCGAGCACGAGCAACGCATGAACAACGAATAAACGTGTACTGCCTAGATCGCAAGATGCGATCTAGGCAGCATGATGCTTACCCGGAAGAAACCCTCGAGACAAGGGAGTTGGCGATGCGCCTAGATTGGTTTGTGGTGAACGTGATTGTTGTTTATTTCATAAACCCTAGATACATATTTATAGTCCGTAGACTTTCTAACGTGGGAATAATCCCAACCGTGCACGAGCCAAACTCTATCTAACCGACACGTATCCTACTATGTTACAGATACACGGGCAAACTAGCCCAAACTTTGTATACAAGGCCGATTCATGTATTTCTTCTATGTATATTCTTCAAGCCCATCTTTAATCGCGGCCCACCTCTGACCCGGTCAAATTCTGGTGATAACACATGCCCCCTGGTTTTGGAAATGACAATTCCAAAATCACTCTGCTTTTTCTTCGTCGGGTCATGTCGTGACAGAGCAGAACCGTCGCAGTATCCTTCATCATGATGCCTTGCCCTCACAACTTCTCTGCAAGATTTGATCACTTCCTCGGAAACCGTAATGGCATTAAATCTCCACTATACCCCCTTTATTTAACTGTGCCGAACGGTTCGCCACTTCATCCCCTTGCTCTGTTCTGGCCATCGGCACCCAAAAAACCCTCTTTCCCTGTAGCAATGTCTTCCTCTTCCTCCATCTCCTCAGGCCTTTCTTTCCAATCTTCTTCCTCAAGCGAGCAGGAGTGGAACTTTGACCACGTGCCAGACGGCCCACCCGAAGCACTCGTCGGGTCAGATGGCGACTCACCTCTGACCGATGGGGAGGACGACCTTCAGTTCCTCATCGAAGGGGAGCTGAAGAGCGAGAGTGAAGACGACCTCCACTCCTGGGCAAACTCCACCTCCTCCGACGAGGAGGAGGAAGAAGAAGAAACGGAGGAAGAGGAGGAAGAGGAGGAGGATGATTCCTCCTCCTCCGCTGGGTACCCGCCGGCGAAGCGCTTCCGCGCTTGGGCGGACAGCGAGGACGATGATGATGAAGAGGAAGAAGAGGCTCCGGCCGAGGGCTGGGGCAGCAGCGACGAGGAACTCTCCGGAAGCAGCGCCGATGGCAGCTACGATGCCGACGACGAGGCCAACGAAGATTAGTAATGTAGGATTAGTAGTTCCTGAGCAATCGGCTCTTCTTTTGTTCTTCTTTTCTTGAGCAATCGGCTCTTCATTGTAAAAACCCCTCTTATTAATGAAGAAGAAATTTCTCAGCTGATTCTATCCCTTTTCCAATTTTGTCGATTGCTAAAATAAGTCCACACATTAAGAGCCGATGGCAGCGCATCGGACCTTGCCATGACACGTGAGCAAGGTCAACTCTATTGTCCATCCAAATGGTAATCTGCGACTTGTCCGAAAGAGCAAACTCAAATCCCCAGATCGCCGCTTGAACAGATCCGACCTACGGCCATATAAACCTCAGATATCAATCGCGCAGGTTCGCAACTGCAACGGATCCACGGGCAACATCATCCAACGCCCATGCTATGGTCTCCGGTCTGAAGGTGATCCTTAACCGCTCCTTGCCGTCCGAGCATAGCGCCTTGCTCCATCCTTTGCAGCAACAGAAACGGCTCTGACCCTGTAGATGACGACGGCTTCCCTTTCAGGCTCCTTTCGAGCAGCTCTCGGTGGTCTTCTTCCGCAACAACTCACGGCCTCCGAAGAAGGTTATGATGCGGGGTCGGCCGATGACACTCCAATCGGCTTTCAAAAACGAGCGTCTACCAAATCAGCTGCCCCCGAGCCTCGGTTAAGGCGAGAACAGCGGCGAGGACACACGGTTCGGTCGAAGGCCTCGAAGCTGCACCGAAGACCAACTTGGTCGAAATCCGCGTCTGGCACATGCAGCTAGTAGATCCCGTGTAATTTGTACTAGAGTCGATGGCTGTGCATCGGCTTTGTTTCTTAGTTCTAAAGTCGATGTCTGTGCATCGACTGTACATCGTGAGAAATTTTTTACTGGCCGATTTTTCTATCGGCCCCCAATACTTTTTATCGCACATGTATCGCACATGTTCATCCGATTAGGTGCCCCGAGCCGATTCCGCGGTAACTCGCGGATATCGGCTCCGTAGTTAGCCAAGGCACTCGTATTTGAACGTCGGCTCCGTTAGGACCAATGTTGACTTCTTCCAGCTCATCAGCCGACGTAAAACCGTTGCCCATTAGATCGACGTTGAACATAGGCGAAACGTATGGTGAAGATAATTTTGGCCGATTGTTGGAATCGGCCTCCATATTGATTGAATCGCTCAATGAAGGTTTTGCAATGTTTGTCCATAGATCTTTGGGGCCGATCACAAGGATCGGCCTCGCCAAGTTCATCCATAGATTTGTTCTTGCTAAACGGTCAGGCCGGTGGATAAGACCAGCCTAACCCCGTCCTTCGTGACGTCGATGCGCTCGCAGTCGTTCAAATTGATGCCTGAGAGTGGCTCTTGGCTTGTTGTCTCCCACACGTTCATGCCAGCCGTTGAAATCTCGGCTGAATCATCTGCGTGGACGACCTCTACTTCATCTCCATCCCACTGTATCAAGCATTGGTGCATCGTGGATGGAATGCAACAGTTGGCGTGGATCCAATCTCTCCCTAGCAGGACATCATAGGTGCTCTTGCTATCGATAATAAAGAACGTCGTAGGGATGGTTTTCCTTCCTACGGTCAGATCCACGTTCAGAACACCTTGTGCGTCAGATGCTTGGCCGTTGAAATCGCTCAATGTAACGTTGGTCTTGATCAGATCCGAGCTAGAGCGTCCCAACCGACGAAGCATGGAGTATGGCATAATGTTGACTGCCGCTCCGGTGTCCACCAACATCTTGTTGACAGGCTGCCCATTGATATAGCCTCGCAAGTACAAGGCCTTCAGGTGTCTGTAGCTTCTTTCTCGTGGCTTCTCAAAGATAACCGGCCGTGGGCCGCAGTCAAGTTGCGCCACAGGTGCTTCGTCTAATCCTGGAGCACTAAACTCCGTCGGAAGGATGAACACCATGTTTGTGCCAGCCGATGTCTCGTCATCGGCTTTCTTTTGTCTGGGGCGCCACTCTTTCCTTTGTGGCCGACCTTCTTCGTCCAGGGTTCGCTGAATTTTCGCGGCCAGATCAGGCCGCGCCTTCCTTAACGTGTGCAGGTATAACCTTTCGGCTTCCTCCAAACCACGTAGTCGCTGAACCCTATGCTTTTGGGAACGGCTGAGTCCATCAGGGAACCACCTTGGCCGGTGGTACTTATCTTCTTCTTCTTCTTCATCATCGTCTTCTAACTCCTCGAGATCTTCTACCCGAGAGGACTCAGCGTGTTTGTTCCGAGGCGGGAGAGGCCCTAGACGTTTGAACACGGACACGTTAGCTGCATCCTTCTTCTTTTGTCTACATTCTGGGCAGTTGCCGATTGTAGGCAATCGGCTCATTCTTGAATCCCAGCAGTGTCTGAAGAAGGGACAGTCCCAGTGCCTATCCACGTCGTCTTGCTCTCTCGACTTTTCCTTGGCGTGGCGCTCATATCTCTCCTCATCGCGATCATGCCGACGATGTCTCTTGGCGTCCCTAGCCAGACGATTTCTTTCGTCCTCGCTGTTGTATCGTCGGCGTTGGTCGTATTGACTCACATATTTGTTGAGGAGGTGATCAGAGAGAGGTCGCTGATATCGCACATTCCTCACTTCTCCCTCTGTGATGTAGCGCTTGCCATCGTGCCGGGGCCGATCGCGTGGAACGGCTTCCTCTGTGTCCTTGCTATGAGAGCAGCTGCCCTCGTCTCCGTCCTTCCACGAGTGGTGCCCAGGTCCTACCATGTTGATGTTGAACGAGAATCTTGGCCGGCACCCTCCGGGGTAAGTGCACTCCACCAGGTTAACGGCAGGAAGGGGTGTGTGTCGACCTTCATGGCGTACCGGCTGAAAATTAGACGCCCTTTTTCTATCGCCATTTGGACCTGCTGCCGCCACACCCTGCGGTCGTTGGTGGCATGGGTGAACGTGTTATGCCACTTGCGCATGGCTTTCCGTTCAGCTCTCGCGCCGTGGGGATCTTGTGGCCTTCGGGTACCTTTAGTTGTTTCTCCTTAAGTAAGAGGTCAAAAATTTGCTCAGCTTTGGTCACGTCGAAGTCAAACCCTCTTGGAGGACCTTGTGGCTTAACCCACTTGCAGGACACGGGGCTTGCCCCCCGAGTCCATTCAGCCACTGCTACCTCTTGATCTCCCGCAGAGCCTTCGTCTTCATCTGCCTCAACCAGGACCACCGCACGTTTGAATTTATCCTGGTAAACATCTGGGTGGCGCTGCTCATATGATGACAGCTTCTGCACCATGTGCGCCAGTGAAGGGTACTCTGCTTGGGAGGCCACGTCCTTGATCGGTGATGCGAGACCCACCACCGCCAACTCGACTGCTTCTTTTTCAGTCACACGAGCCGAATAGCATCGGTTCCTAACGGTTACGAAGCGCTGGATGTGATTCGACACTCGTTTCTCCGCGCTTCTGTCGCACTTGTGCTAGATCGGCAATGCCGGTCTCGGAAGCCTCTGAGTGATACCGCATGTGGAACTGCTCCTCCAACCTGCTTCCAAGTCCGGATTGAATCCGGTGGCGGTGATGTGTACCACCCGAAAGCCGATCCCGTGAGGGACTCGTGCGAAAAACCTCACACGCAGCTCATCCGATGCTCGAGATCGTGTCCGGTTGTGCCAAATATCGGCTCACATGCTCGATTGAGCTGGAACCATCCGATCCACTAAATTTGGAGAATTCGGGGAGCCGATATTTGGGTGGAAGTGGGATCAATTCGTACTCGTTGGGGTACGGCTTGGAATAGCCGATTGCCCTCCTTTTCGGCACCATGCCGAACTGGTCTCTCAAGATGGTACTGATCTGATCCGCGGTGCTGGCTGCAGGAGTTGAACTCTGAAGATTCGCCGGAGTGGCATAATTAGCCAGCCACGCTTGCTTCTCAAGCTCTGAGCCACTGCAGGAGTTGGGCTCTGGAGGTTTATCGGGGTGGCGTACTTAGCTAGCCACGTCTGCTTCTCAAGATCTGTCCCCGAAGTTCCTCCTGTTGTTCCAGAAGTCCCTGCTCGTTGCGAGCCTGGTTTTGTGAGTGCCCGATTCATGCAGTCTGGCACGTATGTGCACGTGTATCCGTGAGGGATCTCCTTAGGCGCCTCATGCAAGAACTGGTAGTCACTAGGGTCACCACCGATCTTGTAGACGACGTATGCCGGTGAACTCGGCACTTCTGGCGCTGCCAACGCGAATGGCAGCGGTGGTCGGGACTGGAGTGGCATCTCTCCTTGGTGAGTCCCTAGAGCTGGTCTTGACGGAGAGTATTGATGCCTCATGATTTCCTGGATCACCCGAAGAGCGACACGCTCCAAAGTGTTCACCGGACTCTCGGAATGGCGGTGCGGCGAATGAGCTACCATGAAGTTAATCTCCTGACGCAGAGACCTGGTGCGTTCTTCTGACGGGGCGGACAGGTCCACTCCATCGAGCGCGCCTTTAGGTGAGAACCCTTTCCACCTGATGCCATGTGAGCGGGTTCTGTGAAAAGAGCCGATGAGGTCGGCTTCGAGGATTGCTTTGACCTCGTCATACTTCTTCTTGAGTTCCTCGGTCAGATCCTCGTACGTGACTGGAGTGCCCTCCGCCATCTCAGATGTAGATGGCGATGTGGTTGATGTCAAAGATTGTCCCACCGGGCGTGCCAGAATGTGTTGCGGTCAGAAACCCACCGGCGAGCAGCGACGGGCAACACAAGAGAGCCGGGAGGCTCCCGGGATCGCGGCCGGCCCCTGGTCCCTCCGAGCGACGGCCCGCAAAGACTCGGCACGCACGTCCGATGCTTGGTGCAAGGGCGTGCCACCTGACCTATACCCGGTCGGGAAGGTGTTGGATGTGCCTCGCTTAGTTTCCTGCATGGCATACACGTAAACATTAAATACGAGCCTCGATCGGCTCTCAGGTTGTCCTGTGAATCGGCTCAAGGAGCCGATCCACCCATGATCCGTACGAGGTGTACGGATATATGGTGGTCCTGCTTGATCAAAATAAAGCTAAAACGACCTACTACGATTTAGGGTTTTCACCACATAATCGGAACATCCTACTCGTGATTGAGCCTGGCGGCCACGCACGGTGATCGTAAACCGACCCTAGACAAGGCCTAAAAACCAACATGAAGTTGATCCCCGGAACATCCCGTCTAGGGCTAGCAAACCGCACCCTACGCGCCACCTGGATCCTTCAACCCGTTTGTAAGGCCTAACTATGCAGATATTAAACTAATCCTTAAAGAACAAGGAGCAATCATAACGGATCGGATCTACTAAATAATGATCAAGCGGGGTGCCGCCCTTACACCTAAGATAGGTGTAAGGGCGGCTAGACGTCTAAGGGTTGCACGGACGAAAGCATATGATACTATGAAACAATGCTAACCCTAACACATCTATGATAACTACGTTGCTCGCCATCAACAAGGCTTCAAGCACGAGCAACGCATGAACAACGAATAAACGTGTACTGCCTAGATCGCAAGATGCGATCTAGGCAGCATGATGCTTACCCGGAAGAAACCCTCGAGACAAGGGAGTTGGCGATGCGCCTAGATTGATTTGTGGTGAACGTGATTGTTGTTTATTTCATAAACCCTAGATACATATTTACAGTCCGTAGACTTTCTAACGTGGGAATAATCCCAACCGTGCACGAGCCAAACTCTATCTAACCGACACGTATCCTACTATGTTACAGATACACGGGCAAACTAGCCCAAACTTTGTATACAAGGCGGATTCATGTATTTCTTCTATGTATATTCTTCAAGCCCATCTTTAATCGTGGCCCACCTCTGATCCGGTCAAATTCTGGTGATAACACTTACTCATTATAACTTAAATATTCATGCATGCGGAAATAATTACTGACAATACATAATGCATGTCTCGGCCGTACTGCATACATAAAAATGATTAATAAATTTGTTACTTTAAGAAATGAATTCATTGGTGACCATATTATTGAGAAACAATGACTAATAAATAATAATACCTAATGATGCCTCGAGGGTCTTATTATGCACGTATTAAATATTTTACTTTTAGCCATATTTGGCAATTTTGTTTTCAGTTCGTTTTTCCGATTTGCAAATTTCTGTTAGAATAGTTTTGCAATATTGCATGGATTTTTAGTACGAAAAGGAGCAAAAAAATTTAGAACAAAACGCAAAAAATTTGGTGCCGTCGGTTAATGTTGATCACGGGTGAATTTAATGACTACTCCCTGGGAAGAAAATGTAGCGATGTAGGCATGTGCTTTGATGAGCACAAAACAGCCATGTTGTAACACATGTGTGTGTGATGTCCTTGTTAAAATCTGTGCCGCCCCGAACGGCTGTAGCCACCCCCAAACATCGGTTGTTCCGGTGATGCCACCATGCATCATCATATCGCGGTGATGTGCCAAATCCATTATACTATGTTGTCGCTCTCTACCGGCCATGCTATATGCACCATTTGCCACACCTACTTTTTGTTGAGTCAGCGTGCCGCCGCACCCTTGTTGCCAACCCCATGTTGTCGTCGTCTACATTGTCCATATATCGCCACGTTGTCGCTGATGTTTCATCACTGAGGTACCGATGATATAGGCTATGCAAATCGCGCGCTCCGCGAATTCCCGTGCTCATGACCTCCACCACCGGTCAACTTGTGCTCTTGCGTTGCCTCACCCTCCCCAGTTACGCGTGAGTTCATTCCTGCAGATATATTTTAAGTGTAAGTTCATGGTAATGATATTGTTGTTTTCCACTATAAGTACGTATTTTTAGGTTTAAAATAGCCTCTAGAATATGGTTTAGGGGCCAATTCTCACATTTAAGAACCCCTAACGCGTCACTTTGATGAACATTATTTTAATATATGTCTTAGTGATGTACATCAATTGCTTCATGAGTCATAGTTAGCATGTTAAAATATTGGAAATACATTGTTAAAAATAAGGTGTATCATTATAACATTTAGGTCATGGATTACATGTTGTAACCTCATGAGAGTGGCATAACTTATAGATTTCCGGAATCATTAACATGTAGTTCACCGAGCAAGCACATAAGGGGCTAAAATACCCCACCTAGGCATCCGGCATGGAGATCTTCCTTAAGTACAAGCAAGTTCATATGGAAGCTGGTACAAAACCACCACCACTCCTGAGTAGAACACCCATGTGATGCACTTTCTTCGCCTCTATATATGTAGTATTCTGCAAAATGAGTACATGACTCAAAATTCTCGTGGGCTTACCTACCAGCTCCATTTGACAAAGGTCAAAGGAGAGGGTCGTATTGATATTGTCGCTATCCTCAACCCTGCTCTGAAGCACTTTGTGTGCCTAAGAACAACGGTTTCCGCCACCATCAGAGGGGGCAACCCAGACGCATCCACCAAACTCACGTATAGCTTCTCTCGACCTCCCATCAGCACCGGATGAAGCATTGCGCTGACGCGAACAAAAACCCAAAGAATAGAATTGCCGAAAGTGTTGATGCCGCCTTCGCGACGACACCATGAAAGCCTAGCTCTCCCAAACATGAGTAGAAGCGGGAGACGCTCACGAACTCCTCAACAACACGTACACTAACCCTATCTACACAGTTGAAACGAGGACTCGCGGCCTCCACGGTAAAGGGCGTGGTTGGAGAAGTTTTCTTTTTCTTGTGGCTCTGTTTTATTTTGTGTAGTTCTGCAAGTGTTAATTTTTGTGGTTCTATGTGTTTTCTATAGCGTTGTTGAGACCTTTTTTAGCATACATTCTCGAGACAAGTTTTTGTAGTGGATCCGTGTGGGCCGCATTAAGTTCATGGGCTCTCCAAGGCCCATCATCGCATCATGTTTAGATCTGGATTACACTAAAGTGGCATCATGAATCCATGATCCATGCATGACTTGTGGCATCATTGTTTGGTGATCTGAACTCTCCGAAAGTGCATCTGAACAAGTAGCATCGCTGCTACGAGTTTATCTCCCGGTTCACTGGCACCGTGCGGTGCCCCGGGCGCTTTTGCTCTCGACTCTTTTGACCAGATTGCAGTTTGAACTTTGAATATGCACGAATTAGAAAAACCAGCTTCGAAGGAGTGTGTACTTACCGGTACCGGACTACCGTCTACCAGTCGCAAATTAAAGCAAAAGCAAAGCCAAGTAGAGCAGCGCGTCGGTCTCGACCTTTTTATACCACCGGAAAAGAAGCAAACGGAACGAACAAAAAGCGCCAGTACATGCACGCACGGATGCACGGGTCCGCGCGCTCGCTGCAATCCTACAATGACCTCTCTGACTTTCCCGGAGCAGCAAATCAGCTGCGATTTTTCAAACCCCGTCACGACTCACGACCGGCCGGCAAGTCAATTACTACGCGAGACGCGACGACCCACCCACCGCAAGTAAATTTGCCGAGGTCTCACATATCATATCATGATTTTTCATCGTTCACGCCCAACGTTCCCTCGGACGATGGGCGGACAGGCGACTGGCGACGCGGACTGCGGCGGCTCGTCGCCTCAGCCGCGGTGCGACCCCAGCGCCGCCCGGCGCGCCACCGACGGCCGGAGCCCTCCCGCCGGGCCGACCTCTCCTGCCGGGCCGACCTCTCCCCCCGGCGCTTCTCGACAGCAAGGTAAGTTTTGGTCCCTCTCCAGCTCTGATGGTGAAGAAGATGCGACGTCCTCGGCCTCGGGTGGCTCGGAGGACGAAGGCGACGACGACCTCGAGGTCCTCCGCCGAAGGCGCCCGGCCACCAGCACCCTTGGTGGCTTCATCGAGCGGGCACTGGAGCTCGGGGGCTCCCTGCGCGCGGCGCGCCGATCGTCCTTTTCCCCGGGCGGCAAAGGTTCGAGATTTCTTGGCTCGGCGCCGCCGACGCTGCCGCGACCCCGCGGCCTGGGAAGCTGCGCTCCGCCCGTGCGTGGTTCCGCCCCCGCGCGCCCTAGCTTGAGGTCTCCCCGCCGGGATGGGGTTCCGCCTGCAGAGTCATCGGATTGGCCTGCCCTGACGCCTAGGGTGCCGGGTTCGTCTCCGATCTTGCGGCTGGAGGCAGCGCCAGGAGTCTCGTGGGGACGGGCCTCGCCGCCGACATCGCCTCCGGCGGTCAACAGCGCTCGCCGCCGGTTGGATCTGGATCGGGGAGATCCAGTAAGTTTGAATTCTCTGGTCCGCGTGGACGATGAGGAGGTGGGCCCCGCCTGGGAGGCGCGGTCGGTCGATTTCGTGGGCTCCACGCCCACGGGCCAGGAGGGTGGGACTCTCCTCGCTCTGGGCTGCAATTCGGCTCGGCCCATCGTGGCTGCCCCGCCCCAGCTGCCAGGCCTTGAGGCGCCTCGGCCCGGCCCAGCCCACCGCCGCCGTCGGTTCACCTGGTTGTGGTTGCCTAAGGGCTGCTGCGACCCCGATCTAGGGTTCCTAGCCAGACCAAACGAAGTGAGACAACAACTTTGCGACCCTTCTGCGCCGCGCCACCGCCTCCTCCGACCCCTCCTTCCCCGCCGCCGCTCTCCCGCTCCTTCGCTTCGGCGGTCATGGCGGGCGGCTACGACGACGGGCGGAAGCGCCGCTTCGACGACGGCGCTCGGCGCGACCACGACGCGGGAGGAGGTGCCGGCGGCCGCCGCCTTGAGGGTGGGCGCGTGACTCGCCAGGATGATGGGGGTCGCCAAGACGGAGGCGGCGGGCGCCCAGACGGCGGTGCTCGCCACGACGGCAACGACGGGCGGCAGGCCGGTGGCGGCGGACGCTTCGACGGAGGCCCTCGCTTCCAAGACGGCGCCCCCCGCCAAGATGCTGGCGGCTCCCGCTACCAGGACGACGACTTCTCCTACCGCGACCAAGACCGCAACCGCGGCTTCGACTACGGTCCTCCGCCGCCTTGGTGGGAAGAGCAACAGCGAAGGGAGGCGGCGCTGGCGAGCCGACGCGCGGATGGGTTGCCGGCCAAGGGTGGCGGCGACTGATACGTCTCCGACGTATCGATAATTTCTTATGTTCTATGCCATATTATTGATGATACCTACATGTTTTATGCACACTTTATGTCATATTCGTGCATTTTCTGGAACTAACCTATTAACAAGATGCCGAAGTGCCGGTTCCTGTTTTCTCGCTGTTTTTGGTTTCGAAATCCTAGTAACGAAATATTCTCGGAATTGGACGAAACAAAGACCCGGGGCCCTATTTTTCCACGGAGCTTCCGGAAGACCGAAGAACACACGAAGTGGGGCCACGAGGTGTCCAGGCTATAGGGCGGCGCGGCCCAAGCCCTGGCCGCGCCGACCTATAGCGTGGGCCCCTCGTGACGCCCCTTGACCTGCCCTTCCGCCTACTTAAAGCCTCCGTCGCGAAACCCCTAATGCGAAAAACCACGATACGGAAAACCTTACTGAGACGCCGCCGCCGCCGATCCCATCTCGGGGGATTCTGGAGATCTCCTCGGGCACCCTGCCGGAGAGGGATTCATCTCCCGGAGGACTCTACACCGCCATGGTCGCCTCCGGAGTGATGAGTGAGTAGTTCACCCCTGGACTATGGGTCCATAGCGATAGCTAGATGGTTGTCTTCTCCTCATTGTGCTTCATTGTTGGATCTTGTGAGCTGCCTAACATGATCAAGATCATCTATTTGTAATACTCTATGTTGTGTTTGTCGGGATCCGATGGATAGAGAATACCATGTCATGTTAATTATCAAGTTATTACATATGTGTTGTTTATGATCTTGCATGCTCTCCGTTTCTAGTAGAGGCTCTGGCCAAGTTTTTACTTTTAACTCCAAGAGGGAGTATTTATGCTCGATAGTGGGTTCATGCTCGCATTGACACTCGGGACGAGTGACGAAAGTTCTAAGGTTGTGTTGTGCTTGTTGCCACTAGGGATAAAACATTGGCGCTATGTCCGAGGATGTAGTTGTTGATTACATTACGCACCATACTTAATGCAATTGTCTGTTGTTTAGCAACTTAATACTGGAGGGGTTCGGATGATAACCTGAAGGTGGACTTTTTAGGCATAGATGCAGTTGGATGGCGGTCTATGTACTTTGTCGTAATACCCAATTAAATCTCACTATACTTATCATGTCATGTATGTGCATTGTTATGCCCTCTCTATTTGTCAATTGCCCGACTGTAATTTGTTCACCCAACATGCTTTTATCTTATGGGAGAGACACCTCTAGTGAGCTGTGGACCCCGGTCCATTCTTTAATACTTGAAATACAAATCTGCTTGCAATACTTGTTTTACTTGTTTTCTCTCGCAAACAATCATCTTCCACACAATACGGTTAATCCTTTGTTACAGCAAGCCGGTGAGATTGACAACCTCCTCTGTTTCGTTGGGGCAAAGTACTTTGGTTGTGTTGTGCAGGTTCCACGTTGGCGCCGGAATCTCTGGTGTTGCGCCGCACTACGTCCCGCCGCCATCAACCTTCAACGTGCTTCTTGGCTCCTCCTGGTTCGATAAACCTTGGTTTCTTTCTGAGGGAAAACTTGCTGCTGTGCGCATCATACCTTCCTCTTGGGGTTGCCCAACGAACGTGTGAAATACACGCCATCAAGCTCTTTTTCAGGCGCCGTTGCGTGGGAGATCAAGACACGCTGCAAGGGAGTCTCCACTTCTCAATCTCTTTACTTTGTTTTTGTCTTGCTTTATTTTATTTACTACTTTGTTTGCTGCACTTATATCAAAACACAAAAAAATTAGTTGCTAGCTTTACTTTATTTACTATCTTGTTTGCTATATCAAAAACACAAAAAAATTAGTTTACTTGCATTTACTTTATCTAGTTTGCTTTATTTACTACTGCTAAAATGGCCAACCCTGAAAATACTAAGTTATGTGACTTCACTAGCACAAATAATAATGATTTCTTATGCACACCTATTGCTCCACCTGCTACTACAGCAGAATTCTTTGAAATTAAACCTGCTTTACTTAATCTTGTCATGAGAGAGCAATTTTCTGGTGTTAATTCTGATGATGCTGCTGCCCATCTCAATAATTTTGTTGAACTATGTGAAATGCAAAAGTATAAAGATGTAGATGGTGACATTATAAAATTAAAATTGTTCCCTTTCTCATTAAGAGGAAGAGCTAAAGATTGGTTGCTATCTCTTCCTAAGAATAGTATTGATTCTCGGACTAAATGCAAGGATGCTTTTATTGGTAGATATTATCCCCCTGCTAAAATTATATCTTTGAGGAGTAGCATAATGAATTTTAAACAATTGGATAATGAACATGTTGCTCAAGCTTGGGAAAGAATGAAATCTCTGGTTAAAAATTGCCCAACCCATGGACTCGACTACTTGGATGATCATCCAAACCTTCTATGCGAGGACTAAATTTTTCTTCGCGGAATTTATTGGATTCAGCTGCTGGAGGTACCTTTATGTCCATCACTCTTGGTGAAGCAACAAAGCTCCTTGATAATATGATGGTTAATTACTCTGAATGGCACACGGAAAGAGCTCCACAAGGTAAGAAGGTAAATTCGTTGAAGAATCCTCTTCCTTGAATGATAAGGTTGATGCTATTATGTCTATGCTTGCGAATTATAGGACTAATGTTGATCCTAATAATGTTCCATTAGCTTCATTGGTTGCTCAAGAAGAACATGTTGATGTAAACTTCATTAAAAATAATAATTTCAACAACAATGCTTATCGGAACAATTCTAGTAATAACTATAGGCCATATCCTTATAATAATGGTAACGGTTATGCTAATTCTTATGGGAATTCTTACAACAATAATAGGAATACACCCCCTGGATTTGAAGCCATGCTTAAAGAATTTATTAGTACACAAACTGCCTTTAACAAATCTGTTGAGGAAAAGCTCAATAAAATTGATATTCTTGTTTCTAGAGTTGATAGTCTTGCCTCCGATGTTGATCTTTTGAAATCGAAAGTTATGCCTAATAGGGATATTGAAAATAAAATTGTTACTACAGCAAATGCCATCCAAGTTAGAATTAATGAGAATATAAGATTAATGGCTGAACTGCGAGCTAGGTGGGATAGAGAAGAAAATGAAAAACTAGCTAAAAAAGAAAATGTAGCTAAAGTTTGGACTATTACCACCACTAGCAATGTTAATGATTCATATGTTGCTGCACCTCCTACTATCCATGATAAAATAATTGGTGTTGGCAATGCTTCTACTCCTAGTGCAAAGCGCGCAAAATTACCTGAAACTGCTAAAACTGCTGAAACTGCTTGTGATAAAGCTGCTGAAATTTTTTCCAACCTTGGGGATGATAATCCCATTGCTTTAGATTGTAATGATTTAGATTTTGATGATTGCCATATCTCTGAAGTTATAAAGTTCTTGCAAAAACTTGCTAAAAGTCCCAATGCTAGTGCTATAAATTTGGCTTTCACAAAACATATTACAAATGCTCTCATAAAAGCTAGAGAAGAGAAACTAAAACTTGAAACTTCTATTCCTAGAAAGCTAGAGGATGGTTGGGAGCCCATCATTAAAATGAGAGTCAAAGATTTTGATTGTAATGCTTTATGTGATCTTGGTGCAAGTATTTCGTTATGCCTAAAAAAGTCTATGATATGCTTGACTTGCCACCATTGAAAAATTGTTATTTGGATGTTAATCTCGCTGATAATGCTAAAAAGAAACCTTTGGGGAAAGTTGATAATGTTCATATTATGGTTAACAATAACCTTGTCCCCGTTGATTTTGTTGTCTTGGATATTGAATGCAATGCATCTTGCCCCATTATATTGGGAAGACCTTTTCTTCGAACCGTTGGTGCTACTATTGATATAAAGGAAGGTAATATTAAATATCAATTTCCTCTCAAGAAAGGTATGGAACACTTCCCTAGAAAGAGAATGAAGGTACCTTATGATTCTATCATTAGAACAAATTATGATGTTGATGCTTCATCCTTCGATGTTACTTGAGATACACTTTACTGCGCCTAGCTGAAAGGCGTTAAAGAAAAGCGCTTATGGGAGACAACCCATGTTTTTACTCCAGTATTTTTGTTTTATATTTGTGTCTTGGAAGTTGTTTACTACTGTAGCAACCTCTCCTTATCTTAGTTTTGAGTTTTGTTGTGCCAAGTAAAGTCTTTGATGGAAAAGTAGGTACTAGATTTGGATTACTGCGCAGTTTCAGAATTCTTCGCTGTCACGAATCTGGGTCTATCTCCCTGTAGGTAGCTCAGAAAATTACGCCAATTTACGAGCGTGATCCTCAGATATGTACGCAACTTTCATTCAATTTGAGCATTTTCGTTTGAGCAAGTCTGGTGGCTTAATAAAATCCATCTTTACGGACTGTTCTGTTTTGACAGATTCTGTCTTTTATTTCGCATTGCCTCTTTTGCTATGTTGGATGAATTTCTTTGATCCACTAATGTCCAGTAGCTTTATGCAATGTCCAGAAGTGTTAAGAATGATTGTGTCACCTCTGAACATGTGAATTTTTATTATGCACTAACCCTCTAATGAGTTGTTTCGAGTTTGGTGTGGAGGAAGTTTTCAAGGGTCAAGAGAGGAGTATGATGCAATATGATCAAGGAGAGTGAAAGCTCTAAGCTTGGGGATGCCCCGGTGGTTCACCCCTGCATATATTAAGAAGACTCAAGCGTCTAAGCTTGGGGATGCCCAAGGCATCCCCTTCTTCATCGACAACATTATCGAGGTTCCTCCCCTGAAACTATATTTTTATTCGGCCACATCTTATGTACTTTGCTTGGAGCGTCGGTTTGTTTTTGTTTTTTGTTTTGTTTGAATAAAATGGATCCTAGCATTCACTTTATGGGAGAGAGACACGCTCCGCTGTTGCATATGGACAAATATGTCCTTAGGCTCTACTCATAGTATTCATGGCGAAGTTCTTCTTCGTTAAATTGTTATATGGTTGGAATTGGAAAATGATACATGTAGTAAATTGCTATAATGTCTTGGATAATTTGATACTTGGCAATTGTTGTGCTCATGTTTAAGCTCTTGCATCATATACTTTGCACCCATTAATGAAGAAATACTTAGAGCTTGCTAATTTGGTTTGCATATTTGGTTTCTCTAGAGTCTAGATAACATCTAGTATTGAGTTTTGAACAACAAGGAAGACGGTATGGAGTCTTATAATGTTTACCATATGTCTTTTATGTGAGTTTTGCTGTACCGTTCATCCTTGTGTTTGTTTCAAATAACCTTGCTAGCCTAAACCTTGTATCGAGAGGGAATACTTCTCATGCATCCAAAATCCTTGAGCCAACCACTATGCCATTTGTGTCCACCATACCTACCTACTACATGGTATTTATCCGCCATTCCAAAGTAAATTGCTTGAGTGCTACCTTTAAAATTCCATCATTCACCTTTGCAATATATAGCTCATGGGACAAATAGCTTAAAAACTATTGTGGTATTGAATATGTACTTATGCACTTTATCTCTTATTAAGTTGCTTGTTGAGCGATAACCATGTTTCGGGGACGCCATCAACTATTCTTTGTTGAATATCATGTGAGTTGCTATGCATGTCCGTCTTGTCCGAAGCAAGAGAGATCTACCACCTTCATGGTTGGAGCATGCATATTGTTAGAGAAGAACTTTGGGCCGCTAACTAAAGCCATGATTCATGGTGGAAGTTTCAGTTTGGACATATATCCTCAATTTCATATGAGAATAATAATTGTTGCCACATGCTTATGCATTAAAGAGGAGTCCATTATCTGTTGTCCATGTTGTCCCGGTATGGATGTCTAAGTTGAGAATAATCAAAAGCGAGAAATCCAAAATGCGAGCTTTCTCCTTAGACCTTTGTACAGGCGGCATGGAGGTACCCCATTGTGACACTTGGTCAAAACATGTGCATCGCAAAGATCCGGTAGTCCAAGTGTGGATTTTGTACACACAAGCATGGGTGTGGGTGTACTCTGTGCTGTCCGTTGGAACCTGGAGATTCGTGCAAAGTCTGGCTGGGTGGAACAATTTCCTCCACAGCTCTCATTTTCCTGTCACGTCGCTGGCCTATTTTCTCCTGCCTTTTCGCCGCGCGACAGGGGTTCGTGGCCGCTCATGTCGGGGACATACCCAGGCAGAGACGCGTAGGGGGGCCGGTACTCCATCCCCAACCTCTCTCTCCGGTCATCTCTTCCGGTCGCTGCAACTGCTTCCCGGCCATCCCCAACCTCTCTCCTCTCCTCGTGCTGTAGCCGCTAGGAAAGCATCCTTGATTTTTGCCCAGCCCCAACCTCACTCCATTCCCCCCAACCTCCCTCCTCTCCTGGCCGCAGCGCCAAACAGGCAGCTGCGGGGCGCCGCCGGGAGTCCTGCCCCTAGAGGCGTCTCCACCGTGCCGCCGAGCAAGCAGGTACAGTATGCCGTCGCCGGAATCAGATTTGTTCTCTTCCCCTTTCTTTGAGTGTTGAAACTGTACTTACGGCGTCGTCTGCGGTGTGCAGGCAATGGCCACTGGGAAAACTTCGGAGTAGGCAGTTTCACAGTGTTTGGAAGGTTTCGATTCGGGGAATTTCTTCTCCCCTGTACCGGAGTACACCTGCTCGCTCATACCTCCTCCTGGGGCATCGCAAGGCGGCGACTCCAGCAGCTGCGACGCTGAAGGCACCACAGACGTCGAGGAGGGAGGTGCTCAAGTCCTTCGCGCCGACGACGGGGGTGGGGGAGAAGGGTGGAGCTGCGAAGATGGCGGCGGCGCAACACTGGGATGCGGCATGGGCGAGCGTCTGGCCCAAGATCTGGGTCGTGGCCTCGACGGCGACGCTGCCCAGGATCTTGGCCCTGGCATCGACGGGGCCAGCGGCATCGATGGTGCCGGGAACGGAACTTCGAGTGCAAAACAGAAAAGGTAAAGCGCAAGCATCTTCTATTTCAATTCCAACTCATCGTACAAGATTCACTGGGCTCAGAAAAATATCGGGAGAAAAACAAACGCTTATTGCAAGTTCTGTAACTAGATTTTATTCTGTGCCTCTTTGATTTGCCACTGTAAAATTAAAGAGATCCTTGTTGCATTTTTTCCAGCTGAACTCTGCAAGATGCCATAGCTTCAACTGTGTCGGTTATGATATGAAAAATGCTCCATTTTACTACACATTTTGTCAGTGCATAAAATTCTTATGTATTGGTCCAGAGCAACTGAACAACATTTTCCCATCCGACCATTTTTGATGCAAAACACTGTTTTTGCTTATTAGATGCTGCTGTATTCGCTGAGTAAACTAAGAGGTCGTGTTCTTATGTAGGTTTAGAGGCCGGCAAGGATCTGATGTCCGAGTTGGGCGTATGAGTTCTACAATCCTTTATCGAAAAATGAGTTCTACAATCTGTATTCATGGGAGGTTGGTTTTGGCATTAGATATGGCCATAGCTACATGAACGGGGAACATTATAAGTCATCGCAGGACCTGATATGCCAGCTAGAGGTAAAAACATCTTGCCATCTCCATCAGTCTTTGTGATGCCCCTGTGATGTCGTTTTGTTATTAATTGGTTGTCACTGGAACATGAATGCTCGTTTTTTTTTTCTTCTCACAGGGGTTTGACAAGAGAGACAAAAATGATTCACCACAGTGTGGATGCAAGGCGATGATCCTTTTTCACAGGTCAGATGACCATGGTTGGTTTGTGGAGACAAATTGGCCAGATCACAACCATCCGCTGTCTGACAATTGCGGTGAGAAAATGCAATGGAACTCACACAAGAGGATTGACCAAGCAACGAAAGACACCGTCCGCTGCTTGAGAGAGAACAATATTAGCCTCGGCAAAGTGCATTGTATTCTTGGCAGCATGCACTGATCTGGTGATAACCTCCCGTTCCCGAAAAAGTCGCTCCGCACCATCTGTCAGCAGATAGCATTTTCTCAAAAAGATGATGACATAAAGAAAACAATAGATTTCTTTCGGAGCATGAGGTCTGTGGATCCAGATTTTGCTTTCAGGATTGATCTTGATCCTGAAGGTAGAATAAAGAATCTCATATGGACATCTGGTCGAAGCAGGCGGCAGTAATCATGTTTTGGCGATGTAGTTGTGTTCGACACAACCTGCAACCCCGGTGTCCATTACTTCTACCAGAAAAAAATCAAATGTTCCTGTTATTCCTTTTTTTTTGTTTGTTTAGGTTGCTCACCACATACACCATGTTATTCGTTTGACGTACTTGTCCTTGTCTTTTTTTTTGCAGATCAGTGTCGGGCCATGGAGGTGGCTATCGGCATGGGGGGACTAATCCTAGAACTGGAAGTCTTCAAAAGAAGCCACGGAGGCAGAACAAATGTAGCAACTGTGGGGGCGCCGGGCATAATTCCGTGACATGTACTGCTAGTGTGGAAGTACAGGATGATTAGTGCAAGGACTCCAATTAGAGTTTCATGATGTACCTCAATTGTAATTTTCTTGACTTCTTCTGTTGCATTTCCAGTTTGAAAACTTTGTAATGCTACAGCCATAGCAATTCTCATCTGCTTCGTTATGGCGTTTGACATATGAGAATGCTCAAATTATGTGTTATGCACTTTGCAAATGAAAAATTATGGTTCTGTGCAAAGTGTCATATCCCTGGTAGAGAGCAACTGAACAACTGTCGTAGAGGAATGTCTGTAGAATGATGTATGTGCTTATAATTGTTGTCTGTTTTTAATTTTCTGCTGAGTTCTCCAATTTCACATCCTAGCCATTGTCAGGTTTAATTTGAGGATACTTAGAAGTTTGGGGTGCAAAGTGTTCTGCCAATAATATATCCAGATGTTTGCGCTCAAAAAAAAAAATGGTGTGCTGGGGAACAGAATACTCTGGCTAGTTAAACACCTTCTGAAGAACCATAGCTGCTAGCGACTCTGGTTGTGCCTCCTTGATGTGTTACTCCCTTGTAAAAAAGGGGCACTATATGCTTACATTTGAGCAAGATAGGAATTCTGCCCAGAAAACTGGCTTCATCGTGTAGAACACAAAATCAACCAAAGCAAAACCTGGAGATGTCGGACTCTGTTCCGTCCAGCGTCGAACCTGAGCACGTCTCGTGCTTGACCTCAGTGTCTACTGGTACAGTATCGCAGGGCACTATGGTTCCAGAGAGCTCACTGGAGATCTCGTCGGTCAGTTCGTTTTGCCTGATATTTTTCATTCACGCAGTAATGGATTCATTTTCAATTGGTTTCGATCTTTGCTGACGTCTGACACCCGCCGCCCGCCGCCGCGACCTCCGGATCCTCCGGCGGAGCAGCACTCGCCGCCGCACCCGCCCCATCCTGCGGTGGAACCGCACCCACCGCCGCATCCTACGGCTCTGGCGCTTCCGCCGCGGCCACCCAATCCGGCGCCGCCGCCACCGCTGGTGGTGCCGCGCATGGTAGACTGACATGGTGCTACTCCAGTTGACAGTTGAGAGATGGTGGAGGAGAGTGGGGAATCGGGAGGAGAGGCTCTACTGCCGGTCTTGTCGGGTGAGAAGGGATATGCAGCAGCGCATCGTGGAGTGAAATCCGTGTCTGGTGGCTTTCGGCTTCTGTTCACGGAACCAACTAATTTTAGAGAAATGAGTGAAAAAGAGCCAAACAACTTCTCTCACCTAACATCTTGTCCGAATCTCAAAGCATCCAATGGCTCCGGTAACACCCACACCCATGCTTGGGTGTACAAATGTATTTCCGGCTTTATTACTACCGTTGACAAAATTGTTTCATGTTTTCAAAATAAAAGCTCTAGCACAAATATAGCAATCGATGCTTTCCTCTTTGAAGGACCATTCTCTTTACTTTTATGTTGAGTCAGTTCACCTATTTTCTCTCCACCTCAAGAAGCAAACACTTGTGTGAACCGTGCATTGATTCCTACATATTTGCATATTGTACTTGTTATATTACTCTATGTTGACAATTATCCATGAGATATACATGTTACAAGTTGAAAGCAACCGCTGAAACTTAATCTTCCTTTGTGTTGCTTCAATACCTTTACTTTGATTTATTGCTTTATGAGTTAACTCTTATGCAAGACTTATTAATACTTGTCTTGAAGTACTATTCATGAAAAGTCTTTGATATATGATTCACCTGTTTACTCATGTTATCACCATTGTTATGATCGCTGCATCCACTACATATGTTTACAAATAGTATGATCAAAGTTATGATGGCATATCACTTCAGAAATTATCTTTGTTATCGTTTTACCTGCTCGGGACGAGCAGAACTAAGCTTGGGGATGCTTGATACGTCTCCGACGTATCGATAATTTCTTATGTTCTATGCCATATTATTGATGATACCTACATGTTTTATGCACACTTTATGTCATATTCGTGCATTTTCCGGAACTAACCTATTAACAAGATGCCGAAGTGCCGGTTCTCGTTTTCTCGCTGTTTTTGGTTTCAGAAATCCTAGTAACGAAATATTCTCGGAATTGGACGAAACAAAGACCCGGGGCCCTATTTTTCCACGGAGCTTCCGGAAGACCGAAGAACACACGAAGTGGGGCCACGAGGTGGCCAGGCTATAGGGCGGGCCGCGCCGACCTATAGCGTGGGCCCCTCGTGACGCCCCTTGACCTGCCCTTCCGCCTACTTAAAGCCTCCGTCGCGAAACCCCTGATGCGAAAAACCACGATACGGAAAACCTTACCGAGACGCCGCCGCCGCCGATCCCATCTCGGGGGATTCTGGAGATCTCCTCCGGCACCCTGCCGGAGAGGGGATTCATCTCCCGGAGGACTCTACACCGCCATGGTCGCCTCCGGAGTGATGAGTGAGTAGTTCACCCCTGGACTATGGGTCCATAGCAGTAGCTAGATGGTTGTCTTCTCCTCATTGTGCTTCATTGTTGGATCTTGTGAGCTGCCTAACATGATCAAGATCATCTATTTGTAATACTCTATGTTGTGTTTGTCGGGATCCGATGGATAGAGAATACCATGTCATGTTAATTATCAAGTTATTACATATGTGTTGTTTATGATCTTGCATGCTCTCCGTTTCTAGTAGAGGCTCTGGCCAAGTTTTTACTTTTAACTCCAAGAGGGAGTATTTATGCTCGATAGTGGGTTCATGCCTGCATTGACACTTGGGACAGTGACAAAAGTTCTAAGGTTGTGTTGTGCTGTTGCCACTAGGGATAAAACATTGGCGCTATGTCCGAGGATGTAGTTGTTGATTACATTACGCACCATACTTAATGCAATTGTCCGTTGTTTAGCAACTTAATACCGGAGGGGGTTCGGATGATAACTCTGAAGGTGGACTTTTTAGGCATAGATGCAGTTGGATGGCGGTCTATGTACTTTGTCGTAATGCCCAATTAAATCTCACTATACTTATCATGTCATGTATGTGCATTGTTATGCCCTCTCTATTTGTCAATTGCCCGACTGTAATTTGTTCACCCAACATGCTTTTATCTTATGGGAGAGACACCTCTAGTGAACTGTGGACCCCGGTCCATTCTTTAATACTGAAATACAAATCTGCTGCAATACTTGTTTTACTCTTTTCTCTGCAAACAATCATCTTCCACACAATACGGTTAATCCTTTGTTACATCAAGCCGGTGAGATTGACAACCTCACCGTTTCGTTGGGGCAAAGTACTTTGGTTGTGTTGTGCGGGTTCCACGTTGGCGCCGGAATCTCGGTGTTGCGCCGCACTACGTCCCGCCGCCATCAACCTTCAACGTGCTTCTTGGCTCCTCCTGGTTCGATAAACCTTGGTTTCTTTCTGAGGGAAAACTTGCTGCTGTGCGCATCATACCTTCCTCTTGGGGTTGCCCAACGAACGTGTGAAATACACGCCATCAGCGACCGCTCCGATGCCGCGGGTCAGGGAGACCGTGCGGCCCAGGGCCCGCGCCCTCAACACAAGAACAAAGCCAGGAAGAATCAGGGCGAGGGAAGCCAACAACAGCCTAAGGGGAAGGCTAAGCAAAACCCGCCACCGCGGACAAGGGCTCCGGCGGCGGGGGAATGCTTCAAATGCGGTAGGGAGGGCCACTACCAATCGGACTGCACCTTCGACCCCCTCTGCGTCGTGTGCAGCGGCGAGGGCCACTCCTCCGCTAACTGCCCCTCGAGGGGGAAGGGGCTGAGGCTCCAGACCATGGGTCACGCCATCTCCGGCGGGGGCTTCTACAACATCGACGTCGAGCCAATGCGTAGTGGGCTGGGCAATGGGGAGGTCTTTGCCGCCATTATCAAGTTCGATTCGGCGCCTCTCTCGGAGTCCCAACTCTCGGATGAACTGAAGCATCTCGTCGACGAGCTTTGGGACTGGCAGGTGCAGAGGCTCTCCGATACTGAGTTTTCGGTCGTCTTCCCCACACGCCAGACCCTTCGGCTCAGCACTGGGAGCGGGAAGCTCCACCTCCCTCTCAGCAAGACAGACACCCAGATCCGCGAGGCCTTCCTTGCTCCCAAGCCCACCCTGGTTCTTCCTTCCACGTGGGTCCGTCTGTCGGGGGTACCGGAGGACCTGATGACCCGGGATCGACTCATGGCGGGATTCACCATGATCGGGAGGCCGATTGACGTTGATGAGCTCTCCATACAAAAACGCGACCGCGAGCCGATCCGCATGCGCTTTCACTGCCGCTACCCCGACCGCATCAAGGGCTCGGTGCAAATCTTTGTGAACGGCGAGGGGTACATCGTCGGCGTTCAGGCTGAGGCCCCTCCTCGTGGTACTCCGGGTGCAGGGTCAGGGGGCCCTCCACCGCCGCCCAATGACGGTCACGATGATGATGAAGACTCCGATGAGATCCCCTCGGATAGCGAATGGAACAAGCACCGCCGCAGCCAAGACAAGAACAAAGATGCCTCCCAGGACAAGGGTGGAGCATCTGGACCCTCCAACTCCAACCCTCCGCCGGTTCTGAGCAAGCAGGGGCTGCCAGTGACCACTGCCCTGGCCATGACGGAGCGCCACTTTGATCAATATGGCTCCAACATGGATGCCGCGGCGGAGATCCTCCCCTCCCTCTCCCTCCTCGAGCCTTCCAAGAGCAAGCTTGCTGTCCACCTGGTCCCGGCGAGCGGCGTGGATGGGATCCGCCCCCTTGCTACCGACTCCCTGGATTCCTTGGACTCGGCTGACATGGACTCGCAGATCACTGACCCGGCCCCCTCATGGGTGGACGACAGCCAACAGGCGGAGGGCCCGCCGACCAAGATGGCCAAACTCACTTCGGCCAACAACCTGGGTGGCTCGGCTGAGGTGGAGGTGGTCGACGCTTCGGATGATGAAGAGATGCCGCTACCCAACGACGATGGAGTCCGCAAGAACCTGCTGAAGGAGCTGTCCGAGGCTGCCCCTTTGGCGCAAGCTCGCCGCTCTAAGGCCGTCTACTCCAAGCGGGCGGCCTCGGCGACTCCGGCGGTGAGGAAGAGCGCGAGGTCCCAGGGTGCCACGGCGGGCACCTCCGCCCTCCTCCGCGCCCAGAGACTCACGGCGGAGAAGAATCTGGAGGGCAAGGCCTGCCCCAACACCTCCTCTGTGAAAGGTAACGACTTCGCTATCCTTGATCTTCTCTCGGATGCTCATTTGTCCTCAGTTGTTCGCGATAGTTGCTTGGTTCTTTCTCCCACGAAGGCTGACCCGGGCGAAGCTTTGTCCATCATCCGGGCTAAAGAAAAGGTGCAAGCGGCGCTTGCCGAGACTGCGCGCCGCCTGGAGTTGGAAGCCAAGGCTGCGGCGGCGGCCAAAGCTGCGTTGGTCGCTGTGGCTGGGGAGGCTCCTAGGGGGGAGCCGGCCCATACTCCTGGGGTGGAGCAGCCCGATGATCTGGCCACATCTCCGGTCGCGCTGGGCTCACCTAGGGCGGTGGTCCCGGCGTCCGTGGGCGCGACAGGGGCGCCTTCTGCGGGGGCAGTCGCGGCCCCGGTGCCTACTCGCTCCCGCCCAAGAAGATCCTGTGCTAAGGCCCCTGCTCTTACTGTCTCCAAGAGGCAGTACAAAAAACGATCGAGCTTCGAAATGAGAGCTCTCTTCTACAACCTGCGGGGGTTTGGGGGACAAGGGCGTCGCACCCAACTCCGCGATTACATGCAACGCGACCGAGTCGACATCCTTGGCCTACAAGAGACGGTTCGCCAAGATTTCTCGGACTCGGAGCTCAGGAGCCTCGAGTGCGGTGGCCAATTCTGCTGGAACTGGCTGCCGGCCTCGGGACAATCCGGGGGGATGCTCCTGGGGTTCCGTGATGAATGTTTTGAGGTGGGGACCTGGCGGAAAGGGAGGTTCTTTATTAGCGCCGACCTCTTCCATCGCAGCCGTAGAACTAAATGGACTTGCATCCTAGTCTATGGCCCGGCTGACCACTCTAGGACTAGGGAGTTCCTGGAGGAGCTCTCCTCTGAGGTCGAGGGGTGTAGGCTCCCTCTGATCGTTGGGGGTGACTTCAACCTCATCCGTGGCCCCAGAGATAAGAGCAACGACAATATCAATTGGCCAAGGGTGCGCCAATTCAACGACGCCATCGCTAGCCTTTCCCTTAGAGAGCTCAACAGAACTGGGGCAAGGTTCACCTGGACCAACAAGCAACTCTCCCCCATCCGCTCGGTCCTAGATAGGGTCTTCGTCTCCACTTCCTGGGAGTCGCTCTACCCCTTGTGCTCTCTCACGGCGGTTACTAGGGTGGGATCCGACCATAACCCCCTCCTCCTTGATGACGGCGAACATGGGATTCGCCGACCGTCGAGATTCTTCTTCCAATCCCGGTGGCTTAGGGTAGCCGGCTTTGAGCGAGATGATCAGGGGAAACTGATCTCCTGCATCCAGGATCGGGGACCTCACCGTTGCAGCATTGACCTTTGGCAGTGCATTGCGAGGTGCCTTCGGCAACACCTAAGAGGTTGGGGGGCCAACTTAGGCAAACAGAGGCGGGAGGCAAGGGACAACCTCCTCGCCCAGATTAAGGAGCTGGACACTCTAGCTGACTCCTCTGGTCTCGACGAGGAGGGTTGGGCCCTCCGCTACTTCCTCGAGGATCAGATTGTGCAGCTAGACGGCGCAGAGGAAGACTACTGGAGACAACGCAGCAGACTCCAATGGACCCTAAAGGGTGACTCCTGCACCGCCTTCTTCCACGCCTACGCCAACGGGAGGCGTAGGAAGTGCCTCATTCCTCGCCTGCTGACTGACGAGGGCGAGATCTCAGAACAGGCTGAGCTGATGGGGCACGTTCACCAGTTCTACCAAGGCTTAATGGGCGCTGAGGGGGAGGAAAGGGCTTTCTCTCTTGCTCAGGACCTTTGGCCACCTAACAAGAGAATTTCTGATGAGGAGAACCGGAGCCTTGAGCTTACCTTTACCCCGGCTGAGTTAGATGAGGTGCTCGCGGGCATGAAACCCGACTCGGCTCCCAGGCCCGGATGGGCTTCCGGTCCTCTTCTTCAAGAAATTTTGGGATCTTCTGAAGGGTCCGATCCTCCGGATCCTGAACGACTTCGCCCTAGGGAGGGTTGATATCGCGCGCCTCAATTTTGGAGTCATCAGTCTTATTCCGAAAGTTCAGGGGGCAGACACCATCAAACAGTTTAGACCCATTGCTTTAATCAATGTTATTTTTAAATTCATTGCCAAGGCTTACGCTACCCGCCTTGCCCCGCTTGCGCATAGGACGATTGACCGCAGCCAATCGGCATTCATCAAAGGAAGATGCCTGCACGAGGGCGTGCTTGCACTCCATGAGATCGCCCACGAGTTGAGGGTTAAGAAACTCAAGGGCCTCCTTCTCAAACTTGACTTTGAGAAGGCCTTCGATCGGGTAAGTTGGGACTTCCTGAGAGAAGTTCTGTTGAGAAAGGGCTTCTCCCTATGATCGTTCACCGCTTGATGCAACTCGGTCTCGGGTGGCCGGACCGCGATCAACGTGAACGGTGTCATCGGGGATAACTTCAGAAACGCGCGCGGAGTGCGACAAGGGGACCCTCTTTCCCCGATCTTGTTTGACTTCATGGTGGATTCCCTGGCTGCTATTATCGCCAGGGCTACCGAGTCTGGGCACCTCAAGGGTGTGGTGCCCCACCTGATCCCCGGCGGGATCACCCACCTCCAATATGCGGATGACACCCTGATTATGATCGAGCCATCCGACTTGGGGTTGGCCAACCTTAAGCTCCTGCTACTATGCTTCGAGAACATGTCCGGGCTTAAGATTAACTTCGCTAAGAGCGAAGCGGTCGTGACAGGGGTCCCTGACCTGGAACGTCAGCGGGTGGCTGACGCCCTTAACTGCAAGCTGGGGAGCCTGCCGTTACACTACCTCGGCTTACCGGTCAGCGACCGCCCCCTCTCTGTTGCGGACTGGAACTTCCTCACAGAAAAGGTTGGCCATAGGGTGGAGCCGTGGCAGGGTCTGTTCCTTGCATCCGCCGGCAGGCTAGAGCTCACCAACTCCTGCCTCTCTAGCTTGCCGATGTTTGCAATGGGCCTTTATCTGCTACATGACACGACGCATGCGGCGATGGATAGACACCGGTCCCGCTTCTTTTGGGAGGGAGTGGGACCCAAACGTAAGTACCATATGGTAGACTGGGCGTCGGTGTGCAAACCACGCGAGGTTGGAGGGTTGGGAATCCTCAACACCAAGTTCATGAACATCGCCCTCATGCTTAAATGGATCTGGAAGATCTACCAGAATGAGGAGGGCCTGTGGGCGGTCCTTCTTAGGGCCAAATACCTGGGGGACCACGATTTGTTCTCTCCGATGGTGCCCACCAAAGGATCGCAATGCAGGAACGCCATCCGGAAGATCAAATGGTACTTCAAAATGGGTGCGAAGCATCGGGTGAACAATGGGCGGCGGACCTACTTCGGTTAGACCGGTGGACGGGCACGGGGCCCCTTCGCTTTACTTTCCCTAGGTTGTTCGCTCTGCTGCGATAACCACTTCGCAACTGTTCGGGGGTTAGGTCCAGCGGGAGCTGGAATATCCGCTTTCGGCGCTCCTTCGGCCTTGCAGAGAGAGTGGAATGGGACAACCTCTGCAGGATCTTTGACCTTTCGCCGATCTCGGAGGGTGAAGATGTGGTTCGATGGGCGCTTGAGCAATCTGGGGAGTACTCCACCTGTTCGATGTACTCCAAATTGTCCCGGGGTGGGACGGTCACGCACTTCAAGGAAATTTGGCGCACTAGAGTCCCGCCAAAGATCTGGGTCTTCCTTTGGAAACTCATCCGAGGAAGGCTCCCGTCAGGGGACCAATTAGTTAAGCGACACGGGCCATCGAACGGGCGGTGTCCCCTTTGTGGCGAATGGGAAACTTGCGACCACATCTTTTTCTCTTGCCACATCGCGAAATTTATGTGGGCAGGGATAAGGGACCTTCTTTCCTGCTCATGGAACCCAGCAGGGGCTGCGGACTTCATCGCCATTGCCAACGGCTTGTCGGGTAGACTCCGTAGGATAGCTTGGTTTACTTTCGCAGCCCAATGCTCGGACGCCGTGGAACATCCGTAACAAGTTAGCTATCGAGGGCTCTCTCATCTCCGGCCCGGCTGATGCTATCTTCAAAATGTCTATCTACATGCAGAGCTGGAGGGTTCCGGTCGGACCGAGGGACAGAGCACCGCTGGACGTGGCGCCGGACGAGGTTAGGAGGCTACACGCGAGGACCCGGGATGGAGGACAATGACGCCATCGACGATCGCCTGTTGCCGCTACCACCCGCTCCTCTTGCTTCACCTTCCCTGTCTATCATTTGTGTTGTTCTTGGTATCAGACTTGGTTGTATGGCATCAGTACTTTAGAGGCATCAGACTTATGTTGGGTGTGTGTTGTATCGCTACTATGTGGTTGCCGTGATGGCTTTATATATAAAGCCGGGCCAAGGGCCTTCTGTTTAAAGTAAATTTGCCGATGGCAATCGCCGAGGAAATAGCACCTAACACCACATGTTGGTGGCTTTTTTGCAAGGAACCACAACATGTGTTTGTTTTTGCATAGAACACCATATTTTGCTGTAATCACTTGCATAAAGCACATAGCCAATCATTAAAATCTTTAATAGCCATTTAACCAGTCTAGCCCGCTGCCGCGAAGCCTAATCTGGTATTTTCTCTCCTTATTCAACCGAACTAGTATGTACAGATCAATTCGTACTGATACCAGGAGGAGGTAGCCAACCTCACCAAGTCCCCAGCGACCCGAAGACTCGCACACATGTCGAGCCGATAGAGAGCTCGCGGATAGCCTGTCGCGTTGTACGTGGCGATGGTGAATGGTCCTTAGGCGCGTCACCCGTGGCGGGAGTGAGCTTGTCATGTTGTCGCGCGGGGTGTCTCAGCTGTGATGCGTTGTCCTTGACTCACCCATCCCTATCAGAGAGCTCACCATCCTCAGGTCGTCGCTGCTCAAGCACGGCAAGCACCGCAAGGCAAGGAAGCACCGGCTGGTGAGGCGGACATGTGGTGCTTCGACTGCTCAAGATGTCATCTCATATCTCATATTCCTACCACGACCTAGACAGGAAGAAGCCCGTTTGACAGCATGACCATGGATTCCCCCGGCCCCGATGTCGGTCTCATCCCCACCGTTGGTGCGGCACCTCACGTGCTGATGTTGCCGATCACCGGGGGCCGTGGTGAAGGTGTTGACTGCCAAAACCCACCGGCGGGCAGCGGCCTTGTCAACACTGTAGAGCCGGGAAGAGCCTAGAGCTGCGGCTGGCTGAGACCCCTCCGAGCGACGGCCCGCAATGCTCTTCTGGTCACACGCGGCGTTGCGAGGTGCAAGGGCGTGCCACCTGACCTATACCCGGTCGGGAAGGTGATGAGGGTGCCTCGCTTAGTTTCTGCGGGGCATACATGTAAACGTTAAATACGAGCCTCGATCGGCTCTCGGGTTATCTCGTGAATCGGCTCAAAGAGCCGATCCACCCATGATCCGTACGGGGTGCACGAATACTTGGTGGTCCTGCTTGATCAAGATAAAGCTAATGAGATCTACGACGATTTAGGGTTTTCACCGCATAATCGGATCATCCTACTCCAGGTTGGGCCTTGCGGCCACGCACGGTGCTCGTAAGCCGATCCTAAACAAGGCCAAAAAACCAACATGAAGTTGATCCTAGGAACATCCCGTTTAGGACTTGCGAACGCCACCCTACGTGCCACTCGGATCCTCCCCCTTTGTAAGGCCTAACTATTGCAGATATTAAACTAATCCTTGCGGAACAAGGAGCAATCGTAACGGATCGGATCTACTAAATAATGATCAGCGGGGTGCCGCCCCCACACCCGAGATAGGCGTGAGGGCGGCTAGATATGCAAGGGTTGCACTACGTAAGCATGCTTAAACGAAGAACAATGCTAACCCTAACACATCTAATGATAACTACGTTGCTCGCCATCAAAAACGCTTCGATACGAGCAACGCATGAACAACGTGGGGCTTGTGCTGCCTAGATCGCAAGATGCGATCTAGGCAGCATATGTCGCTTACCCGATAGAAACCCTCGAGACGAAGGAGTTGGCGATGCGCCGAGATTGGTTTGTTTTTGGGGTTGAACGTGAGTTGTTGTTTATTCCATAAACCCTAGGTACATATTTATAGTCCGGGGGACTTTCTAATGTGGGCATGCACTAAACCGTGCACGACTAAGATTCTATCTCTAAGCTAAAATAGATCTAATATGTTACGGATACACGGGCAATTAAGCCCAACTTGGTATAACGAGCCGATTCACATAATTCTCCACGTATATTTCCTTAAGCCCATCTTGACTGCGGCCCACCTCTGACTCGGTCAAATCTTGGTGATAACACATGCCCCCCTGGTTTTGGAATTGGTAATTCCAAAATCACTCTGCTTTCCTTCATCGGGTCATGTCGTGGCAGAACCGTCGCAGTATCCCTCATGGTGATGCCTTGCCTTCTCAACTTCTCTGCGTGACACTGGCAGTTTTTTTTTTTTTTTTTTTTTAGGCACCACTTCCTCGGAAGCTGCTTGTGGCATTGAATTTCCACTATATCCTCCTTCGATTTAACCGCTCCGAACGAGTTCTCCTTTGTATCTCCTCCGCATTAGCACTCCAAAAACCCTCCCAGCCACCATGTCTTCCTCCTCCTCTGCCCCATCGGATCTTGCTAGCCAATCCTCCACGTCCCGTGAGCCGACGCCGGAGTACGACGCGGCGGCGGTCCACGCGGCCAACACCCGCCGCGCCATTGCAGCGGGGGAGGAATCAGACCACGACTTCTCCATCTGGTCCGAGGACGACCAGTCCTCGACGGACGGGGAGAGCGGCCTCCGCTTCCTCGCCGTTGGGGAAACGGAAGAGGGGAGTGACGACGACAGCTTCTCCTGCGACTTCACCTCTTCCGGGGAGGAGGAGGAGCAGGAAGAGGAGGAGGACGACGACGAGAGCTCCTCCGACGAGCCGCCGGCCAAGCGGTTCTGCCCTTGGCCGGGCAATCTTAGCGACTTCGACAGCGACGAGGACGACGCTGACGAAGAAGATGAAGACAACGAGGGCCCGGTCGGCGGCCATTGGAGCGACGACGAGCCCGCCGGGAGCAGCGCCGATAGTGGCGACGGCGGCGATGACGAGGGCAGTGATGGCCCATAGATAGGACCTCTAGAATAGGGCCAGTAGCAGTAGATGGGGCAGTGGATCCCCTAATATTCCCCTTTTGAGAGCAATTAGCTCTTTATGTAAGAAACCTCCTCTTAATCAATGAAGAACTTTTCCCCAATCTTGATTTTGCCGATTCCTTTTAACTGAGCCGATTCTCTTTTCTACTGACTTTGCCGATTCGTCCCCTTTGCCAATGCGTAATGAGCCGATCGCACCGCATCGGTCCTTTGAAATTCACCCTTCTCTTCTTCAACTGATGATTTTCTAAATCTGGTGGAAGATGCCGGACTTTCAGGAAAACCTTCGAACTTTTCCAACCAAACCAAATAATCCTTTTCGGTACCCATCATTGTGAAGAAGGTTGCAATGAAGGATCAGCCGATGGTATCCTCATCGGTTCTTTAAACAGAGTATCCACTAGGCCTGCTGCCCCCCGAGCCTTACTCGAGGCGAGAATGTCAGAGAGAATGCGCCACAGCCGATCCTCTTTCTTCCTCCGACAGCCGATAATCCTCCGTTTTTCTCCTTGACGGAAAAGGTTCAGGAACCCGGATCGGCTCGAAGCAGCTGGAGAAGTTTCCGTTGTTTTACTCCCTCGAGGCAACAGAAAGCAACACCGTTGGTCTAGATTCGGTGGAGACTCGATAAACACCGCATAATTCCACTAAAGTCGATGGATACGCATCGGCTGTAAAAAATTGGCCGATTTTTTTTTTGTTTTTTAATCGGCCCCCAATGTTTCATTGCACGTATGTTCTCACATGTTCTATCAGCACATGTTCATCTGATTATATGCCCCCCGAGCCGATACCTGCTGGATGACTGCAGATATCGGCTTGTATGGATAGCTAGGGCTTGCACTCGTATGCCGACGTGGTCACTGCCCAATAGATCGGTGCTGAACGCAAGCAGAACATGTGGTGAAAGTAATTTTGGCCGATTGCTGAAATCGGCCTCCATATTCATTGGAGAGCTGACTGAAGGTCCTGTAATGTCCCTTCATAAACTTTTTGGGGCCGATCACAAGGATCAGCCTCGCCTGGTTTGCTCATTGGTTTAGTCTTGCTATTTGGTTAGGCTGGATAAAACCAACCCAACCTCTGACTTGATGTGCTTGCTGTCGTCCACCTTGAGTGCTCCGTAGAGTCGTGGAGCGCTACGCTCTGTCGGCAAGACGAGTACCATGTTTGTGCCAGCCGATGTCTCATCATCGGCTTTCCTCTGTTTAGGGCGCCACTCCATTTTCCGTGGGCGACCCCCTTCATCCAGGGTTCGCTGAACTTTTGCAGCCAGATCAGGCCGTGCCTTCCTTAGCGTATGCAGGTACAACCTCTCGGCTTCCTCTAGGCCGCGCAATCGCTGAACCCTGCGCTTTTGGGAACGGCTGAGTCCGTCAGGGCACCACCTTGGCCGGTGGTACCTATCTTCTTCCACTTCTCCCTCGTCTTCTGAATCCTCAAGATCTGCCCAACGAGGTAACTCAGCGCGTTTGCTTTGTGGTGGGAGAGGCCCTAGGCGCTCGAACACGGACACGTTGGCTGCCTCCTTCTTTTTCTGATTGCATTCCGGGCAATTGCCGATTGTGGGCAATCGGCTCATTCCTGAATCCCAGCAGTGTCTGAAGAAGGGGCAGTCCCAATGCCTGGCGTTGTCATCTTGCTCCCTTGATGCTTCCGTGGCGCAGCGCTCGTGTTCCTCCTCATCGCGATCCTGCCGACGATGTCTTCTGGCTTCTCTAGCCAGACGATCTCCTCTATCATCGTAATCGGACCGTCGGCGTTGGTCATACTGACTCACATATTTGTTGAGGAGGTGATCGAGAGAGGGTCGCTGATATCTTATATTCTTCACCTCTCCCTCGTGACATAGCGCTTGCCATCATGACGGAGCCGATCGCGTGGAGCGGCCTCCTCGTATCCTTGCTATGAGAGCAGCTGCCCTCATCTCCATCTTTGCCAGGGTGGTTTCCAGGTCCTACCATGTTGATGCTGAACGAGGGACCTAGCTGGCAACCTTCAGGGTAGGTGATTTCCACCATGTTAACGGCGGGGAAGGGTTGGGTGTCGACCTTCATGGCGTACTTGGTTGAAAATTAGCCGCCCCTTCTCTATCGCCGCTTGGATGTGCCGACGCCACACCCGGCAGTCGTTGGTGGCATGGGAAAGCGAGTTGTGGAATTTGCGGACGGCTTTCCGTTTAGCTCCTTCGCCGTGGGGAACTTGAGACCTTCGAGGAATCGTCAACTTGTTTCTCCTTGAGCAGGAGGTCGAAGATTTGTTCGAGTCTTGGTCACGTCAAAATCAAATCCCCTGGGCGGCCCTGGTGGCTTTACCCATTTGCAGGCCACAGGGGTTCCCCCCTGAATCCACTCAGCCACTGCTATCTCTTGGCCTCCCGCGGGCACTTCATCTTCCTCTGTGTCGACCATAACTACTGCACGCTTGAACTTGTCTTGGTACAGGTCGGGGTGGCGCTGTTCATATGCTGATAGTTTCTGAACCATGTGCGCCAGCGAGGGATAATCTGCTTGGGAGGCCATGTCCTTGAGCTGTGTTGCAAGGCCTCGCTATCGCCAACTCGATCGCTTCCTTTTCGGTTATACGAACCGAATAACATCGGTTCCTAAGATTCCCGAAGCGCTGGATGTACTCGTCACCGTTTCCCGCGCTTCGACGTAGTTGTGCTAGATCGGCAATGCCGGACTCGGAAGCTTCGAATGGTATTGCATATGGAACCTGTTCTTCCAATTGCTTCCAAGACTGGATGGAGTTTGCTGGCAAAGAGGTGTACCATCCAAAAGCCGATCCCGTGAGGGACTGTGAAAAGAGCCTCACGCGCAGCTGATCCGACACTGAAGCCGGTCCTAGTTGAGCCAAATATCGGCTGATGTGCTCGATGGAGCTGGAGCCATCTGATCCACTCGAATTTGGAGAAGTCAGGGAGCCGATATTTAGGTGGCAGCGGGATCATCTCGTAATCGTCGGGGTACGGCTTGGAATAGCCGATCGCCCTTCTTTTCGGCATCATGCCGAACTGGTCTCTCGGCATGGTACCGATCTGATCCGCTATGCTGGCCGTAGGAGTTGCACTCGAAGATTCGCCGGGGTGGCGTACTTGGCCTGCCATGTTTGCTTTTCCAGCTCCGAGCCCTCTGCAGGGAGTTGGGCTCGGGAGTTTCGTCGGTGTGGCGTATTTAGTTAGCCACGTCCGCTCCTGTCGCCGACTTTCCTCCCGTCTTCGCCGGAGTCCCCGATGTTGTGGCCTGGTTTGTGAGTGCCCGGTCACCGCAATCCGGCACATACATGCACGCGTATCCATGAGGGATCTCCTTAGGCGCCTCCATTAAGAACCGGTAGTCACTAGGGTCGCCACCAATCCTGTAGACGAGGAATGCCGGTGTAGTCGGCACTTCAGCAGGTGCTGCCAACGCATATGGCAGCGGTGGACGGGACTGGAATGGTAACTCTCCTTGATGAGTCCCGAGAGCTGGTCCTGACGGCGAGTACTGGTGGCTCATGATCTCCTGGATCACGCGCAGAGCGATACGCTCCAACACGTTGACCAAGTTCTCAGAGTGGCGGTGTAGCGAGTGAGCCACCAGGTAGTTGATCTCCTGCCGCAGACCCTCGGTGCGTTCCTCCGACGGGCGAGAGATCTATCCCATCGAGCGCACCTTGCGGTGAGAACCCCTTCCATCCGATGCCACCGGAACGGGTTCTCCGAAAAGAGCCGATGAGGTCGGCTTCGAGGGTAGCCTTGATCTCGTTGTATTGCTTCTTGAGGTCGTCGAGCGGATCCTCGTAGGTGACCGGCGTGCCGTCCGCCATCTCGGATGTAGATGGCGATGTGGTTGATGTAGACGATTGTCCCACCGGGCGTGCCAGAATGTGTTGACCGCCAAAACCCACCGGCGGGCAGCGGCCTTGTCAACACCGTAGAGCCGGGAAGAGCCTAGAGCTGCGGCTGGCTGAGACCCCTCCGAGCGACGGCCCGCAATGCTCTTCTGGTCACACGCGGCGTTGCGAAGTGCAAGGGCGTGCCACCCGACCTATACCTGGTCGAGGAAGGTGATGAGGGTGCCTCGCTTAGTTTCTGCAGGGCATACATGTAAACGTTAAATACGAGCCTCGATCGGCTCTCGAGTTATCTCCGTGAATCGGCTCAAAGAGCCGATCCACCCATGATCCGTACGGGGTGCACGAATACTTGGTGGTCCCGCTTGATCAAGATAAAGCTAATGAGATCTACGACGATTTAGGGTTTTCACCGCATAATCGGATCATCCTACTCCAGGTTGGGCCTTGCGGCCACGCACGGTGCTCGTAAGCCGATCCTAAACAAGGCCAAAAACCAACATGAAGTTGATCCTAGGAACATCCCGTTTAGGACTTGCGAACGCCACCCTATGTGCCACTGGATCCTCCCCCCCTTTGTAAGGCCTAACTATTGCAGATATTAAACTAATCCTTGCGGAACAAGGAGCAATCGTAACGGATCAGATCTACTAAATAATGATCAAGCGGGTGCCGCCCCCACACCTGAGATAGGCGTGAGGGCGGCTAGATATGCAAGGGTTGCACTACGTAAGCATGCTTAAACGAAGAACAATGCTAACCCTAACACATCTAATGATAACTACGTTGCTCGCCATCAAAAACGCTTCGAGTACGAGCAACGCATGAACAACGTGGGGCTTGTGCTGCCTAGATCGCAAGATGCGATCTAGGCAGCATGTCGCTACTCCGATAGAAACCCTCGAGACGAAGGAGTTGGCGATGCGCCGAGATTGGTTTGTTTTTGGGGTTGAACGTGAGTTGTTGTTTATTCCATAAACCCTAGGTACATATTTATAGTCCAGGGGACTTTCTAATGTGGGCATGCACTAAACCGTGCACGACTAAGATTCTATCTCTAAGCTAAAATAGATCTAATATGTTACAGATACACGGGCAATTAAGCCCAACTTGGTATAACAGGCCGATTCACATAATTCTCCACGTATATTTCCTTAAGCCCATCTTGACTGCGGCCCACCTCTGACTCGGTCAAATCTTGGTGATAACAGAAGGGTGGCCGCCTCCGCTTCGTATATGGAGGAACCAGTCCGAACATACCAGTTCAGCCGACAATGAAGATTAATTGTCAATTAAAGATTTCAATAATGGGTTATGTGTTTTGCGCAAATGATTACCACAAAATATGGTGTTCTCTGCAAAAACAAACCTATGTTGTGGTTTTGTGCAAAAATGTCACCAACATGTGGTGCTATCTGCTATTTTCTCGCAATCGCCTAATCCGGGAGAGCATTCAACATCTCGCAACGTTCCTCTGTGAAACGCTTTCTTCGCAGGAAAAAGTACCCAATAAGGCTTAGTTTGGTACTAGAGTTTTAGTGGGGATTAGCGGGGATAATCCGCTCCAAATTTCAAATCCCCAGTTATCCCCAATACATGTTTGGTGCTAGAGTATGAGCGAGTTTAATCCCCGCTTATCCCCACTTTTCCCCAAATATTAGTGCAATTTTTTCAATCCCCAATACTCTACCCCTACCTAGTGGATTGGGGATGGGGTTTTGTGGGGATTGGGTGACAGCAGTGATTCACCCAATACTCTAGAGTATTATCCCCACTAATCCCCATTAAAACACTAGTACCAAACAAGACCTAAAGAGTGCTGCAATAGACTCGTGAGCCGGCTCGAGATCGACCCCTTATTAGCTCGATTCGAGATTGATTTAAAAATAAAACGAGACAAGTATAAGTGTCTTACTCCCTCTATCCTAGTATACAGGTGTTGCGTGTATTTTAGACAGTAATTTGATCAAGATAATATAAGACATTTATTATAAAAATATATATTATCATAGAGCTTAGATGTTGTATTTTTTTAATGACATAATTTTGTTTCATACCATTAATATTATATTTTTTAAATTGACAACCTAAATATACGGGCCCTATGAATTGAGACGGATGGAGTAGCTAGCTAGACCTAAAAACGAGCCGATCTTGAGCGACCATTAGCTCAAAATAATAAGTATGTACTCCCTCCATCTATAAAAAAAATAACTCAAATTTGTTAAAATTTAGATATATCTAGACCCATTTAGTATCTAGATATATCTAAATTTGTTTAAAGAGACATCATTTTATGAATGGAGGGAGTATAATAATTCAGTAATATGATAAATATAAATAGGATATTTTGTTACCTCGTATGCTTTGATCGTGATTTTTTTCCTGGAGATGTTTGGTGCACAAAGAAGCCAACTATGCTTAGAGGTACACAACCATAGATAAAATTGTTGGATGTTGATCTATCTTTCTCCTCGTCGCTACCAGATAATGATCAACGGGGCAAACTGGATTTAGAGCTATCGCCGATGAGCTCACCTTTAGTGAGGCGCAGCGTGGAATGGGGGAGGATCATGAGCTCAGACAGCGAGGGGGAAGGGGGGATTTAGGGCGTCGATAACCTCGAGGGTGTGGGACTTGTACAGGAGGCCGATCTCGAGTGGGGTGTGAGGAGGAAGACGGTGAGCTAGCAATGGAGCGGCTGGGGGATAAGTCTCTATCGAACTTAAGGAAGGGTCAGTATCACTGCAGGATTTGGGGGTGGGTCGGCGCCCTAGGAGGACAACGACAACCTGGAGAACAGCGGGTATTTCGCAATCGCCCCGACGCTCCTCCTTGACAGGTTCCGGAGCCTGCATCCGGACAACCGCACCCGCCGTGTGATGCTCCTCTCACGGATGTCCTTGACGCTCGCATGCCTCCGCCGGCTCCCCAACTCTGGCACGCCACCAAGATCACCTCCAACCCCCTCCTACCTCCTGCGACGCACCGATGCCACCTGCTCGTGTCGCATAATTTAGGCAAATCTCCATTTTTTTAAAAAAAATCACCAACTCATCGCATTGGCTAGTGAGCCACGCCGTCGATGATAAATCACCAACTACCTGCTCGCGTTGCTACGAGTAGTATTGTAATTTTTTCCAAGGATGCCTAGATCATGTTAGATGACACAAGCATCATGGACCCAAAGGAGTCTTGGTATGAACTATATGCTATCTTTTGTTGATCATTCTGGCACTTTCTGGAAGCTTAGAACAATTAATTTTAATCTTGAACCTGATTTATACCTTTTGCATATTTGTGTACTTTTATGTGATAATGATTATGTCCTGAAGTTTTATTTTATGAAGAGTTGAAACGGATATAAAAAAATGCGAGAAAATAGCCAAAACGAATAATTGTTCTCGCCTCGTCTCGTTTGGGGGGGGGGGGCTTGGGCATACCATCGTCATGATATAACAAAGGCATTGCCATGACGCCCACTGGTAATTGAAAACGTGCAGCTCCACAATGTTTTGATGCTCGCCTTTTATCATTATGGCATGATCACCAAGGCATTGTTATGACATCCATTGATAATAAACAGTGTGGCGCTATTGCGTAGTGTCCCACTATGAAAATTAAGTAACCACCTACACCTAAGTACACTAGACTACATGCATGCATGTTGACCGTAATTGTGTTGTTCCTACCAATTAGAATTGTGTATGTCTGATGCATAGGGAGCTGCACTTAATCATATGTAGTGGTTTGCTTGGTCTTGTCGAATTGGTGAAAAAAAATGAGTTTAGTAGTAATAGTTCTTGAATTCGATGATTTCTCTTCGTCTATTTTATTTTCAGTAGAATTCCTAATTGTTTGAATTGTGTAATCTTCCATTATGGAGATGGGTAACCGGCTATTGCGATGCATGTACCTATCTACCACATATACAGTCATAGTCATAGAGAGCTAGAGATACAAGTCAATAACAACTAAGAGTAATTGGATTAACCACCACATGGGTGCTTCCCCTAAACTACAAAATATGTTCACGACCCCTGCCAATTGACTAGCATGGCAACATAAGAGACACAACTTCAAAATATTGAAGCATCAAGCAATACTTTATCTCAACTGAATTCGCTATCCATTTTATGTAAATTGCGCATGTCTAGTAGAGAAGTAAGTAGCGATGGTTGCAGATTACTGATTGTAAACAAAGGATGCAAACACATACCATATGCAAGTATGCAATAATAATTAGCTGCATTCCCCCAAGCAAAAAAAACATGGGTGCTTATAACCTACTCTTCATCTGCATTACCAATGCTTATAACCTACACTCAATACATGTGCTTATTACAACCCTCGGAACAAAGGAGTTTTCATCAAAATTAGCAACAAACAAGAAGTGCAAAACTCGAATGCGCGAGCAAAATATTATGTGCACGCCATATATAAAAGTTGAAAAATAAAATAAGTGTAGCTAACAAAGGCATTTATATCTCTTGCAGACTTATTTCTTGAGTAATGTTGCCTTCCTTAAGCAAGCAAAGGCATTTTCATGAGGCCCATCAATGATGAGATCATGATAATCATGTAGTTATGCTGGGATACACACAATTATTTGTACTATACCGTGATGTTGATTTGTGATAAAAGGATACATTGCATCAAAGGTTGTTTGTGTACATGTGAGCCTCTTGATGGGTGGGTGATGGACATGTAGAGGAGTGACTTAATTCACCATGATTTAAATCTAGATGTATGTGAGGCAGTAGACAAATTATCTTGGTTTTTAAATAAGGACCGAAAAAACTTAAAACCTATCATATAGTCAAGATGATCCATTGACTTCATATTTGAACATGTTCCTTTATTGGAGGGATTTTAAAACCATATTTAAATTTGTTGGGTACATTAAGAGTCACATTTTTCATGTTTTTTTTTACTTTGACCATATTTTAGCAACTCATATGCTATTAACATGCCGGACTCACTCGTTGAGGATATATGGCGTGCAAACCTATGCAAGTATCTTGGTACATTGGAGTATTGGATATATGTTTCTTCAGCACACACGTGAGGGCCCTTTTCATATAGCATCATCACATTATTGCAAAGATGTTGTCATGCCATCTACTGATATTAAAAAATTGTGTGGCACTAGTGTCCAGCAAATCCAACAAGGGAAATTCAAGAAATAATTATACCTACAATACGCAACGCGAATGCATGTCTATAGACTTATAGTCATTGTGTCATTCCTATCTATAGTACTAGTGTGTACTAAGTATGTTTGCGTTGCATAGGAGATTGTATTTAACAAGTTTTAATGGTTTATGTGGTGGTGACCTAGCTACCAATCTAGAGAGATATGGTCACAGAGAGGTGAAGAGGAACAAGTAAATACTCCCTCTGTTATTTTTTAGTCTACATTCTATAAATTTTAACATCAATTAGCAAGTCATTTAATACTATTAATTTGATATGTAAATAACCAATCCAAACTACATTAAAAGTAATGGCATCCAATAGAAAAAGTAGGGTTGGTTTGTTTTTTATTGATTATAAAAAGCTAAAAGTAGACTAATATAGAACAAAGTCTAAGACCAGAATAAAAGAGAACGGAGGGTGTGCAATATCAACAAGTAATTGAAGTAATTACACATTGGCGCACACACTAGAGCAGACAACATGTTCACAATGCCTGCCAATGTAGTTGCATTCATGATAACACAACAGACCCAAGCTAAGAATATGGCAGCAACAAGCAACACATGATCTCAACCAAATTCACAATCATTTTGTGTAAACTAATCATGCATGATAGTGAAGTAGTGACTTTTGACGAGTTGGATGGGAAACTTACAATTCAGGCATAGCATACAGGACAGATAACCACAAGTATTATTTAGGGATGGTGTTAGAGGAAGACCTACATTGCTGGACTTTGTCATTTTCCCTAATTTGGCACATATTGCAAAGAACCCACAGATGTCCAAAGAAGTATGCATCAACTCAAGGAATTTATATGTGAGGTGTCACACCGACTTTCCCAGTGCTTCCCAACCCCATCCTACATATACATAGTTTGCTCTCTTCTTAACTCTCCATCTCTCTCTTACTCCCTTTCACTACATCCAACACACACTCTCAGAGAGCACTATTAGGATAAGTATAAGACACACGTAAGATTTGTGTTTTGTTCCAAGAAACTTTTGTCTAGATGTATTGTTCTAGTGGGAGATGACGGACTTTTGTTATGGATTTGTGTTTCTATCAACGAAAAGTGTGGTGATAGTGAGTGCACAAGTAGGTCGCGGTGATGCACTAATCCCAGCAGAATATATCAATAAGATTACCAACCATTCTAGTTGGCTTGAGAGAATATGTGTGTGCACCCTTATATATGTTGGTAGCCACACCTCAACCTATTAAAGACAACTTGAACTGGGTTGGCGTTGATGTTAAGTGAGAGAGGATAATTGATCAAACGGGGGGTAGGGTAGAGAGCGGTTGACATATAAAACGGAGAGAGGCCCGCCTTTACAAGTTTTCTATCAACTACTAAGTGACCGGGCCAGCTGCAGGCGTCAATCACACAATTCTGACTGCTTAGCTTGTCTTTCGGAATACCCATGATTGGGGGCAGGAGCTTATTTCTGTTTTCCTTAGAGTTGCTAATTCCTCGGGTGATACACGAGGATTTATTTAGCACTTGTTTTACGCCACATTTTCTTAGAAAAAAGTGGTTTTGCAGTACATGTGTTAAATAAGTCTTTGACTAATAGTACCTAAAAGGGGCACCCACATTTTTAGAGCATTCCAGAGCAACGGAGTCTAGCCTGCTTAAGTCAAATTAGCAAGCGTAACAAGCAAACCGGTAGGGCCTCTTTAGACTAGAGAGGCAGACCACTTTATCCAAAAGAGAGAGAATAAAGATCTAGCGGAGTGGGAAGAGAATGGTATCGTGAAGTGGAGCCCCACTTCTCATCCGGTCATCAGTTTAGTTCACTTGTCTTGTCTATGTTTTCCAAACTTTCTTTTCCTTTATCCGAAAGTTGGCATTTCCTTGTTCTGGATTTGGAGTGAAAGTATAACGCAAAGGGGGCATTCCTATAGTTTTGGAAGGGGGAGGGGAAGGCCAATAGGCCGATCCTCATTGGGGAGAACCTTTTGAGCTCCCTCGAACTGAGCTAATTCACAAATTTACAATTTTTATATCCAAAGTTCAGTCCTACCTACAATATAATACAAGATTTATTACTCCAATCTATGCATTGTTGGTGCATATAACTAACTTATTGAATGTGTTTATTATGGTCCTCAAGGGCCTAGTCGTCAAAACTAGCAACATGTTGAAATGCACACAATTCTAATGTGTGAGCGAAAAATTACATGAGCCCCATCTAAGCTTGAATATTAAATTTTTTAGCAAAGAAGTCTATATGTTGCTGTTTTTTTCTACAACATAATTTGTTTTAGAAAGCAAAGGATCCTTCGTGGATGATGATCATGAAAAACATGTATCCTATGGTTAGAAAATTGGTATGTTCTTTTCTCCTAAGAGGAAAAATGGTATCAAAGGTTTATGTGTACTGATGAGAGCCTCTTGGTGGGAGGGTGATGGAGTTTTAGGGTTGGCACTTACTCATTTTTTTCGACATGGGAACAAAGCACCAGCCTCTACATCAAAGCGATGCATAAAACCTTTATTTAGAATTTATTCAACAGTGATATGCATGGGTATCACTTACTCATTAGAACTTAAATATTCATGCATGCAGAAATAATGACTAGCAATACTAATGCATGTCTCTACACAAAAAATGATTAATAAATTTGTTACTTTAAGAACTGAATACATTGGTGACCATATTTTGAGAAATAATGACTAATAATACCTAACGAGAATTCATTGGTGACCATATTTTGAGAAATAATGACTAATAATACCTAACGACTCGTCGAGGGTCTCATTATGCACGTATTAATTATTTTATTTTGAACCATATTTTGGCAATTTTATTTTCAGTTTGTTTTTCCGATTTGCATATTTCTTTTAGAATAGTTTTGCAATACAGCATGGATTTTTAGTACGAAAAGGAGCAAATTTGATGTCGTCCGTTAATGTTGATCACGGGTGAATTTAATGACTACTCCCTAGGAAGACAATATAGTGATGTACGCATGTGCTTTAATAACACATATGCGTGCGTTGTCCTTGTTAAAATATGTGCGGCCCGAACGGTTGTAGCCACCCCCAAACATTGGTTGTTCCGGTGATGCCACCATGCATTCCATGTTGCGGTGATGTGCCAAATTCATTATACTATGTTGTCGCGCTCTACCGTCCATGCTATATGCACCATTTGCCACGCCTACTTTCTATTGAGTTAGCATGTCGCCGCACCCTTCTAGCCAACCACATGTTGTCTTCGTATGCATTGTCCATATATCGCCATGTTGTCGCTGATGTTCCATCACTGTCGTATCGATGATACATGATACATAAATCGTGCGCTCCGTGACTTCCGGTGCTCGTGACCTCCTCCATCAGTCAACTTGTGCCCTTGAGTTGCCTCGCCCTCCCCAGTTACGCGTGAGTTCATTCCTTCAGATATATTTTGTGTGTAAGTTCATGATATTGTGTTTTTCGCTATAAGTACATATTTTTTAGGTTTAACATAGCCTCTAGAATATGGTTTAGGGGCCAATTCTCATATTTAAGAACGCCTAACGCGTCACTTCAATGAACATTATTTTAATATATGTTTTAGTGATGTACATTAATTGCTTCATGAGTCATAGTCTATCCACAAATAAATGTACACGTGGGTTTTTCAAGACAAATTATGAAGTAGAGTGAAAAATGCGTTGGGAAGATGCATCTCTTATCTTTAATTCTTTCCCCCCCCCCCCCCCCCCCGATGAGCTAAGTGCGTGTAGAAAGCAAAGAGAACATATTCTCAATATTATTGGGTTTGATTTTCGTGCGATGAGAGAGAAGCAATTAAAATGCATTAGAAAGATAGGAGTACACTCTTTTGTGGACAAAGTTTAGAGCTAGATGTTCACATATTTGAGGACTGCATCTCTTATCTTTAATTCCCCCCCCCCAATGAGCTAAGTGCATGTAGAAAGCAAGGAGAACATATGGTCAATATTATTGGGTTTGATTTTTGTGGGATGAGAGAGAAGAATACATTGGAAAGATAGTACACTCTTTTGTGAACAAAGTTTAGAGCTAGATGTTCACTTATTTGAGGACTGAGGGAGTAGTTACCATGTTGAAATATTGAAAATACATTGTTAACAAATAAGGTGTATCATTATAACATTTAGATCATGGATTAAATGTTGTAACCTCATGAGAGTGGCATAAATTACAGATTTCCGCAATCATTAACCTGCAGTTCACCGAGCAAGCACATAAGGGGCTAAAGTACCCCACCTAGGCATCCCGCGTGGAGATCTTCCTTAAGTACACGCAAGTTCATATGGAAGCTGGTACAAAACCACCACCACTCTTGAGTAGAACACCCATGTGCTGCACTTTCTTCGTCTCTGTATATGTAGTATTCTGCAAAATCGTGGCCTAACCTACCAGCTCCATTTGACAAAGGTCAAAGGATAGGGTCGTATTGATATTGCTGCTATCCTCAACCCTACTCTGAAGCACTTTGTGTGCCTGAGAACAACGGTTTCCGCCACCATCAAAGGGGACAACCCTGGCGCATCCAACAAACTCACGTATAGCTTCTCCCGACCTCCCATCGGCACCTAAGGAAGCATTGCGCTGACACAGACACGAATAGAATTGCCGAAAGTGTTCATGTCATCTTCGCGACGCCACCATGAAAGGCTAGCTCGCCCACACATGAGTAGAAGCGGGAGACGCATCCCACAAACTCCTCAACACCACATATTATGAGCATCGTCGCCACGAGACAAACTAGCTAGCTAGCAATAACTCTATCTACACAGTTGGAACGAGGACCCGCAGCCTCCACGGTGAAGGGCGTTGTTGGAGAAGTGTTGTTTTTCTTGTGGCTCTGTTTTTGTGTGTGTGTGTGTGTGTGATTCTACAAGTGTTTTTTTTTTGGTTTCTATGTGTTTTCTATAGCGTTCTTGAGAACATTTTAGCAATACATTTTTTTAGCAACACTTTTTAGCAAGTGATAATTATGAAAGAGATTTTGGATAAATATGCAGCTTCTACTGGTTTACATATTAATTATAGCAAATCAGTTCTTATTCCAATTAACTTATCATATGAGACTGTTGTAAGTATGGCACAGAGTTTTGGCTGCTCCATTGGGCAGATGCCATTCACATATTTGGGGTTGCCTCTGGGTACTACTAAGCCTACAGTGATGGACTTATTGCCACTAGTAGACAGAATTGAGAGGAAAATGTCAGCTTCTTACATGATGATGTATTATAGTGGAAGGATGACAGTAATAAATTCTTTGATCACCTCCATTGCAATGTTTGCAATATGCTCCATACAGATTCCTCCCAAAATTCTTGAGCACATAGAGAAACTGAGAAGACATTGCCTTCAGAACAAAAAGACAGATGAAGGGGAGAAGTGTTTCTCTCTAATTGCATGGGATAAATTTTGTAGGCGTAAGAAGAAGGGAGGTGTAGGAGTGTTAAATCTCAAATTATAAAATGAAGCTCTTCTTCTCAAGCATCTACATAAATTTTACAATAAAGAAGATGTACCCTGGGTCACTTTGTTATGGAAGTCATATTATCAAGAGAAGGTGCCCCATGCTATGCTTCCAGTAGGGTCATTTTGGTGGAGAGATATCTTCAAACTCACTCCATTATTCAGAGGTATAGCTTCTTGTCATGTGTGAAATGGTACAACAGTTTTGTTCTGGAAGGATGTTTGGATGGGACACATTGCATCTGATCAGTACCCTAGGGCATTTTCTTTCACCCATGATGAAGATAAATCAGTTCAAGACTTTATTACTGCTCCTACACTTGCTGATAATTTTTGGCTACCTGTCTCCTCTCAAGCTAGGGAGGAAATTAGAGAACTTCAGATAATATCCAGAGACTTGGTGTTGGATTCACAAGAGAAAGACGGATGGGTGTATGATTGGGGAGCCGCAATATTTACATCCCAGAAATACTATCAGTATTGCTTCAGAGATATCACAGTCCATGCAGCATATGGGTGGTTGTGGAAGTCTAAATGCACCCCTAAAATGAAATTATTCTGTTGGCTTCTCCTTTCAGATAGATTAAATACAAGGAATATGTTGAGAAGGAGAAACATCTGCCTGAACACTGGATTTAATTGTATGCTCTGCCATAATCCTCCTAAGGAGACAGTGGAACATCTCATATTCCATTGTAGTTTTGCTAAACAATGCTGGGATTGTCTTAACTTTGATTGGAACCATACAGGAAATAGATTGCATATCATCACACAGGGGAAGAAATCTTGGAAAAATCCAATGTTCATGGAATTATTTATGGTGGCAGCTTGGAACATTTGGAAGATCAGAAACAATTGGCATTTCAGAGGAATAGTCCCAGACTTGAAAGACTGGATTTCTAGCTTTAAAGAGGACTTCAATCTGCTGGTTCATAGGACTAAGCAGGAACTTCACCCCTTCATCACTTTTGTAGTTAATTCCTTTTAAGATTCTCTAGTTAGTTCTTCTCCCTCACCTCTCCCATGCCTGTACATATGTAACTGTTTTTATCCCAGTTTAATGCATTAAGTCAGTAGGGTTTCTCACCCTACTGTCCAAGGTTTCAAAAAAAATCATTGTCGAGACAAGTTTTTCTACTGGATCCGTGTGGGCCTCATTAAGTTGATGGGCTCTCCAAGGCTCAGCAAATAGCAAGCATCCATGCAAGTGGCCTCTCACCAAAACCCGGAGGCTTTGAGCTCAAGATTATTGAAGGCAATCTATTTCCCTAACACTGATTTTCTTGAGGCTACGTTAGGATCCTCACCATCTCAGGTCTGGAGGGCTCTCGTTGAAGGCCGTGACGCCATGCATCAAGGATTAATACGGTGGATTAGAACAGTTGAAGGAACTCATGCGTGGGACCATAACTGGCTTCCACGTGATTTCATGTTGAGGCCGATGGCATGCCCGAAAGATGACCCGCCCATGCAGGTGGCCGAGTTCATCGACAATACATCAGCGACTTGGAAGGATGATTTGCTGCAGGAATTTTTTCTTCCAATGGATGCTGAAATCATTCGCTCGATTCATCTGAGCACTAGAAGAATGGAGGATTTTTGGGCATGGCACTATGAGAAGAATGGCATCCTCACTGTCCGTTCGTTGTATCGCCTTCTTGTTCAAACAAAGAAGAGGAGAGAATATTGGCTCGAGGGCCGAGCAACAAGTTCAAACCTCGAAGGAGCGAGTAGAGCCTAGAAACGACTATGGTCAGTTCGGGTCCCATCTAAGCTCAGTTGTAAGGATCGTATACCGCACCTAGAGGGGGTGATTAGGTGCTACCCAATTTTTAGTTCTTTTTCAATTTAGGCTTGACACAGAGGTAAATTCTCTAGATATGCAACTATGTGAATTTCCCTAGATGACAAGGTATACAACTAAGCAAGATATAGCTAGACAAGATATAATAGTGCAGTCAAGGATAGAGGTAACCGAGAGTGGAGCATGCGGAGACACAAGGATGATTCCCATAGTTCTTTCCTTTTGAGGGGAAGTACGTCTACGTTTGGAGGGGTGTGGTCGCCACAAAGGCCTAACCAACGTCACGAAGGCCTCACCCAGTCCTCTTGTGAGCAATGCCACAAAGGCCTAGCTCACTTGTCCACTAAGGGATTTTCTCAAGGAGGAAACCGGGCCGTTACCAGGTTCTTGGGGCACACATCCACAACCGAATTGGAGGCTCTCAATATCTGTAATAACACAACAACAACAACAAGAACATGTCAACCACAAACAACTAGGGTTTCCAAATGGAACACTAGCAAAGGGGCCCTCAAGCAAATGAGGGGGAAATGCAAATCGCTTTGGTGAAGATGTAGATCGGTGTCTTCTCCTTCGATTCTCCAAAGCTCAAGAGATTTGGGTGGTTGAGGAAGGAGATTTGATGATTTTCGTGTTCTTGGTGGCTCAGCAATGGTGGAAGAAGTTTTGAGGGTTTGAGCAACTTTCCAAGGTAGGGAAAAGGTCCTATTTATACCACCCATCAGATTCTGACCGTTGGAGCATCTTCAGCGGCACTACCGTAGAAAATAGGCGGCAAAACCGTTTTTGGCAGGAATTCCAGAGCTACTCGACGAAGATGTTCATGGACGGTGCCCGCCGCCAGAGGCCAGCGGCAGTGCCACCAGTTCTAGCGGAAATGACGCCACTTCCAGCGGAAGTGCCGGCCGCACCGGCGGTAGTACCGCCCAGATGAATCGCCCGAGCTCAAGTGCCGCCAGGGGCAGAGGCACTGCCGCTATCCCTGGCGATAGTACCGCCCAGATCAGCGGCAGTGCCACCCAGATTTGGCACATGCAGGGAAAACTGGTGACCTTCATATTTTCTTCTCGGGGACTATCCCATCGATAATCAGTTAAGTACTTTCTCTGCAACACTTAGCAACATATTAAACGATTACCGATGTTGTTGTCAAACACAAAAAATATTAGAGATCATGAAATACTCTTTCATCCGTGTCTTTCTATGGCGACTTGTTCACCATTCCCTTCCGACGGGTGATGTTCGAAACCATAAACATATGGTGGACAACCGCGCATGCTCGATATGTGGGGAAGTTGACTCGTGGAGGCATTCACTTATCAATTGCACCATAGCGAGGTGCGTTTGGGCCCTGGCTGATGAAGGAGTCACAGAACATACGTGCATGAATGAGGATGAATCAGCAGAGCAGTGGCTTTTTCCGATGATGCATTCTCTGTCGAAGGATGATTTTGCTCGAGTGGCGGTTACTTTGTGGGCCATTTGGTACGCGCGAAGGAAAATAATCCATGATGAGGAATACCAAAGTCCACTATCGATACACTTGTTCATCGAGAACTACTTGCGAGATCTCTCGCACTACGGGAGAGATGGAGTATGCCGACGGCCGCCAGCCGTCGGCACAGCCCAGAAGGCCGTTGGCATAGGCTGTGCCGACGGTGACCGTCGGCATAGCGGCGTCGGCATAGTTCTGGTCGGGGACAGCCCGATCACCGTCGGCACAGACTGACCGTCGGCATAGATTGTTGTGCCGACAGTAAAACCGTCGGCATAGTATTTCAAAATTTTCAAATTTATTTTCGAAAAAATATTAAATAAAAATTGGAAAAAAAATTTGAATTTTTTTTCACTTTTCTTCTTCTACTTTTTTACTTGTTAATCTTTCACAATCACACTTAGTACACTTAATCTTAGGTCAAATTGCACTTATGGTCACACTTCCCAGTTGGTCACCCATCCTCACACTACACCCGCCCCGGCATGCTTAACTTCTTGGTTCTCTTCGGATGAGCTTCCCTGAAAGAAATGACACCTTGATGTTAATATTACCATATCTATCATATTAACCCTTTGACCGTGATGTCACACCTCTATATTAATAAATTCTAAACAATTACTTAAGTAAACAACAATGAATATATATAAATAATATTAATATAGAATTTGAAAAACAATTAAATGATTTTATTTTTTATTTTTATTTAATAAGAAATAATTAATATCAGTAAATGCGAATTTGTCAAATAATATGTCTAAATTGATCAGAAAAATGAGAGGAATACAAATATGACATCCATATCATCTTTTGAACCTACAAAGTTAACTTACCCAAAAATCATGAGCATTAGATCAAGTACCTCTAGTTTAAATTTGACTTACTTTATCGAAAATAAGGTGGAAAACGGCCTCGGCATAGCATAGTTTGCCGAAACAAGGTCATATTTGGCACGTGTGTGGGCCCTAGGATGGGAAGTAAGACCCCAGACGCGCAATTCAAATCCGATCCACGGTCGGCCATCTTTTCATTTTTAGCGTGCCCAAACGGTTTTTATTTGTGAAGCAGCTACATGGGGCGCATTTTAGTATGAAGTGAAACCTCCGTGCGATGATAGTAGACCACCTACGCACCACCTATCAGATGACATGTGCACGCGTTAGCTTTTTGGGAACCCATGCGGCTTCCGGCGGTGTCCCGCCGTATCCGCTGGAAACTGACCGGATTTGAACTAGGGGTCAATGATGGCGTGTATTTCACACGTTCGTTGGGCAACCCCAAGAGGAAGGTATGATGCGCACAGCAGCAAGTTTTCCCTCAGAAAGAAACCAAGGTTTATCGAACCAGGAGGAGCCAAGAAGCATGTTGAAGGTTGATGGCGGCGGGATGTAGTGCGGCGCAACACCGGAGATTCCGGCGCCAACGTGGAACCTGCACAACACAACCAAAGTACTTTGCCCCAACGAAACAGAGTGAGGTTGTCAATCTCACCGGCTTGCTCGTAACAAAGGATTAACCGTATTGTGTGGAAGATGATTGTTTGCAGAGAAAACAGTAAAACAAGTATTGCGAGCAGATTTGTATTTCGGTATTAAAGAATGGACCGGGCTCCACGAGTTCACTAGAGGTGTCTCTCCCATAAGATAAAAGCATGTTGGGTGACCAAATTACGGTCGGGCAATTTACAAATAGAGAGGGCATAACAATGCACATACATGACATGATAAGTATAGTGAGATTTAATTGGGCATTACGACAAAGTACATAGACCGCCATCCAACTGCATCTATGCCTAAAAGTCCACCTTCGGGTTATCGTCCGAACCCCCTCCAGTATTAAGTTGCTAAACAACGAGACAATTGCATTAAGTATGGTGCGTAATGTAATCAACAACTACATCCTCGGACATAGCGCCAATGTTTTATCCCTAGTGGCAACAAGACAACACAACCTTAGAACTTTTCGTCACTCGTCCCGTGTGTCAATGCAGTGCATGAACCCACTATCGAGCATAAGTACTCCCTCTTGGAGTTAAAAGTAAAAACTTGGCCAGAGCCTCTACTAGAAACGGAGAGCATGCAAGATCATAAACAACACATGTATAATAACTTGATAATTAACATGACATAGTATTCTCTATCAATCGGATCCCGACAAACACAACATATAGAATTACAGATAGATGATCTTGATCATGTTAGGCAGCTCACAAGATCCAACAATGAAGCACAATGAGGAGAAGACAACCATCTAGCTACTGCTATGGACCCATAGTCCAGGGGGGAACTACTCACTCATCACTCCGGAGGCGACCATGGCGGTGTAGAGTCCTCCGGGAGATGAATCCCCTCTCCGGCAGGGTGCCGGAGGAGATCTCCAGAATCCCCGAGATGGGATCGGCGGCAACGGCGTCTCAGCAAGGTTTTCCGTATCGTGGTTTTTCGCCTCAGGGGTTTCGCGACGGAGGCTTTAAGTAGGCGGAAGGGCAGGTCAAGGGCGTCACGAGGGGCCCACACTATAGGTCGGCGCGGCCAGGGCTTGGGCCGCGCCGCCTATAGTCTGGCCACCTCGTGGCCCCACTTCGTGTGTTCTTCGGTCTTCCGGAAGCTCCGTGGAAAAATAGGGCCCCGGGTCTTTGTTTCGTCCAATTCCGAGAATATTTCGTTACTAGGATTTCTGAAACCAAAAACAGCGAGAAACAAGGAACCGGCACTTCGGCATCTTGTTAATAGGTTAGTTCCGGAAAATGCACGAATATGACATAAAGTGTGCATAAAACATGTAGGTATCATCAATAATATGGCATAGAACATAAGAAATTATCGATACGTCGGAGACGTATCAAGCATCCCCAAGCTTAGTTACTGCTCGTCCCGAGCGGTGTAAAACGATAACAAAGATAATTTCTGAAGTGATATACCATCATAACCTTGATCATACTATTTGTAAACATATGTAGTGGATGCAGCGATCATAACAATGGTGATGACATGAGTAAACAAGTGAATCATAAAGCAAAGACTTTTCATGAATAGTACTTCAAGACAAGTATTAATAAGTCTTGCATAAGAGATAACTCATAAAGCAATAAATAAAAGTAAAGGTATTGAAGCAACACAAAGGAAGATTAAGTTTCAGCGGTTGCTTTCAACTTGTAACATGTATATCTTATGGATAATTGTCAACATAGAGTAATATAACAAGTACAATATGCAAGTATGTAGGAATCAATGCACGGTTCACACAAGTGTTTGCTTCTTGAGGTGGAGAGAAATAGGTGAACTAACTCAACATAAAAGTAAAAAGAATGGTCCTTCAAAGAGGAAAGCATCGATTGCTATATTTGTGCTAGAGCTTTTATTTTGAAAACATGAAACAATTTTGTCAACGGTAGTAATAAAGCATATGAGTTATGTAAATTATATCTTACAAGTTGCAAGTCTCATGCATAGTATACTAATAGTGCCCGCACCTTGTCCTAATTAACTTGGACTACCGGATCTTTGCAATGCACATGTTTTGACCAAGTGTCACAATGGGGTACCTCCATGCCGCCTGTACAAAGGTCTAAGGAGAAAGCTCGCATTTTGGATTTCTCGCTTTTGATTATTCTCAACTTAGACATCCATACCGGGACAACATGGACAACGGATAATGGACTCCTCTTTAATGCATAAGCATGTGGCAACAATTATTATTCTCATATGAGATTGAGGATATATGTCCAAACTGAAACTTCCACCATGAATCATGGCTTTAGTTAGCGGCCCAAAGTTCTTCTCTAACAACATGCATGCTCCAACCATGAAGGTGGTAGATCTCTCTTGCTTCGGACAAGACGGACATGCATAGCAACTCACATGATATCCAACAAAGAATAGTTGATGGCGTCCCCGAAACATGGTTATCGCTCAACAAGCAACTTAATAAGAGATAAAGTGCATAAGTACATATTCAATACTACAATAGTTTTTAAGCTATTTGTCCCATGAGCTATATATTGCAAAGGTGAATGATGGAATTTTAAAGGTAGCACTCAAGCAATTTACTTTGGAATGGCGGATAAATACCATGTAGTAGGTAGGTATGGTGGACACAAATGGCATAGTGGTTGGCTCAAGTATTTTGGATGCATGAGAAGTATTCCCTCTCGATACAAGGTTTAGGCTAGCAAGGTTATTTGAAACAAACACAAGGATGAACGGTACAGAAAAACTCACATAAAAGACATATGGTAAACATTATAAGACTCCATACCGTCTTCCTTGTTGTTCAAAACTCAATACTAGATGTTATCTAGACTCTAGAGAAACCAAATATGCAAACCAAATTAGCAAGCTCTAAGTATTTCTTCATTAATGGGTGCAAAGTATATGATGCAAGAGCGTAAACATGAGCACAACAATTGCCAAGTATCAAATTATCCAAGACATTATAGCAATTTACTACATGTATCATTTTCCAATTCCAACCATATAACAATTTAACGAAGATGAAACTTCGCCATGAATACTATGAGTAGAGCCTAAGGACATATTTGTCCATATGCAACAGCGGAGCGTGTCTCTCTCCCATAAAGTGAATGCTAGGATCCATTTTATTCAAACAAAACAAAAAACAAAAACAAACCGTACGCTCCAAGCAAAGTACATAAGATGTGGCCGAATAAAAATATAGTTTCAGGGGAGGAACCCGATAATGTTGTCGATGAAGAAGGGGATGCCTTGGGAATCCCCAAGCTTAGACGCTTGAGTCTTCTTAATATATGCAGGGGTGAACCACCGGGGCATCCCCAAGCTTAGAGCTTTCACTCTCCTTGATCATATTGCATCATACTCCTCTCTTGATCCTTGAAAACTTCCTCCACACCAAACTCGAAACAACTCATTAGAGGGTTAGTGCATAATAAAAATTCACATGTTCAGAGGTGACACAATCATTCTTAACACTTTTGGACATTGCATAAAGCTACTGGACATTAATGGATCAAAGAAATTCATCCAACATAGCAAAAGAGGCAATGCGAAATAAAAGACAGAATCTGTCAAAACAGAACAGTCCGTAAAGATGGATTTTATTAGGCCACCAGACTTGCTCAAACGAAAATGCTCAAATTGAATGAAAGTTGCGTACATATCTGAGGATCATGCTCGTAAATTGGCGTAATTTTCTGAGCTACCTACAGGGAGATAGACCCAGATTCGTGACAGCAAAGAAATCTGGAACTACGCAGTAATCCAAATCTAGTACTTACTTTTCTATCAAAGACTTTACTTGGCACAACAAAACTCAAAACTAAGATAAGGAGAGGTTGCTACAGTAGTAAACAACTTCCAAGACTCAAATATAAAACAAAAATACTGTAGCAAAATAACGCATGGGTTATCTCCCAAGAAGTTCTTTCTTTATAGCCATTAAGATGGGCTCAGCAGTTTTAATGATGCACTCGCAAGAAATAGTATTTGGAGCAAAAGAGAGCATCAAGAGGCAAATCCAAAACATATTTAAGTCTAACATACTTCCTATGCATAGGAATCTTGTAAATAAACAAGTTCATGAAGAGCAAAGTGACAAGCATAGGAAGATAAAACAAGTGTAGCTTCAAAAATTTCAGCACATAGAGAGGTGTTTTAGTAACATGAAAATTTCTACAACCATATTTTCCTCTCTCATAATAACTTTCAGTAGCATCATGAGCAAACTCAACAATATAACTATCACATAAAGCATTCTTATCATGAGTCTCATGCATAAAATAATTACTACTCCCAACATAAGCATAGTCATTCTTATTAATTGTAGTGGGAGCAAATTCAACAAAGTAGCTATTATTATTATTCTCATCATCAAATATAGGAGGCATAGCATCATCAAAGAAAATTTTCTCCTCAATGCTTGGTGGACTAAAAATATCATGCTCATCAAAGCCAGCTTCCCCAAGCTTAGAACTTTCTATATCATTAGCAACAATGGTATTCAAAGTGTTCATGCTAATATGTTCCATGGTTTTTTTAATTTTCGCATCAAACCATCCATGTCTTAAATCAGGAAATAGAATAAGAAGCTCATTGTTGTCCATTATGCCAAACTAGTGTAATCACACAACTTAGTATTCTCAGGGGTAGCCATTTTAGCAGTAGTAAATAAAACAAACTAGATAAAGTAAATGCAAGTAAACTAATTTTTTGTGTTTTTGATATAGAGTGCAAGACAATAAATAAAGTAAAACTAGCAACTAATTTTTTTGTGTTTTGATATAAGTGCAGCAAACAAAGTAGTAAATAAAATAAAGCAAGACAAAAACAAAGTAAAGAGATTGAGAAGTGGAGACTCCCCTTGCAGCGTGTCTTGATCTCCCCGGCAACGGCGCTAGAAAAAGAGCTTGATGGCGTGTATTTCACACGTTCGTTGGGCAACCCCAAGAGGAAGGTATGATGCGCACAGCAGCAAGTTTTCCCTCAGAAAGAAACCAAGGTTTATCGAACCAGGAGGAGCCAAGAAGCACGTTGAAGGTTGATGGCGGCGGGATGTAGTGCGGCGCAACACCAGAGATTCCGGCGCCAACGTGGAACCCGCACAACACAACCAAAGTACTTTGCCCCAACGAAACAGATGAGGTTGTCAATCTCACCGGCTTGTCTGTAACAAAGGATTAACCGTATTGTGTGGAAGATGATTGTTTGCAGAGAAAACAGTAAAACAAGTATTGCAGACAGATTTGTATTTCAAGTATTAAAGAATGGACCGGGGTCCACAGTTCACTAGAGGTGTCTCTCCCATAAGATAAAAGCATGTTGGGTGAACAAATTACAGTCGGGCAATTTACAAATAGAGAGGGCATAACAATGCACATACATGACATGATAAGTATAGTGAGATTTAATTGGGCATTACGACAAAGTACATAGACCGTCATCCAACTGCATCTATGCCTAAAAAGTCCACCTTCAGGTTATCGTCCGAACCCCTCCAAGTATTAAGTTGCTAAACAACGGACAATTGCATTAAGTATGGTGCGTAATGTAATCAACAACTACATCCTCGGACATAGCGCCAATGTTTTATCCCTAGTGGCAACAGCACAACACAACCTTAGAACTTTCGTCACTCGTCCCGGTGTCAATGCGGGCATGAACCCACTATCGAGCATAAGTACTCCCTCTTGGAGTTAAAAGTAAAAACTTGGCCGAGCCTCTACTAGAAACGTAGAGCATGCAAGATCATAAACAACACATGTATAATAACTTGATAATTAACATGACATAGTATTCTCTATCCATCGGATCCCGACAAACACAACATATAGAATTACGGATAGATGATCTTGATCATGTTAGGCAGCTCACAAGATCCAACAATGAAGCACAATGAGGAGAAGACAACCATCTAGCTACTGCTATGGACCCATAGTCCAGGGGTGAACTACTCACTCATCACTCCGGAGGCGACCATGGCGGTGTAGAGTCCTCCGGGAGATGAATCCCCTCTCCGTGCAGGTGCCGGAGGAGATCTCCGAATCCCCCGAGATGGGATCGGCGGCGACGGCGTCTCGGTAAGGTTTTCCGTATCGTGGTTTTTCGCCTCGGGGGTTTCGCGACGGAGGCTTTAAGTAGGCGGAAGGGCAGGTCAAGGGGCGTCACGAGGGGCCCACACTATAGGTCGGCGCGGCCGGGGCTTGGGCCGCGCCGCCTATAGTCCGGCCACCTCGTGGCCCCACTTCGTGTGTTCTTCGGTCTTCTGGAAGCTCCGTGGAAAAATAGGGCCCTGGGTCTTCGTTTCGTCCAATTCCGAGAATATTTCGTAACTAGAATTTCTGAAACCAAAAACAGCAGAAAACAGGAACTGGCACTTCGGCATCTTGTTAATAGGTTAGTTCCAGAAAATGCACGAATATGACATAAAGTGTGCAGAAAACATGTAGGTATCATCAATAATATGGCATAGAACATAAGAAATTATCGATACGTCGGAGACGTATCAGTCAACTATCCGTCGCTCCAGAAATTCCGGAAAAATTGTTTTTAATTGAACGACGCATCATTATATGTGCTAATTTTTGTCCGTTTTGTTTGTTCGCGAATGGGTGCACCCGCACACCTGGTACGGCGATACCGCATGTCCCGGGGGCCCTGTTTTGGCCAGATGGCTTTTTGAACGAAGTCAAAAAATCCCACGGAGCCAGGTGGCGTCATTTTATATGTCATAGTGACTATTCCATTTGTCAAAACTGGGATACGGAAATTATTTTTAAAAAAACCCTTCATGAAAAGGGCTATCACGCCCGGAGTTCTATGGATTTGAGGTGAAATGAGGTGGGAAATGGCCTCGGTATGGCATAGTTTGCCGAAACGAGATCATATTTGGCACGTGTGTGGGCCCTAGGATGGGAAGCAAGACCCCGGACGCGGATTTCTAATCCGACCTACGGACGACCATCTTTTCATTTTTAGCGTGCCCAAACGGTTTTTATTTGTGAAGCAGCTACATGGGGCGTATTTTAGTATGACATGAAATCTCGATGCGATGATAGTAGACCACCTACGCACCACCTATCACAAGACATGTGGACTCGTTAGCATTTTGGGAACCCATGCGGCCTCCGGCGGTGTCCCGTCGAATCCGCTGGAAACTGACCAGATTTGAACTAGGGGTGAACTATCCGTCGCTCCAGAAATTCCGGAAAAATTGTTTTAAGTTCTACGACGCATCATTATATGTGCTAATTTTTGTCCGTTTAGTTTGTACGGCGATACCGCATGTCCCGGGGGTCCTGTTTTGGCCAGATGACAATTTGAACGAAGTCCAAAAATCCCACGGAGCCGCATGACATCATTTTATATGTCTAGTAACTATCCGGATACGACAATTATTTTGAAAAACCCTTCACGAAAAGGGCTATCACGTCCGGAGTTCTATGGATTTTAGGGGAAATGAGGTGGGAAACGGCCTCGGCATGGCATAGTTTGCCGAAACGAGATCATATTTGGCACGTGTGTGGACCCTAGGATGGGAAGCAAGTCCCCGGACGCGGATTTCTAATCCGACCCACGAGCGACAATTTTTTTATTTTTGGCGTGTGTGAAAGCCATGAAACCTCGAACATTATAGCTCATTTCTAAAAAGATTTGTTTAGGTATTTGAAATATTCCATTTTTTATATTTTTCTATGATAGATCTTGTTTTTCTGCAAAATTCGATATATTATACTTATTTTTCTCAATTAGAATGATTTAGTTATGCTTTTTTGAAGACTGTCGTGCAGAAATAGAAAAAAAGCTATGCCGACGGTATAACCGTCGGCACAGGTCTGTAGTAAAAAAAAAGAATAAAATGTTGTGCCGACGGCCAGAACTGTGCCGACGGCACAACCGGCTTGTGCCGACGGCCATTTTAACGCCGACGGCCATCTTTGTCGCCGCGGTCCGGATGCTTCTGTACCGACGGTCCCGATATTTGGCCATCGGCACACACGGCGGCCGTCGGCACATCTGTGCTCTCCCGTAGTGTCGGT